>NW_020837945.1:5414396-5753344 GCF_003676395.1 Aethalodelphis obliquidens | reverse complement strand
TTTTTTTTTTTTGCGGTACGCGAGCCTCTCACTGCTGTGGTCTCTCCGGTTGCGGAGCACAGGCTCCGGACGCGCAGGCTCAGCGGCCATGGCTCACGGGCCCAGCCGCTCCGCGGCATGTGGGATCCTCCCGAACCGGGGCACGAACCCGCGTCGCCTGCATCGGCAGGCGGACTCAGCCGCAGCGCCACCAGGGAAGCCCAGCAATGTGGATTTTTAAATAGAACTTGGAGGGAACAGAAAATAATGCCACTCTGTATTCAGAAATCCCAAACGTAGTGCCATGCTGACCTGGAGGAACAACCAACTTCGTGGCATCGAACCCCTTCAGTTAACAGGACGGCCCCGGGATTACTCACCTGCTGTCCCCCACTCTCTCCCACTCAGTCCCTCCACAACGTGGCTCTTGTCTCCCAAGTGTGAGGAGTAATAAAGTGTGTGAGGTTAATAAAGAGGCGAAATGCGTGGGAAACTGAGGTTTTCCTTTTTCTTTTTCCTCTTTTACTTATTTTCATTCCCCCAATACTTGTTCCTCCCCTCAGCCCCTCTGTCTGCAGATAAAATGCTGTCTTTTTTTTTTTTTTTTTAACATCTTTATTGGGGTATAATTGCTTTACAATGGTGTGTTAGTTTCTGCTTTATAACAAAGTGAATCAGTTATACATATACATATGTTCCCATATCTCTTCCCTCTTGCGTCTCCCTCCCTCCCACCCTCCCTATCCCACCCCTCCAGGCTGTCACAAAGCACCGAGCCAATATCCCTGTGCCGTGCGGCTGCTTCCCACTAGCTATCTACCTTACTACGTTTGTTAGTGTGTATATGTCCATGACTCTCTCTCGCCCCGTCACAGCTCACCCTTCCCCCTCCCCATAACCTCAAGTCCGTTCTCTAGGAGGTCTGCGTCTTTATTCCTGCCTTACCCCTAAGTTCTTCATGACATTTTTTTTTTCTTAAATTCCATATATATGTGTTAGCATACGGTATTTGTCTTTTTCTTTCTGACTTACTTCACTGTGTATGACAGACTCTAGGTCTATCCACCTCATTACAAATAGCTCAATTTCGTTTCTTTTTATGGCTGAGTAATATTCCATTGTATATATGTGCCACATCTTCTTTCTCCATTCATCCGATGATGGACACTTAGGTTGTTTCCATCTCCGGGCTATTGTAAATAGAGCTGCAATGAATATTTTGGTACATGACTCTTTTTGAATTTCAGTTTTCTCAGGGTATATGCCCAGTAGTGGGATTGCTGGGTCATATGGTAGTTCTATTTGTAGTTTTTTAAGGAACCTCCATACTGTTCTCCATAGTGGCTGAACCAATTCACATTCCCACCAGCAGTGCAAGAGTGTTCCATTTTCTCCACACCCTCTCCAGCATTTATTGTTTCTAGATTTTTTGATGATGGCCATTCTGACTGGTGTGAGATGATATCTCATTGTAGTTTTGATTTGCATTTCTCTAATGATTAATGATGTTGAGCATTCTTTCATGTGTTTGTTGGCAGTCTGTATATCTTCTTTGGAGAAATAGAAAGCCCAGAGATAAACCCATGCACATATGGACACCTTATCTTTGATAAAGGTGGCAGGAATGTACAGTGGAGAAAGGACAGCCTCTTCAATAAGTGGTGCTGGGAAAACTGGACAGGTACATGTAAAAGTATGAGATTAGATCACTCCCTAACACCATACACAAAAATAAGCTCAAAATGGATTAAAGACCTAAATATAAGGCCAGAAACTATCAAACTCTTAGAGGAAAATAGAGGCAGTACACTCTATGACATAAATCACAGCAAGATCCTTTCTGACCCACCTCCTAGAGTAATGGAAATAAAAACAAAAATAAACAAATGGGACCTAATGAAACTTCAAAGCTTTTGCACAGCAAAGGAAACCATAAACAAGACCAAAAGACAACCCTCAGAATGGGAGAAAATATTTGCAAATGAAGCAACCGACAAAGGATTAATCTCCAAAATTTACAAGCAGCTCATGCAGCTCAATAACAAAAAAACAAACAACCCAATCCAAAAATGGACAGAAGACTTAAAATACTGTCTTTTTAACCTAAATACAAGAAACACAATTAAGATTCGATAATCGACATGTTCACGAAAGACATGCACAGATAAGTTCATGGCAGCATTATCCATTCTAGCCCCAAACAATCCAAACGGTGTGATGGACAATAGTGACGTGTTTGCACAGTGGGGTCCTACATGGTAAAGAAAATAAATGAACCAACTCTACATGCAACAGTGTGGGTGAATCTCACACACGTGATTTTGCATGAAAATTACACAAACACAAAAGAATAAAATGCATTTACGAAAAGTCCCCAGACAGGCAAGACTAATCAGTGGTGTTGGAAGTCTGGCCAGTGGTAACCTCTGAGAAGAAGGGTTGGAGCAGTAACTTGGGGGGTCTGAGAGGGGTCTCCGGGGTGCTGACAACGTTCGTTTTTGGTGTGACTTGGGTGGTTACACAGGTGTGATCACTTTGTAAGAATTCATCAATTTCTATACTTACAGCTTGTGAAATTTTCTACACGTGACTGACATGGATAGAAAATTTAAAATAATACCAATATGCTAATAGGGAAAAAATACAACAAAGGCAATAGACACTTTGGAAAAGCTCCCCATGAACTGCTCAGAAGTTTGCCAAGGGAAAAGCAAAGGAAAGTTGGGTGGAGTCAGAGTTGAGTGGAAGTGATAGAATTAGTTCTTTTTCTGGACTCCTTGGAGCTTTGATACAGGTGTGTAATTGGAATTTGGGCTTTATAATCAAAACTGAAGTCCTTTGAAGGATTTCCAAATAACTCAGAGTATTGCTAAACATAAAAAAAAAAAAGTGCAGGGAATTCCCTGGCGGTCCAGTGGTTAGGACTCTGTGCTTCCACTGCAGGGGACTTGGGTTCAATCCCTGGTCAGGGAACAAAGATCCAGTGTGCCTCACGGTGTACAGAAATTGTAAAGGCCAAAATACGTACATATTTCCAAAATGACTTAGATAAACTAGGAAAATCAGAGCCAAGTCTAACCCTCCAGGAATGTGTGCACTACTCTGGTAGCTGGGCCTTGGGTCAGAGGAGGAATCCAGGACTGGGTTTGCCACTGTTCTGGCACCAAATGCCATTTAAAAAAATTCCAGTGCAAAACAGTGGTATCTATTTAGACCTGAGCCACCGAGACAATATTTCAGAGAGGGTCTTCTCCTCCTTAAAGTGCAAAATCAATGGGTCCTGCAGGACGGAGGATGGAAGGGATGTTTTCTGGTCTTCCTTGCCCGGCAGGGTCTCTGTTGCCAGTCCTTTCTGGAGACCAGACCGATAGGAGATGGACTTCTCAGCCTTTTTCCCAGCATCTGTCTCCACCTGGCCCTCCATCCTGACCTGCACTGCCTTGTCTCCTTCCTCAGGACCTTGTCTGAGGGCATCACCTCCTCAACGTTCATGGAATTGACCCCTGGGCGCATTTTCAGCTCCTTCCTCTGCCTCCCCTATCCAATGAGTCACCAAGCTCTGTGGCTTGCCCCTTGCCTCAGCTCTGGACGAGGGGTTCTCATCCTTAGCGAACACTGCAATCACCTGGAGAGCTTTAAAGCACAGATACCTGGCTCTCACCCCGAGGTTCTGGTTCAGCTGGTCTGCAGGTGTAACGTGGGCATCTATACTTTGGAAGTCCTCCTGACTCTGATACACAGCCCAGATGGAGAATCTCAGCTCCAGATCTGGCCTCTTCCTCTCCACTGCTGTCCTGTTTTCCCTTGCTCCCACTGACACTATCTTTCTTTGCCCTATTGAGACAGCCTCCTAACTGGTTTGCCTATGTCTGGCCTCACTATTCTGATCCATATGTGCTGTCCTCTTGATATCCTAACCTAAAATCCTACCTCTGACATTCAAAGTCTGCCCTAAGTAACTCCTATCTACTTTTTAACCTTGTCTTACCCCACCCACCGGTGCCTTGCACTTCCGAGTATGTGTTCCATCCATCTACGTGCCTGCATTTTCCTGGTATCTGTTGAGGGTGTGTCACCCATACCCGACCCTGAGACCTGAAGGATCCAGGTCTTGATTTATCTCTGTGTTTATTTCAAAGCACCCAGTATTTGTCGAATGTTTTACAGTCGTGCTTCAAGAGATATGCAGTGGTTTATGCCCTGAACCGGCTCTGACTTGACCACAGATGCACAGATGAGACCTGGAGGTGTCCAAAAGTTCCCTTTGCTTCATCACCATGCTAAGATCTCCACAGGGGGTGGAGGAGGTGGGGTGGGGTGGGCTAGAGAGACTTGCCCTCTGCTAGGCACAATTTGCGCCGAGTGCAAAGAAGCCTGGAAGACTGCGCATGCCCTGGTTGCCCCCAGCTGCCCTCAGAAATCTCCGCCCCTTTGCTAGAGCCTGCCTCCTACCCCTTCAAATCCTTTACTCCCCTCCCTTTGGAGAGAAGGTACTTTTAGAGCATGAACCCTCCTTTCTCCATTCTTTGATCAACGAATCAAGTTTCTGCTCTGCTCTACCTGACATTTGATTGGCATTTGCAGCTCTGGGCAAAGGACCCATTAAGGGGTCACCCACCCATTGGGGATCAGTAACAGTTGTCTTCTCTCAACACCCAGCTGGATCTCCATACCTCTGGAAACCTTCCTTCCTTCAGTTAACACATCTGTTTCTTCTCCACTTCCCCCCAGCACACTGTTTATACCCAGGAGACACAGTCTGCCCTGTATACCATATAGGTAAGGATTTTCTATTCCAATGAGACCGACAGATCCCAGGAGATGGAGCCCCTCCATTGCAGATAATAAGTGACCTGGTCTCCTCTGCATCTAGGATGGTGTGAGTAGTATTCCATCCAAGGGAGAATTGAGAAATAGCCACTCAAATCATTCTCTGTGCTCTGTGGTTCCGAACCCAGCTGAGAAAGACATTCTTCAAAGTGGATGCTCTGTAAATGCAAAATTCATGAGATAATATATTCTGAATCTGAATTCCAGAGGCAGTGGGATTTGAGTCTGTGTTGGAACAATCACTCCACACACCTTTCCCCTTTTCTTGCTCTGCTCTGTACTCTAGAGGCTATCAAATGAAAATATTTAATTTTGCAGGCTCCTTTGTAGCTAGGGTGGCTCTTTACAGAACTCTGGTTCAGGCAGAAGTCCCTGGGGGAGGCCTTTCTTGTGCTTCCCCTCTTTTGTCGACCTGGAATGCAGGCGTAATAGCTGGAGGAGCAGCAGCCATTTTTTCACACTTAGAGTCACATGGTAATTATGATGAAGCCAGAAGACACAAGGATGACATTGTTTTGGATTGGTCTCAGCCTATTAATAATGATGCTATTCACTAGGAATGCCTGGGGGTGTTCACCTGGGACCTTTTGGTGAGTCCTCAGAGACATTTCCCTGACCAGAGCCAATGTTGAGGCTGGACTGGCTCTGACAGATCATATTATAATTGCAAGATGCACCTCAGCAACAACGATTAGGGAACTTTGCAAAAATCAGATTTATTACTCTGGGTTCTGGAGGGTACCTGCCAGGTTTAAGACCATACTGTGAGGTTGCAGGTAGAGAGGGAGAGTGAGAGAGACTGAGCATGTACCTGGGGTTTTTGCCTTTATTGGGATTGAGGGTGGGGTGTCTAGGGTTGCAGGTTCATTTTTTTACTGACAAATTTACAACATAAGAGTGGAAATTAAAGCACAGGAAAGGACACACAGGGTCAGTCCGGTGGTCAGTTATCATCCAGAACCTTCTAAAAGGAGAACTTTATGGGTGGGGGGCAGCCTGGCCCTTGACCTCGTTATGTAGTTGGCAATGTGTTTATTTGAGATGGATTTGTTGGCGATCAAAAGCCTAACGTCAGCACTTATGCTCAGAAAAGCTAGTTGTCAGGCACTCTCACTGCAGACATCCTTGAGTAGTGGCCTCAGCCTTGGACCGTTTACTACTAAGCTTCACATTGTATGAGAAAAATAAAACTCTTTACTTCTTTAAACTAGTCTTTGTCAAGTTTTTCACACACACACGCACACACGCCTAATATCTCTAATGTAGGGGTGGAAAAATTCCTTTCTTCCCTTCTAGGTTCTTTGGATGGTTTAATAATGAAATTGACACAACACAAAGTAACAAGAGAAAATTTAATTACATACATATATACAACAGTCCCATAAAAATATGAGACTCAAAGAAGTGACCAAAGCAGGAAGCTTTTATATCTTTTAGACAAAGAAAATAAATTTGTGAAGAATCGATAAGACAAAGGGGTTTAGCCTTGGCATAGCAAATGGGTGAAAAAATAACCAGGTTTGTTTACACAGCCTGCTTGGCCCTGAATTCCCAGGCTCTGGTGATAAGGATGCCTTCTACTCTCCTGGTACAGGGAGGGCACCTTTCACCCTGGAGATTGATCAGTTGCTTTCAGGGACACAGAGAAGGGTCAGCGTGTTCTTGCAACAGCTGTTTCTCAAATACCTTTAATTCAAAATAATCAATCATATTTGGGGGTGGCTTATTCTGCTCCCCTTTATCTCCATAAAATCGTCCTCTCCCATGCTTCTGGTTAATTAAAGGAGAGGGTTCTTCAACTCTCCTGCTTTAAGCTAATGCTTTAAACGCAGGGTGTGCACATTCAACAGCAATAAGGTAATTAATAAGTAATTTATTTTCGGCAGTTCATTTTTCCTTTAACCTCTTATAAGCCTCCTCCACTTACTACGTGATTTCTGAGAACTTACTATCAGCTGTGCTCTGGCTCTGGAGTGGTCAACCAGCCATGTAGCATTGCTGGCTGTGGTGTGCTGGTAAATGCTTAGGGGTGGGGAGACCCCATGCCATTTGTGCATTTCCATTTGTGCATTTCCCATTTCTATGGTGTAAGTACTACCATCAAGGTGATTTCAAGCTCCCAATAGAGATGCACATAACTGGTCCCTGGGAGCCCTGAGTGCCACACCGGCAGCACACCCCTGGAACTCGGTGCTCCCAAAGATAACATCAGGGCTCTTGCAAAATTCATTTTCTTAAGAGTGAGCCTTAAACACATTTCTTCAGATAAAAGGCTTTTGATGACTAGATCCAACCCGAGGGGAACGGCTGGGAGGCTGAGTGGATTTGGTCCTAGACTAGTGGCTTTCCTTTACCCTGAATTCCCCAAAAGTCTTGTCAAGAGCTCCACCACCTTCGCATTTTCTTTCTTTTGTGTCATTGCTGATTATGAAACCCACCATCTTCACTCTAATTTCTTTGGGGAGGGAATTTAATAGACCCAGTTTTTCCGACAGTTATGTTTAATCATCCATTCCAGGCTGATCTGATGTGTTCAAAATCGCTATGAATTATTTCCACCTTTGGTTATTTCACATACTATTTCCTTATGCTGAAGTTCACATAAGGGATTCTGCCACTAGCAAGTATCTGAACTAAAAGAGGCTGGCCGCGCAGCATTGACAAAGGCCGACTTGGCTGTTAGTGATGCTGGGGAGGGAGCCTCCCCTACGTGGGTCCTCACCTTCCCCAACCACACCCACTCACTCAGACTATAGCGACTTGCCCTTCCCCTTGGGCTGAGCTGGTGAGATCCCAATTATGTCACCTGAAGTTACAATTTCATTAATTGGGTCTCATTAACCAGGGATTATTTATACCTCTATTTGTTTAGTTCAGGTTTCCTGTTATACTTGGAAACAAGTGTTTGCTAAGCAAATTAACAGTGTAATCAAGATCCCAGGGAGAATGTTTAAGTGATTAAACGTCAAAGGTAAATTACAATAGAATATAATTACTATTTAAATAAATACCCCAGGGTCTTTCCCTAGAAACATCTTGGGAGGCAAATAATTTAGTTATTTTATACACCTAGAAATCATAAAAGCAAGATTTTTTTAAATGTTATTCTATTATAATTGAGAATATTCAGATTGATGTGACTGCACCCAAATTGTGCAAATGAGAACTTTGAGTATACTTCAAAGGATAGTTACAGAACCACTAATTATATCCTGTATGGGTTATATTAGTTTTTAACCATAAACAATATGTACAGTCTTATATATATATATACATATATATATATATATATATTTATTTATTTATTTTTGGCTGCTTTGAGTCTTCTTTGCTGCGCACGGGCTTTCTCTAGTTGCGGTGAGCTAGGGCTACTCTTCGTTGCCGTGTGCAGGCTTCGCACTGCGGTGGCTTCTCTTTGTTGTGGAGCACAGGCTCTAGGCACGCAGGCTTCAGTAGTTATGGCTCATGGGCTTAGTTGCTGCGCTGCATGTGGGATCTTCCAAGACCAGGGCTTGAACCTGTGTCCCCTGCATTGGCAGGCAGATTCTTAACCACTGCACCACCAGGGAAGTCCAAGATGTACAGTCTTTCCCTGTGATTCCAACTTAAGTGTGGATCACTTGCTAATTAATTCACTTCTGTTGTTCAGTTTCCCAAGTTTAAAAATAGCATTTATCTGCCCATACAAAGACTTGGACATGAATATTCATGGCAGTTTTTAATTTAGAGTAGCCCAAACTAGAAGTAACCCAAATGTCCACCAATAAGAAAATGGATAAATAAATGTTGATATATTCACACAACATAACAGTACTCAACAGTAAAAAAAGAACAGACTACAGATACATGCACCATGGATAAATCTTAAAAATACGATGCTGAGAAAAGGGAGCCAGACACAAAAGCATTAATACTGTGTGATTCCATTGATATGAATTTTAGAAAAGACTAAAGTCACCTACAATGGCCAAGAGTAGAATAATGGTTGTCTTGGGCGGCCAGGGGTTGAGAGTATGGACGTCTTTGGGGGACTATTCACTGTTCAGTCTACCACAGTCTGCCTCAGGCTCCCAAAGATTCGTACCCAACCTACGTGCAAAATACCGTCAGCCGGTCCCAGAGTCCCCCAGATTCTCAAATCATTACAGCATCAACTCAACTCCAAAATCTTATCATCTGTCTTATCAGATCAAAAGTCCTAAATCTCATTATCTAAATCACTGAAAGCAGGTATCAGTGAGACTCTGGGTATGATCACCCTGGGGCAAAATTCCTCTCCATCAGTAGATACGTGAATTGGAGTCCAGAATTTCAATGATGGGAAGCATCATCCCCCAAGTGAGTCATTGGAAGTGATGATAAGTAGGGCCAATGTTACTTCCACACTTGATTTCCACACTTATATGTAATACCTACTGGGGATGCAGGATCATGTTTTGTTGTTGACTTACTACATCCTGGAGGGTAGTGCCCACCCTTGATGGGTACCACCTCCAAGGTGATGCTTTACCTGTGTCTTCAAAGAATTCTTCCATTGTGCTATCAGGTCAGAAGCTTTGGTGTGGTACAGTATGTGATAGGACCGGTGACTTTGTGGTCATTGGCCCACTGTCAAACTTTTTTGCTGTAAAGTGAGTCCCTGAGCCCATGAGATGTTACGTGGGATCCATATTCGTGGATCAAATATTCTGTAAACCTTCAGCTAGTGGTGCTGCCTGAAGCCCTGTGGACAGGAAAGGCAAACACACATTGGCATATGAGTTAATGCCTATCAAGGTGAGTCATTCCCTTCCAGGACAGCTGGTTGGTCTCTGAATGATGGTACCATTTTGAGAGTTCAGGGTGGCACTCTATTGTTTGAGGGTTGGACATTCAGCCATAGCAGTAGCTAGATGAGCCTTGATGAGTCGGAGCCCATGCTGCTGGGCTCTTGCATAGCCTCCTTCCTGTCACCATGGCTATTCTATTCATGCATCCATTGTGTAAGCACTGGTGTGGTCAATGAATGAGAGGACTGACCTCAGTTGGCTGAGCCATTTTATCTACTTGGTTGCATGGTGAGTACTCTCTGGTGGATGCTAACATAGAACACAATGATCTTTACGCCTAATGCTCATTCCCACAGGACCATCTACAGACCTCCTTGTCCCTTCAAAACTTCCTTCCTCCAAGCCACTGAACAGTGAGCCAAGCAGTTCACCATTGCCCATGATCCATGTATGTTCTAACCTCAGGTCACTTCTGCTCCAAATGGATGACAGAGGTTTGAAGCTCTTCCCATTGGGAGGAGTTCCATCACCATGACTTTCAGGGCCCCCTCCCTGAGCGCTCAGCGACTGTAGTGAATCAATAGTCTGTTTTCAGGGTGTACCACGTAGCAAGCTGACTCACCAATGAACTAAAACTTAGCCTATTATCTCCTCTTTAGCAGGTAGAAATGTACAGTCCTCATCCTGTGGCCACAGGTGTGAACAGAAGCCGGCATTCAGCAGAGGTGGGAGCTATATCGGCCTTGGTGAGGGGCCATGCAGAACCTCCCTTCACCCCTGCCATCTTGGCTACTCCACCCATGGGCCATTGCAGGTGCAACGGGTGACTGAGGACAGAGGCCATTGGACACCACCAGACCAGTCACCCTGTCTGACTGGTTGTAGAGGCACAGAGGCCCTCAGTGGACAGTGCCATGGACATGGGCATCTGCATGCCCCCTGCCCACTCCCCAAAGCCCATCCACATCATTTTTCCCTGGGCCTCCAGTGTCTTTGTCTGCTGGGGCTGATAAGATGCAATACCGTAGCCTGGGGGAGGGAGGGAGCGTAAGCAGCAGGCATCCATTTCTCACAGTTCTGAAGGCTGGAAGTTCAAGATCAGGGTGCAGGCATGGTTGGGCTCTGAGCTCTCTTTCTTGCTTGTACATGGTCACCTTCTGCTGTGTCCTCACATAATAAAGAAAGAGAGAGTGCTCCCTGGTCTCCTCCTGTGAGGACACTAATCTCATCATGAAGATCCAACTGTCATGACCTCATCTAACCCCAGTTATCTCTCAAAGGCCCATCTCCAAATACCATCACATTGCAGGTTAGGGCTTCAACATATAAGTTTTGGAAGGGGGAGGGGGTGGAGACACAATTCAGTCCATAGCATCCAGTCTCTGATCTACAACCCTGCTCCTTCTAGGTCTCCACCAGAGGTCTCGATCCACTGGTGTAACAGTCCTAAATGACATGGATCTCTAGGCCACCTGCAGGCGCAACTTACTTTCTGGCCCTGCTGGTGCCTCATCTGTAGGCTCCACTTCCATTGTAAGAATTATTTGCTTGTGAGTGTGTAGGTCAAGATGGGCAGTGATGGCTACGTGGTCACTTGGTGTTCATGGTCAGGTAATCAGTCTCGATCAGGATCCAGCAGCAGGACAAACGCTTTTCCTTTCAAATACTGTATATTTCTCTGCTGCAGTTGGCATGGGCTTGCTCTAGAATCTTGGGGGTCTACATCATGATTCTCCTGATGGGGTTTGTCTTAAGTGGCCACCACAGACACACAGGGTCTCCTAGGCTGCATGGCCAAGCAGTAGGCACACTTACACCACAGCCTGGACCTACTGCGGTGCCCTTTCCTTTTCTCAGTGTCCCTGAGAGCTGGCACCTTCCATGCCACACAGTAAATGTAAATGTGTTCGGTAATATTCTGAAGTTTGAAATATGTTACTTCCAGAAAGAGAACCAAGCTGTGCTTCCTTCTTAGAGGTGGGAGATAAAAATGCAATAATTCATCCTTTACTTTAGAGGGGATGTCCCAGCAAGCCCCGGCCCATCAAGCTCTTAAAAATTTACTGAATATCCTGAATTTTTACAACAATTTCTCCCACCTTCTGGAGCACTTCTATCTTTCAGAAACCTCCAGCATACTTGCCACTTTTGTTCATTCAGTCTACTTACCATGTCATCTATAGAGTGGACCAACGTGATGTTCTGGGAAAAGTCCAGATGGCCCAGGCCTTTTCGGATTAAATTATGACAGGGGGAAGGAGAATTAATGCAACCCTGGGGCAGAGCTATAAATAAATGCTGTTCTCCATCTCATGTGTAAACTGCTTCTAATCCTCTTCCCGGATAAAGATGAAAAATAACGCATACGTCAAATCAAGGGCTGCATATCACATCCACGCGAATTGATTCTAGAAAAGAGACCACATCTGGCACAATGGCTGTTGTCAAGGCTGCTGTGTGGTTGAGTTGGCAGTAGTTCACGTTTATCTTCCAGAACCTCCACGACTTGGAAGGAGCCCAGTTAGTAAACAAGACAGAGGAGGTGATAGAAGCCTTCACCCCCCTGCACTGGTCTTTAAAGATCTTTCATTTCTCTGGGAAATATTGTTTTTTATTTAGTCTCTTGTCCTGAAGCCAATTACATGAGTTTCTGTTTGGCTTTCCCACTGTGATAGCTCTTACCACTTAGGCCAAGGAACCCATACGTGGTAGAGCAGAGTCCTAGGGCTATCACAACAAAATACCACCAGTGGGTTAGTTTAAACAACAGATATTGATTTTCTCACAGCTCTGGAGGCCAGAAGTCCATCATGAAGGTGTGGGCAGGGCTGGTTCCTTCCGAGGATGTGAGGGAGAATCTATCCCCTCCCTCTCAGCTTCTGGTGGTTCTGTGGAAATCTTTGGCTTTCCTTGGCTTGCAGAAGCATCACTCTAATTTCTGCTTCCATATTCCCACGGTGTTCTCCCTAAGTGTGTCTCTGTGTCCAAATTTCTCTTTTTTATAAGGACACCAGTCATATTAGATTAGGGCCTGTCCTAATGACCTTAACTGATTACATGTGCAACCATCATTTCCTAACCAGGGAACATTCTGAGGTACTGGGGATTATGACTTCAAAATGTGAGTTTTGGGGGACACAATTCAACCCATCATATGTGGGCTCTTCCAACTACCAAGTCTGTCCATTCCAGTTATATTGATACATGGAGAATGGGGAGATGGCCACTGGGTGAGTCTGTGCACCTGCCAGACCTGGGCCAAGTCTGGCCTTATTATCAGCCCCAATGTGCCCCCACTCCAACAGGGGCACCCTGGTGGTGCTTCAGATCCCTGAGTGTCAACCACTGTGTATAGCAGCCCTCAAACTGTGTGTGTCTCCTTTCTGTTAGTGGCTGTGGGTCCCTTTGGGGAACGACTGGGGAATCATTACCAGTTGCATTTGCTGTGGTGCTGAGGGCCCTTCCTCCTGAGAATCCAGCGTCTTCTTTAGTCCATGGGCTTCAGCCCTGAGAAGTGGCTCAGGTACAGAAAGTGGGCAGGGGTTGGGACTTATTGCCCTCAGCATCCCCACCAGCCATCCTTGATTTTGGTTGAATGTAGAGATGGGGCCATACCCCACTGGCTGCCTCTGTCTTGTTCCTCGGAACTCTGTCCTAGTTTCCATGTCCAGGGCTCTCTGAGGAGTGAGCTCTTCCGGCTGCCCTTCCAGTCATGCTTCCCATTACAGTAATTGCATCCTTGTGGCTGCTGGTGGGGAACTGCTGCCCCCAGGCCTTTGTACTTTGTGGATTCCCTCCTCCCACTGCTATCAGGGAGCCTGGTCCTGCCACAGCATCCTGTGGTCAGCCAGCCCCTAGCTTCCCAACAGTGCTTGTGGCTTCTCACCTGAGGATTTCTAACCATTGTCTTCAGATGGTTCCCAAGAACACAGGTGGCATGGTCACTCCTCTGGACAAGCCCCCCGACATGTTCCCCCAGCTCTGGCTGGTGCATGTCCGCTGGGTCCTGCAGCTCCAGTGGGGCAGAGCCCCTCTCTCCCCTGGCCGACCCAACCCTTCCCTGGCTGGGTTATGTTGCAAGTAAACCCAGGTTGTTGGCGGGATGGTGAGTTTGGAGTAGGTCCTGGGGAAAGGGTGGGGGACGCATGTTTTCTTACAAGGCAGGGGCCTCTGCATTGTCGTCAAGCAAGGTTGGGGCGGAGATGCATTCATCAGAGAAGAGTTGGCTACTTATATAGACCCAGAGGGTTGAGGATTTGCGTATTGACTCAGCTGTCGCCATCTGGAGTGTTTGAGTCTCTGTCCTTTCCCATCAGGGCCCTCACTTTGTTATACCAGGCTTGCGGGGGTGGAGTCAAACACCCCTGCAGGTTTGTTATCCTTACACTTAATTCCTGGGCCGAAGCCTCAGCTGGTTCAACCCTCCATGAGTCTCCCTACACACGGCCAAGGAGGTCCTACGGCTTTCACCTTTGTCTTTTATTTCCTCTTTTTTAAAAAATTCAAGTATAGTTGATTTACAGCGTTGTGTTAGTTTCTGGTGTAAAGCAAAATGATTCAGCTATACATATATATATTCTTTTCCATTATGGTTTATCACAGGCTATTGAATAGAGTTCTCTGTGCTCTACAGTAGGCCCTTGTCGTTGACCCATTCTCTATGTAATAGCTTGCGTCTGCTAGGCCCAAACTCCCAATCCACCTTTGCCTTGAGTTGATGACTGAGCCACGTCAGGCTTTCGCTGTGTTCTGCCAGCTCTCTGACAGTGCCCGGCCGCAGCCTCTGAGCCCACAGTCCTCATGTTGCCCCATCCCGAACCTCTTGGTGCTCCCTCCCAAGGGGATCTTATCCCATCCATCGTCTGTGAGGGCGTCATGATTGCACTTGGGCTGAACCATCTGAGTACATTGAACTGTTCCAGGAATTGTCCATCGTTGCCCATCATCAGCCTGAAGTCCATGGCCATCCAGAGGGTGGATGGTCCAACTACCTACTCCCATTTTAGAGTCCGCTTCTTTGGTCCAGTATCGCCCAGACTGTCCTCAGCAGGACACAGAGATGGAGGCGTGTGTGCGGAGCTTCACTGGGGTGGGGAGGTGCTGTCAGGGTGCTGGCAGGGAGTCAAGCAGGAAACGGAGCAGCAGGAATGTGATGGTAACAGAGACCTCGGCCAGCCCCATGGTTCTGTGAAGAGGGGACGGCCCTTCACAGTGTTCCGAACTGAGGCCTGGGGCTGGGCTGGCTGTTGTCTTCCCACACCGTGGGCCTTTGGATACAGGTTGCCCTTGGGAGGGGAGTGAAACCTTGGGCAAGGAAGCTCGCTTTGGCTGGGGACCATTCCTGGAGACACAGTGAAGTGTGAGCCATGCAGGTGACACTCCTGGAAGCCGGGGGGACATCTGAGGGTGTCCCTCAGCATCTGCTACAGGCCTGCTTTGGAGAAGGCTCAGGTGTGCCAGGCAACACGTCCCCAGCCCGTCTCAGAAAGGAGCCTGTCCACCTGTATTCTGAAAGTCACAAAGCCCAGAACCTACTTCCCAGAAAAGAGTTCAGGAGCCCCCAGGTGTGCCTGAGCCCAGACCAGGCCAGCTTCCCACAGGGAGGACAGGGGTAGGTAGAGCACGCGGGTGCCTGGATCAGGGCATCTGCAAGCGTGTCCTGATGGGGCAGGGCCGGGAGGGCTCTAGCTGTCCCCACTCCTCTCTCCCTAAATCCCTCCTCTTCTTGCAGGAACAAGGTGTGAGGCGCAGACAGAATAGTGGACCTGGCCACAGAGGTTCCAAGAGGCTGGGAATGTCTGCTCCGGGGTCAGGCAGGCCTCTGGGGAGAGAGAGGAAGTGGTTCCTCCAATTCGGCACAATGGGCATTTGTGGACATTTTGCCTACACAGCATCCATTCCTACTTGTTAAAAACATCGCATCTCCTCTTGGAAAAGGACTTCTCCCTGATGTGTGTTGCCCTGGGGGTGTCCATCTGTCAAGGTGTTCTGCCAGCTCCAGCCAAGGGGTAGGCACATGCCCCAAACTCAGCCATGCAGACTTTCTCTGGGACTTGAATTTTGAGGGGAATCATCTCCAGATGGAAAAAGGTGGTGGGAGCACGTTCATCCCACTGATGGGCCCTGAACTATCAGTGGCTGAGAGGTTGAGAGGTCCTGCTGTGTAGACACCCAGGATCTGGTCCTGCTTCCAAACACTGTTCTCAGCTCCATCTATTCCTTGAGCTGCCCAACTTTCCCCTGAATTTTGCTTGTGACCCGGAGTTAGATGCTGTTTACAGCCAAAACCCTTGAATGTGATAAGATGCAGCCCAGTCTGGTCCCCAGACACACGTTCATAACCACTAGCTATGGACATGTTGGCTAAGAAACCCATCCTGTTTCCTCCAGGATTTGCCACGTAGGCTTTCAATGGGGTTCATTTTCATCTGGACCCCAGATCGTTTTGTTGAAATGTTATTGCTGAGAGCTGGGAGGATGGGGTAAGGCAAGGTTTCTTATAAAGGACAGATTCAGGTGGGGGAAGGTGTCATCAGCCCTAAACAATCCTTTCTCACGAAGAACTTTCTGTCTTGATGATAACCCTAGATATTCATTTTCTCGTAAAAGCTGTGCTTCAGGCATCGTCGGGACTGGACAGCATCAACGCTGACACTGCGGTTGAAAGTGTGTCTTCCATGCTCACTTCGGCAGCACACACACTAAAATTGTAATGATACAGAGAAGATTATCGGGGACCCTGTGCAAGGATGACATGCAAATTTGGGAAGTGTTCCATGTTTTTAAATGTCCATTGACAGATAAATGGATAAAGAAGATGTGGTATACACACACACACACACACACACACATATATACACACACAATGGACTATTGCTCAGCCATTAAAAGGAATGAAATAATGCCATTTGCAGCAACACGGATGGACCTAGAGATGATCATACTAAGTGAAGTAAGTCAGAAAGAGAAAGACAAACACCATACGACATCACTTATGTGTGGAATCTAAGATACGACACAAATGAACGTATCTATAAAACAGAAACAGACTCACAGACATAGAGAACAGACTTGTGGTTGCCAAGAGGTGGGGGTGGGATGGATTGGGATTTGGGGATTAGCAGATGCAAACTAGTATATATGGAATGGATAAACAACAGGTCCTACTGTAGAGCACAGGGAACTATATTCAATATCCTGTGGCAAACCATAATGCAAAAGAATATGAAAAAGAATATATATATGAGTCACTTTGCTCTACAGCAGAGATTAATACAACATTGTAAATCAACTATACTTCAATAAAAAAAAGAAATGTACGTCTTCTGTCTCTCAGCTGCTGCTGGGAGGTTTTTGTGGATATCCCTGTGATGTGGGAGTGTTTTATTATGATCATGAATTTATTTTGTACCAACAATATACATATTTGGTTCTCAGGTGAAATTTTCTTTTTGTTAAATTTCAGAAGGCCAATAGGACTCAGTGTTTGAAATGCTGCTTTTCTTCTGTTTTGCTGACAGACATGTTTTGAGGTGCTTTTGGGGTGTGTGTGTCTTATTTATTAATAGAACTGAAAAAGAAATTATTTAATGTTTTTCTTGGTGCACTGGCCTGGAAAAATATTTTTATCTCTGACCAGTTCCTTGCTTGGTGTATGCTGGTACCTGAAGGCTGGGTCTTCAAATCTCTCTTGAATGGGACTTTCTTTCCTTTCCAATAAAGGGAAAAGAAAACCCTTTATTTTCCTATTGAGGGTAGAATAAGCAAAGAATCGAGCGGAGGAAAATTTTAGCTTTTTATTCTAGTTGACCTCTGTTTTCCAAGAAGAGCATTTGATTCTGCCTTAAGACACAGAGCTGATAATCCCTGGTACCGTAACCCTCTCTCTAAATGTACATAAATATGTGCTTCTGTTTTCCACTGGGTCACATCACTCCAGCTTCCAGAAAGTTTCAGCCCAACTTATGGCGGTCCATGTATTTATCTTCTTAACAATCAGCCCTGGCATTCGTTCATTCATTCTCCACTGAGCACTTATCATGCTTGGTACTGTTCTAGATACTAACAATGCATTGTAAGCAAATAAGAAAATAGATGTTCTTGTAGAATGCCAAGAAAGTTCTGGCTAATTTTAGCCTGAATTATGAAAGTTAGAAATACTACTTTATTCTATTCAAGAACAAAATATGGCCGGAGGATAATCATTCATGAGTTTCATGACTAGTGTTATTTACAGTTTTCTTTTTTTCAGAGAATCACTGAGTCGCCCAACAACACCGAATAAAATGAAATGTGTGTGTGTGTGCGCGCGCACGCGCGTGTGCTGGGTGGGCAGGGAACGGACCCAGGGATGTTATTAAGGTAAAATTTTATGTACATCTTTCTCATTCGGCTTATCACCCTGCAGTGCCATCTGGTGGTTGAAATGAAGGAAAACATTCCAACAAACACTGACTTAATGTGGTATAAACATTTGGCCCCTGTACCTGTGATGAACATATAATTTATACAAACTGGGACAGTTTTGAATGTAAAAAGGAAAACTATTAATAATTTCCCAGGGGCAACAGGCATAAACTAAGACTGTCAAAGGCAAACCTATGCTAGATACAAGAATAATAATTTTAATATATTGGGCATTACTTTACATGCATTATTTAATAAAATCCACATAGTAACCTCATGAAGGGTAAGTTCAATTATTCTCATTTTGCTGTTGAAGGCATGGGGCTTGCAGATTTTCCAGATGACATATAAGATGTCCATTTAATTACAGACAATCAACAAATCATTTTTTAGTATAAGTCCAGATATTCAGGTAAGCAACAAATAATTTTTAGTATAAGTATATCCCATGCAATATTGGAGGCCTATTTATACTAAAATATTATTTTTTGTTTATTTGAGATTTCAAATTTAGCTGGACGGTCTGTTATTGTTATTGTTACTGTTGATTTTCCCCTAAATCTGGCAACCCTAGCTTGGAGAGGTGCAGTAACTTACTCAAGATGGTGTAGACAGCGAGGATGAACGGGTATTTGAAACCAAATGTTGCTCAGAATGAAGCTCAGGCTCTTAACTGCATGGCTTACTTTTGGTGACCACGAGCCACTCCTGGCCAAGCAGGACGCATCTGGGTGGGGAGGCAGAATCCCGAGTTATTTAATTGTCTTTCCTCTTCAGTTATATATGTAGGTCCAGACTGGGTAGTATATGAAGATATGGACTATAATGATTAACCCCACAGTTTGGTTTAATTTAGTGACCTTCATAGAATTTGGGGGCAGAAAGTGCTGTTGGGCCATAGCGAGAACTAGACCCAGGCCCCGGAAGGTGCCGGAGGATTGGAGAAGATTTCCACGTGGAAAAATGGAGATGCCAGCTTGGAACTTTGGGTGCCAAGCCACAGATGCGAGGGTGGGAGTGTCACGTACAGAGTCCAGCGCTGTGAACGCAGAATTCTTAAAGGAAATGCCCCTGCTCACTCCCCAGCAGGGTACCATTATGAGGGGCACACGAAGGCCTCCAGCAGGGGCCAGCTTCTCTGATCCAGGTCGGTGGGCAGCCCAGCCATGGCTGGAGGGCCAAGCCTGGGTCACCAACTTCTAGAATGTGTGTTGGGAGGAACTTCTCATCCACGAACCCTTCTTAGGAAACCTACCCTCCAACCCATAGATGAGGCCCTGGCAGCCACTCCTGTTCTTGGTGGCCCAGCCCTGTGTGCCCATGACGGCAGGTGGCAGTGGGGACACCTGAGCAAGGTGGACGGTCAGAGTCCATCCCACAGGAACCTAGAGAATGGACTCGAGACACTAGTCTCTGGTGGTCCCCTGAGGAGGAGATGAAACCTGGAGCTGGGAGGGCCCTGATAGGAGGGAGGGAGGGGGAAGGGAGAAAGGGGAGGAGGGAGGGGGAGGGAAGGGGAAGGGAAGAGGAGGGAGGGAGGGAGATCCTGAGGCCTCCACAGTGCCGGGAGCCCGGGCCTGGCTTTCTGGTGGCCTCCCAGCCCCCAGTTCTGGAGCCCTGCTGCCCAACAAGCATCGTATTCCAGTTCTGGAAGCTCTGTGCGCTCCCCGGCAGCCCCTCAGCCTCCCCGTCTGTGTGATGCTGTCAACACCATCATCCCGAATGACATCCAGCACGTGGTCCAAGAATCCCAGCCCTCACCCATGGAGTCCCCCTCATATTAGATACAGAGAAACACTGCGTTATCTCCATTTACCCAGAGGCAGGTTTCTTTGGATCCGATTCCCTGGGACTTCTCCCCCATAAGTGAATCTTGGCCTCAGGACCATACTGAGTCCACTACGAGGTGCGTCAGAGTACCGCAAAGGAGGCCGCCCTCTAGCCCGAGCTGAGGGCTCCTGCTCTGGCCTCCGGGGCTGCTCCTTGCCTGAGTCCTTCCCTGCAGCCACGGGGTCTGTTACCTTCCCGCCTGGGCGGCAGGCCCGCTCTTCCAGGCTTGCTGGCTGTTCCCTCTGTGGGACTCGGGGGTCTGGTGTCCCAGAGGAGGCGGTGACCAGGGGACTGTGCGGCACGCGGAGGTCTGTCGCCACCTAGTGGCCAGGTGTGGCCAGTGGCGAAATCGTGCCCAGAGCAGATGACGTCCTCTTGGGCCGGGGGAAGCAGCAGCATCCGCGGGCCCCTGGGGAGAGTTGGAGGACCACTGAGATGGGCAGAATCAGAAGCCACGTAAGTCAGAGAACAGGAGACTTCCATCTGTGGGCTGACAAGCCTGCCGCGGATAGGAGGCTGGCGGTAGTGGACACAGCGTTGGCTTGGTCCCCCACGGCCCCACCGCCCTGCAATGGACCACGTGGAGTGCAATTTCCTCTTGTGACCTTGCTCATCGGGCCACAGTGGGCCGGCCTGGAGCTGGACACCAACTAAGATGGAGCAATGAGCATTCCACCCTGGAGTTATGGACGTGAGACCTGCAGGATACAGTCAGTCTTTTTCCAGGGCTGGAGGGCAATGCCGATGGACCGTGGCTTTTGATGAAAGGGCAGCAGCAGGAGCTGAGCTTCACCCACACACGGGGAAGGGGAGGAGAGGGGAAGGGAAGCGGGAAGGGATACAGGTGTCGGGCTCCACTGGGCCTGAAGCTCAGACCCGGTTCTGTCCATGCCGTCTGTGAGCCACTCTGGGCCCTTATAATAAATCGCTCATTTTTGCTCAGATGACGCACCTTGGACTTCTGACACTGACAGCAGAACCAAAGTTGCATGAATGCACGTTCAAAGCCAATCGGCAGCCCCCCAGTGTGTGCCGTCGGATCAGCCAGTGCTGTGTCCGCAGGGAGCCGAGGCACCTACAGCCCCCTGAGGCCCTGGACACGCTCATGGGGACCCCGCCCAGCCGTGGGGTGGGTAGACGAGCCGAGGCCTGCGGGGGTGACCTGAGGGGTATTGGAAGGCCACCTGCCCCTCCCGCCTACACATCTTCCCTTAGTACCTGTCACAACACCTGGGATTCTTCCAGTGGGGAAGCATCATTCAGGTCCGGACATCCTCTTCCCTGACCATCCTCCCTCCCGACCTTCCCTGATACAAACACCTCAGCGGAGGGTCAAACTGTAACTCTCCACCCCTCACCGCTGTTAGACCACGGGCTTATACTGGTGAGATCTATTTTTATTGCATGCCTTTCTCCTCCACCTGACTGTAAGCTCCATGAGGGAGGAAACCATGTTTGCTTTATGTCCCTGTTGCACGAAAAACAGGCCCTGACAGGCCATAGGTGCTCTACATGTGTTGAGTAAATGGATGGGTATGGGGACCACCTGTAAATGACAAAATTCTTGAGGTCACTTCACCTTTTCGAGACTTCACCTGGGCCAGTGTAGGCACAGAAGGAAACCCCAGGCTCTCCCTGCCTGCAGTTTGGCTTGGCTGGGGGCCAGCCTGACCTAATTCTCTTCCAGGTCATGATCAGGCTGCTAACTGATGAGCTTAACTGATACGGGGAGATAGAAGAAACAGACAGGAAATACACATGCATCTCCTGTGTATATAATACCCACAGACTCACTGCATACTGCCCTGCGCAATAAATGTCATTAGTCCCTAAAATATTTTCCTACAAATATAGCATATAGAATACACTGAACTACCCATCTGGTTTGGTATTAATGTGTTTTTCTTCTGCCACGCAGTAAGTCCTCGCGTGCTCCGGCCTTGAGAGCCGGTGAGGCCGACGGAAGCATTGTTCCCACCAGCACACCAACACCCAGAGCCGAGCATTGTACTAATAATCACAGCGCAATCTTCGGCCATTTGACATTGTGAAGATGGTATCTTGATGATATAGTTTTCAACTGACCATTCTCTTGTCTTAGGCTTTTTAAAATGAACTTTAAATTTTAGAATTGTTTTAGATTTACAGAAAAATTGAATACAGTCCAGAGGGTTTCTATATACGCCATACTCAGTTTCCCCTGTAATTAACACCCTACATCTGTATGGTACATGAGGAACATCAAACAAATCGCAGCTGAAGGGCATTCTGCAGAGTATCTGTCCGGTAGGTCTCACAACTGTCAAGGTCATCAAAAACAAAGAAAGTCTGAGAAGCTGTCACAGCCAAGAGGGGCCCAAAGAGACATGGTGACTGAGTGTCATGGTGGATCCTGGGTGGGGCTCAGGAAAGGAAAAAAAGAATTCAGGGAAAACAGGAGATCTGAATGAAGTATGGACTTCAGTTAATTAGAATAAATCAATCTTCAGTTGTTAATTGTGACAAGGGTACCTACTCCTGTAGGGTGTTAATAAGCAGGGAAGCTGGCGGAGGGGGTACCTGGGAACTCCCTATACTATCCTGGGGATTTTTCTGTAGATCTAAAACTCTAAAATAAAAAGTTTATTTAACAACAGCAACAAAAAATCCATGTGGAATCCAAAAACCAAAACAAAAAACCCCCTTGAGCTATAGATAAAGAGAAGAGGTTGGTGGTTGTCTGAGGTGGGGCTGGGGGAAGCGTACAATGGGGAAAGGGGGTCAAAATGTACAAAATTTCAGCTATAAGATAAATAAGTCCTGGGGACTATAGCATGGGGACTATAGTTAATAGTACTATGTTGCATATTTGTAAGTTGCTAAGAGGGTAAATCTTAAGAGTTCTAATCACAAGAAGAACAATTTTTGTTAACTCTGTGAGGTGATGGATGTTAACTAGACTTATTGTAGTAATAGTTTTATAATATATACGTATATTGAGTCATTATGTTATATACCTGAAACGAATATATGTCAATTATATCTGTTAAAAAAAGATGCTTCAAAACAAAACAAACAACAATAGTTGCCCTAACAGAGAGAAATCTTAGTATAAAGTGGCTGATGGATTGAACTGCAAGAGGCAGTAATGTATGCTGTAGAGACAGACATCCGAAATGACATCCTTCATGATAAGGGCAGTTTTCTGAATGAGGGGTTAGATGAGCAAAGCCCCTTATAAACTTTCTCATAAATATCCTAATAAAAAGACAACTCAGTAGAGCAGGAAAAGAACGGGCATACTTTGGTGTCAGAGACAGAAGCAGAGCTCCTGGCTTACCAATGGCATGGCTCTTGGCAACGCAATGTCTAGAGCCTCCGTTTTAATCTCTAAAATGTGTATGATACCGCCTCTCAGGACTGTAGGGCCGGTTAAATGAGACTGTAGAAACTGCCCCCGACACAGCGCTGGGCCCAGGGGAGGCAATCCCTCCACCCACCACACCTCCACAACAGGTCAGACTTTCCACCTCCAAAACTGTGAAAAATAAATGTCTATTGTTTAAGCCACCCAACTGATGGTCTGCCTCTCTCTATTTCTCTAACACACACAAACACCCATAAACAATCACATACTTAAACATTTTACAAAAAATTACAATTATGTTGCAAAATTCTTTTCTATCATTCTTTGATCACTTAGTAATATAGAGTGTACATTGTCACATGACGTTCTTCTGCACTTGGTTCTCAACGATTTTATAGAATTCCATTAAAGGATTTCCCATTCTTTAGTTAAATTATAACCATACTATATTTTTTTCCTTTTTTTTCCTCTAAGAGTTTTATTTATTTATTTATATTTTTACATCTTTATTGGAGTATAATTGCTTTACAATGGTGTGTTAGTTTCTGCTTTATAACAAAGTGAATCAGTTATACATATACATATGCTCCCATATCTCTTCCCTCTTGCGTCTCTCTCCCTCCCCCCTCCCTATCCCACCCCTCCAGGTGGTCACAAAGCACCAAGCTGATCTCCCTGTGCTATGCAGCTGCTTCCCACTAGCTATCTATTTTACGTTTGGTAGTGTATATATGTCCATGCCACTCTCTCACTTTGTCACAGCTTACCCTTCCCCCTCTCCATATCCTCAAGTCCATTCTCTAGTAGGTCTGTGTCTTTATTCCTGTTTTACCCCTAGGTTCTTCATGACATTTTTTTTTCTTAAATTCCATATATATGTGTTAGCATATGGTATTTGTCTTTCTCTTTCTGACTTACTTCACTCGGTATGACAGACTCTAGGTCCATCCACCTCATTACAAATAGCTAAATTTCGTTTCTTTTAATGGCTGAGTAAAATTCCATTGTATATATGTGCCACATCTTCTTTATCCATTCATCTGATGATGGACACTTAGGTTGTTTCCATCTCCTGGCTATTGTAAATAGAGCTGCAATGAATATTTTGGTACATGACTCTTTTTGAATTATGGTTTTCTCAGGGTATATGCCCAGTAGTGGGATTGCTGGGTCATATGGTAGTTCTATTTGTAGTGTTTTAAGGAACCCCCATACTGTTCTCCATAGTGGCTGTACCAATTCACATTCCCACCAGCAGTGCAAGAGTTTTCCCTTTTCTCCACACCCTCTCCAGCATTTATTGTTTCTAGATTTTTTGATGATGGCCATTCTGACTGGTGTGAGATGATATCTCATTGTAGTTTTGATTTGCATTTCTCTAATGATTAATGATGTTGAGCATTCTTTCATGTGTTTGTTGGCAGTCTGTATATCTTCTTTGGAGAAATGTCTATTTAGGTCTTCTGCCCATTTTTGGATTGGGTTGTTTGTTTTTTTGTTATTGAGCTGCATGAGCTGCTTGTAAATTTTGGAGATTAATCCTTTGTCAGTTGCTTCATTTGCAAATATATTCTCCCATTCTGAGGGTTGCCTTTTGGTCTTGTTTATGGTTTCCTTTGCTGTGCAAAAGCTTTGAAGTTTTATTAGGTCCCATTTGTTTACTTTTGTTTTTATTTGCATTTCTCTAGGAGGTGGATCAAAAAGGATCTTGCTGTGATTTATGTCATAGAGCGTTCTGCCTATGTTTTCCTCTAAGAGTTTGATAGTTTCTGGCCTTACATTTAGGTCTTTAATCTATTTTGAGCTTATTTCTATGTATGGTGTTAGGGAGTGTTCTAATCTCATACTTTTACAAGTACCTGTCTAGTTTTCCCAGTACCACTTATTGAAGAGGCTGTCCTTTCTCCACTGTACATTCCTGCCTCCTTTATCAAAGATAAGGTGACCATATGTGCGTGGGTTTATCTCTGGGATTTCTATCCTGTTCCATTGATCTATCTTTCTGTTTTTGTGCCAGTACCATACTGTCTTGATTACTGTAGCTTTGTAGTTTAGTCTGAAGTCAGGGAGCCTGATTCCTCCAGCTCCGTTTTTCGTTCTCAAGATTGCTTTGGCTATTCGGGGTCTTTTGTGTTTCCATACACATTGTGAAATTTTTTGTTCTAGTTCTGTGAAAAATGCCAGTGGTAGTTTGATAGGGATTGCATTGAATCTGTAGATTGCCTTGGGTAGTAGAGTCATTTTCACAATGTTGATTCTTCCAGTCCAAGAACATGGTATATCTCTCCATCTATTTGTATCATCTTTAATTTCTTTCATCAGTGTCTTATAATTTTCTGCATACAGGTCTTTTGTCTCCATAGGTAGGTTTATTCCTAGATATTTTATTCTTTTTGTTGCAATGGTAAATGGGAGTGTTTTCTTGATTTCACTTTCAGATTTTTCATCATTAGTGTATAGGAATGCCAGAGATTTCTGTGCATTGATTTTGTATCCTGCTACTTTACCAAATTCACTGATTAGCTCTAGTAGTTTTCTGGTAGCATCCTTAGGATTCTCTATGTATAGTATCATGTCATCTGCAAACAGTGACAGCTTTACTTCTTCTTCTCTGATTTGGATTCCTTTTATTTCCTTTTCTTCTCTGATTGCTGTGGCTAAAACTTCCAAAACTATGGTGGCATCATAGAATGAGTTTGGGAGTGTTCCTCCTTCTCTTATATTTTGGAAGAGTTTGAGAAGGATAGGTGTTAGCTCTTCTCTAAATGTTTGATAGAATTCGCCTGTGAATCCATCTGGTCCTGGGTTTTTGTTTTTGGAAGATTTTTAATCAGAGTTTCAATTTCAGTGCTTGTGATTGGTCTGTTCATATTTTCTATTTCTTCCTGGTTCGGTCTTGGCAGGTTGTGCATTTCTAAGAATTTGTCCACTTCCTCCAGGTTGTCCATTTTTTTGGCATAGAGTTGCTTGTAGTAATCTCTCATGATCTTTTGTATTTTTGCAGTGTCAGTTGTTACTTTTCCTTTTTCATTTCTAATTCTAATGATTTGATTCTTCTCCCTTTTTTTCTTGATGTGTCTGGCTAATGGTTTATCAATTTTGTTTATCTTCTCAAAGAGCCAGCTTTTAGTTTTATTGATCTTTGCTATTGTTTCCTTCATTTCTTTTTCATTTATTTCTGATCTGATCTATATGATTTCTTTCCTTCTGCTAACTTTGGGTTTTTTTTGTTCTTCTTTCTCTAATTGTTTTAGGTGGAAGGTTAGGTTGTTTATTTGAGATGTTTCCTCTTTCTTAAGGTAGGATTGTATTGCTATAAAATTCCCTCTTAGAACAGCTTTTGCTGCATCCCATAGGTTTTGGGTTGTCGTGTCTCCATTGTCATTTGTTTCTAGGTATTTTTTGATTTCCTCTTTGATTTCTTCAGTGATCACTTCGTTATCAAGTAGTGTATTGTTTAGCCTCCATGTATTTGTATTTTTTACAGATCTTTTCCTGTAATTGATATCTAGTCTCATAGCATTGTGGTAGGAAAAGATACTTGATACAATTTTCTTAAATTTACCAAGGCTTGATTTGTGACCCAAGATATGATCTATCCTGGAGAATGTTCCATGAGCACTTGAGAAAAATGTGTATTCTGTTGATTTTGGATGGAATGTCCTATAAATATCAATTAAGTCCATCTTGTTTAATGTATCATTTAAGGCTTGTGTTTCCTTATTTATTTTCATTTTGGATGATCTGCCCATTGGTGAAAGTGGGGTGTTAAAGTCCCCTACTATGAATGTGTTACTGTCAATTTCCCCTTTTATGGCTGTTAGCATTTATCTTATGTTTTGAGGTGCTCCTATGTTGGGCGCATAAATATTTATAATTGTTATATCTTCTTCTTGGATCGATCCCTTGATCATTATGTAGTGTCCTTCTTTTTCTTTTCTATAGTCTTTATTTGAAAGTCTGTTTTGTCTGATATGAGAATTGCTACTCCAGCTTTCTTTTGGTTTCCATTTGCATGGAATATCTTTTTCCATCCCCTCACTTTCAGTCTGTATGTGTCTCTAGGTCTGAAGTGGGTCTCTTGTAGACAGCATATATATGGGGTTTTTTTGGTATCCATTCAGCCAGTCTGTGTCTTTTAGTGGGAGTGTTTAATCCATTTACATTTAAGGTAATTATCGATATATATGTTCCTATTTCCATTTTCTTAATTGTTTTGGGTTTGTTATTGTAGGTCTTTTCCTTCTCTTGTGTTTCTTGCCTAGAGAAGATCCTTTAGCATTTGTTGTAAAGCTGGTTTGGTGGTGCTGAACTCTCTCAGCTTTTGCTTGTCTGTAAAGGTTTTAATTTCTCCATCAAATCTGAATGAGATCCTTGCTGGGTAGAGTAATCTTGGTTGTAGGTTTTTCTCCTTCATCACTTTAAATATGTCTTGCCAGTCCCTTCTGGCTTGCAGAGTTTCTGCTGAAAGATCAGCTGTTAACCTTATGGGGATTCCCTTGTGTGTTATTTGTTGTTTTTCCCTTGCTGCTTTTAATATATTTTCTTTGTATTTAATTTTTGACAGTTTGATTAATATGTGTCTTGGCATGTTTCTCCTTGGATTTACCCTTATGGGACTCTCTGTGCTTCCTGGACTTGATTAACTATTTCCTTTCCCATATTAGGGAAGTTTTCAACTCTAATCTCTTCAAATATTTTCTCAGTCCCTTTCTTTTGCTTTTCTTCTTCTGGAACCCCTATAATTCGAATGTTTGTTCATTTAATGTTGTCCCAGAGGTCTGTGAGACTGTCCTCAGTTCTTATCATTCTTTTTTCTTTATTCTGCTCTGCAGTAGTTATTTCCACTATTTTATCTTCCAGGTCACTTATCTGTTCTTCTGCCTCAGTTATTCTGCTATTGAGCCCTTCTAGAGTATTTTTAGTTTCATTTATTGTGTTGTTCATCATTGCTTGTTTCATCTTTAGTTCTTCTAGGTCCTTGTTAAATGTTTCTTGTATTTTCTCTATTCTATTTCCAAGATTTTGGATCATCTTTACTATCATTATTCTGAATTCTTTTTCAGGTAGACTGCTCATTTCCCCTTCATTTGTTAGGTCTGGTGGGTTTTTATCTTGCTCCTTCATCTGCTGTGTGTTTTTCTGTCTTCTCATTTTGCTTACCTTACTGTGTTTAGGGTCTCTTTTTCGCAGGCTGCAGGTTCATAGTTCCTGTTGTTTTTGTTGTCTGGCCCCAGTGGCTAAAGTTGGTTCAGTGGGTTGTGTAGGCTTCCTGGTGGAGGGGACTAGTGCCTGTGTTCTGGTGGGTGAGGCTGGATCCTGTCTTTCTGGTGGGCAGGTCCACGGCTGGTGGTGTGTTTTGGGGTGTCTGTGGACTTATTATGATTTTAGGCAGCTTCTCTGTTAATGAGTGGGGCTGTGTTCCTGTCTTGCTAGTTGTTTGGCATAGGATATCCAGCACTGTAGCTTGCCGGTCATTGAGTGAAGCTGGGTGTTGGTGTTGAGATGTAGATCTCTGGGAGATTTTCGCCGTTTGATATTATGTGGAGCTGGGAGGTCTCTTGTGGACCAGTGTCCTGAAGTTGGCTCTCCCACCTCAGAGTCACAACACTGACTCCTGGCTGTAGCACCAAGAGCCTTTCATCCACACGGCTCCGAATAAAAGGGAGAAAAAATAGAAAGAAAGAAAGAAAGAAGATAAAATAAAATAAAATAAAATAAAGTTATTAAAATAAGAAATAATTATTAAGAAAAAAATTTTAAAAAAAGTAAAACAAAACAAAACAAAAAAATGGACGGATAGAACCCTAGGACAAATGGTGACAGCAAAGCTACACAGACAAAATCTCTCACAGAAGCATACACATACACACTCACAAGAAGAGGAAAAGGGGAAAAAATAATAAATCTTGCTCTTGAAGTCCACCTCCTCAATTTGGGATGATTCGTTGTCTATTCAGGTATTCCACAGATGCAGGTACATCAACTTGATTGTGGAGATTTAACCCGCTGCTCCTGAGGCTGCTGGGAGAGATTTCCCTTTCTCTTCTTTGTTCGCACAGCTCCAGGGGTTCAGCTTTGGATTTGGCCCCGCCTCTGCATGTAGGTCACAGGAGGCCGTCTGTTCTTTGCTCAGACAGGACGGGTTAAAGGAGCCGCTGATTCGGGGGCTCCGGCTCACTCAGGCTGAGGGAAGGGAGGGGTACAGAGTGCGGGGTGAGCCTGCAGCTGCAGAGGCTGGTGTGACGTTGCACCAGCCTGAGGCGCGACGTGCGTTCTCCCTGGGAAGTTGTCCCTGGATCCCGGGACCCTGGCCGTGGCGGGCTGCACAGGCTCCCCGGAAGGGAGGTGTGGAGAGTGACCTGTGTTCGCACACAGGCTTCTTGGTGGTGGCAGCAGGAGCCTTAGTGTCTCATGCTTCTAGCCGCGGCTCGCGCCCGTCTCTGGAGCTCCTTTAAGCAGCGCTCTGAATCCCCTCTCCCCGCGCACCAGGAAACAAAGAGGGAAGAAAAAGTCTCTTGCCTCTTCGGCACGTCCAGACTTTTCCTCGGACTCCCTCCCGGCTATCCGTGGTGCACTAACCCCTTCAGGCTATGTTCACGCCACCAGTGCTCAACCATACTATATTTAACAAATTTCTCGTTCAGTTGCTTCCGTTGTATGTACGTATGTATATATGTACGTACTGTTGACCTAAAACAAATAGACTGCCAGATATTTCTGCAGCAAAGATGGGTTTATTTGGGATCAGCAGAGAATTGCAATTTAGGGTCTGCAACCATGGTGAGCTACCTTCAAATTCCCTGCACAGGTAGGGAAGGAGAACGCTTTTATATAGGGGTAAAGGAAGTTGGTAGGGCTCTAGTAAACAAAGAGTCCGCGGTGTTGCACTGGCTGAGTCCTTTCCAGGAAGGGAGAGGAGTCTCCTTTTCTTCCTGTTGGGCTCTGCAATCATGGCATGGTGTGAGAGCTCCCCCTTCTGGTCTCCCGAGGTTATTTAATTGAGGTAGGAAAAACACTGCTGTGTTTCTACTGTACTTATAATATTCACACTGAACACTTCTGTGGCCAGATATGTGGGGAGGTGTGTTTACCCCCCGCCAAGCAATTCTGTGACACCACTTGGGTGTCCTACAATTTAATTCAATTCTGACACTACCTACCTGGAGAGAGTATCAGATCCCACATGTTAAGAATGCGGTCCTCCTGTAAGACTGCCCCTTCCCCCCACTTCAGACACGAATCTCAAGTCCAGGTTGTTACCTGTGCTTCCAACCAACTGCTATACATGGAAGATTTCCATGGACCCATTCCTTGGGTTTGATCAATTTGCTAGAGTGGCTCTCAGAGCTCAGGAAAACAGTTTACTTCCTAGATTACTGGTTTATTACAAAGGAGAGTAAAGGACAGAATGAACAGCCAGATGAAGAGAAACGTAGGGGGAGCTGTGCAAGGGTCCCAAGCACAGGATCTGCTGCCTCTGTGGAGTCTGGGGTGAACCACCCTCCTAGCAATGGATGTATTCTTGTTCATTGACCTGGAAGCTCTCTGAACACCATTCTTTTGGGTTTTTATGGAGGCATCATTATATAGGCACGATTGATTAAATCGTTGGCCATTGGTGATTAATTCAACGTCCAGCCCTCTCCCCTCCCTAGGTAGATGCAGGGCATGGAGCTGAAAGTTCCAACCCTCTAATCACAAGGGTGATTCCCCTGGCAACCAGCCCCCCCCCCCCCATCCTTAGGGGCTTTCTAAACATCATTGCATTCACAAATGCAGCCTTGGTTGAAGGAAGCCTTCTGTGAATAAGAAAGCCATCTTTATCTCTTATCACTTAGGAAGTTCCAAGGGTTTTAGGAACTCTGTGCTAGGAATGGGGATGAAGAGCAGACACATGTATGTCTTATTATAAATCACAATATCATACCATCTATTTACCTATCTATATCAATGAGAGTCCTACCAGAGAAACAGAACCACTAGGAGATGATATATGTATATCCAGATAGGCAGGTCTGAAATTCACAGTATAGACCATCAGAAAGTGCAGCTGGAACTCAGTACAAGCTAAAGATGAAGTCCACAGGTGGAATTTCTTCTTTTGAGAAGCCTCAGTTCTGCTCTTAAAGCCTTTAAATTGATTGAATCAAGCCCACCAAGATTATCTACAATAATCTCTTTTACTTCAAATCAATTATAGACATTAATCACATCTACAAAATACCTTCTCTGCAGCACCTAGGTTAGCATTTAATTGAATAGTTGGGGACTGTGACTTATCCACGTTGACACATAAAACCATTTATTATCTATCTATGCATTCATTCATCCATCTGTCATTTATCATAAATACTACCCTACTATACCTTCTTTTATATAAGCTATGTGCACCTTCCTTGTTGTTTCCTCAGAAAGGGGAATTACTGAATGAAAGGTCATGCTCATTTCTTAAAATTCTGTGTATAGATGTAGATCAGGGGTCAGAAAACTTTCTCTGTAAAGGAAGATAATAAATACTTTTGGCTTTGTGGTCCATATACCTGCTATGACTACTTAGACTTGCTTTCAACAGCCATAGACCATATGTAAGTAAATGAGCATGGTTATATTTTAATAAAACTTTATTTACAAAAACACATGCTGAGTTGGACTTTGCAGTATGACAAATTATAAAGGGGTGCTTTTAGAAAACACTATAAATGGAAAAGGAAGCTAGCAAGAGACCCTGCCAAAGGCAGAGAGAAGGAAGGGCATCTCATTCGTGCTTAGAGCAAGGACAGGAGACTCGTGGTGATGACTGTGTAAAAGCAGTGACACAGCTGAGCTCCATGTGACGTTAGCAGTGCCGTTCACTACATGGGGGTTTCCCTCCTTCCAAGCGCTTTGATGTTAGGTGTTGCCATGTGGTTTGATTTGGACAGTGCAATATAAGCAGAAATAACCTGTTACTTATGCAGGTAGTGGCAGGGGGTGGGGGTGGGGGACTTTAAGAGCAAGCACAGGATTTGTCACATTTCTGTCTCAATGAAGGAAAAATTTTTAAGATGAAACTTCCACAAACCTGGGTGTCTGTGGAAGCAAGATGAGCAGAATTCTCCTGAGTGAGATATAAACTTAGACTGTGTGCAGCCACCATGATTTGGGGATTATTTGGTACCATGACAGAGCCTATCTTATCCTGACTGATATACTTAACAATAGCAACCCTTAACTAAAATTGTATCCCTTGTTACTATTTATCTTTTGTACCCTACCTTATTTGTCTTTATAACATTTACCACCACACAACATACATTTGTCTGTTCATTTATTGGTTGTCTGTTTTCCCCTCTAGAGTATGAGGTTCCCCAAAGCAGAGATTTCTATTGTGCTCACTGCTGTCAAAGCTCAGTATTATTTATTATGTGAATTAATCAACATCACTGAAAGCATCCACACTATAAATGAGCACCTTCTAAGTGCGGGGTATTCTCCAAGGGGTTTATATGCAGTATCTCATTTGGAGCTCACGATGGTGTATGAGGTAGATAGTATTGTTGTCCTTATTTTTCCTTATAGATGAATTGTTCTCATTTTACTTATGAGAAATGTATTTGTTAGCTTTTTCTGTGTAGCAAATTACCACAAAATAGCTTAGAACCACACATATTTATTATTTCCTAGTTGCTGTGGGTCAGGAGTCCAGACAGTTAGCTTGTGGTTTTATTTAGGGTTTCCACAAGACTGCAATCAGGTTTGGCTAGGACTCAGATCTCATCTGATGGCTTGACTGGGGAAGGATACACTTCCAAGCTCATGTTGTTGCCAGCAGGGTTCAGTTTCTTGCAGGCTGTTGACTGAAGTCTTCCCACAGTCTCAGTCCCTTGCCATGGACCTCTCCAACACGACTGCTTACTTCCTCAAACTGCCTGCTGAGAAGGCAATGGAGAGCATTGGCTAGCAAGGTGGAAGTTACCACCTTTTGCAACCACAGAAGGGACACCCCATCACTTTGGCTGTATCTGTTGGTTAGAAGGTCCCCTCACACTCAAAGGGGGGACATTACACAAGGGCATGAACACCAGGAGGGAGGAGTTATTGAGACCATCTTGCAGTTTGCCCGCCACAAGGAACTATATGTTCAGATAAGGGACATCACTTATACAAGGCCACATAGCAGGTAAGTGGTAAGGACCACGCTCCCCAGAACCTACCTCATGGAGGCATTATTAGAACTATATGTGATTACAGATCAAAAAGTAGTTTGCGTTCACTAAGCAAGACTCAAATATTAATTTTATTCCCATTAGGGTCAGAATCAGGTCCCTGAATAATACACATCCTTTAAAAAAAATGAAATCAGGAAATTTAGAATCACTTTAAGAAAGAGATTGGTTTTTGATGGCATGAAATTATGAAACTAATTGCTTGGACCTAAGAGTACTTTGCTTCTTCAGAAAATGTAATAAATTCTTCTCTCTACACTGATAACAGAAGTCAGTGGAACTATTTCTATTCACACCTTTATCCTAAGTCCTTTTATTTGGGCCAAAAAGTGTACATTTCTCATGCTCCTTTGCAGGTACAGTGGATATTTGACTAAATTCTAGCCACTGTGTTATGTGTACCTCCTGGAAAGGTGCCTTACCACTGGGTGACTCAGCTGGTCAGTGCATCCTCTGGAGCTTTCCTTTATCCTGCTCCAGCCACCAGCTGAGGCTGCAGAGCAGAGAGAAGGAAGGACTCTGGGAACTGGTCCAGGACTTTTACCTCTGGACGTTTTTCTGCGAGAGAAAATGCCTACATGAATGAGTCCCTGTTTTCTGGGGTTTCTCTCCTATATATCTGAAGCATATGTGGCTGCAACTAATCCTGACACATAGGGAATATTTACAACCTAAGGATGTGTCATAAAGAACAATTTGCCATCTCATCAAGTTAGCAGTGAGGCGAGGTGCTCAGTAAGACTCAGGTGGACTGTATTGTGTTTTCTGCTAAATGTGTCTGATTGATCCGTTGTGATTTTCTGCTCTTCCAAATCAAGAGATCATGACTCACTCGCCTGGTGGCTTTATTGCAGAGCCTGCTGTACCCATCTGGAATGTAAAACTCTGCCTTTGTATGAGTGCCAACATGCTTAAACATGTTTTAGATATTTTTACAGTCATTAAACATGGGAAATGGTAACAGCTCATAAATACTACTTGGTGTTAATCACTTCAAATGTCACTGCGTTTACTCAAAATGGAACCAGGATATTTTTTCTTCCATTGTGTAAAATCAAGCCCCTTTGTTCCCCTGACATAGAAACCCCCAAATGATTTTCAGCATTTGAAAATGGTTCCTCTTTCTTCTCTGCTGTGGTTACAATAAAAGAGCTTCTAACAGTCCCAACATGTGAACCCCAAGTGCAAGTTTTAAACACTTTAACAGACCCAAAAGAAGACAAGTTTCCTCTTCTAGAGTAAAAAAGACTAAATATATAAAATCTGACTTTGGGCCAGATGACCATTTTTCCTACAAGTTGTCCATTAGATGATTCTAGATAGCACAAACACAATTTTAATTTTCATAATTATGACTTTTATTTTAGTGTCAATCAGGAAAAAACATTACAAGAAAAAATCATGGCCTTAATTTCATGGATATTATGATTTAGGATGAGACTAAAGTAGGTAATTGTGCAAATTAAAGTAAAATATGAAGTGAATATTGGCTGCGGGTGACAGCTGCTGTTTCGGAATTCTGGACTCCATGGAGGGTGAAATTGGTCGAGATGGTAAAAGACCATGGGCTCAGGTAACCTGCAGGATCCCAGAGGGGGTGCAGACAAGGAGGCCCCAGGGACTGGTTGATGCTTTACATCCCATCAGTCTATGTGAATGAAATGAGATTGAAATGTTTAATATGAAATTCACATTGATATGATTGATGTGAGATTGATATGAGAATGACATGAGGGTTGTGATTTTCCTTCACTGAATTCAGTCTGCTTCCTAACTCCCTCTCATTATACTAATTTTTAACCATATGAGTGTGTGTGCAGGTGCATGTGTGTGCCTTCAACTCCAGTGATGGGGGGTGGGGAATGTGAAGAAAGGGGGCTAGAGTAGGAGAGATGATGAGGAAAGGCCTCGATCTATAGATATGGACTTTGAGAGATTTCCCCCTCATTTAGTCTGTGGGTTGGAATTATTTAAAAAAATTAACTGGAAATTCAGAAATTGAATGGAGACCTCTGGTGGAGACCTAGAAGAAGTAGGGTTGTAGATCAGAGACTGGATGTTATGGACTGAATTGTGTCTCCACCCCCTCCCCCTTCCAAAATTTATATGTTGAAGCCCTAACCTGCAATATGATGGTATTTGGAGATGGGCCTTGTGGGAGATAACTGGGGTTAGATGAGGCCATGACAGTTGGATCTTCATGATGAGATTAGTGTCCTCACAAGAAGAGACCAGGGAGCTCTCTCTCTTTCTTTGTTATGTGAGGACACAGCAGAAGGTGACCATGTACATTATCGGAAGTCAAAGTCAATTTAACTCTCACCCTCAGGATCAAGAAAGATCCCACTACCAAAGCCCATGTTAGCATCCAGGGAGTATCATTTCCCAGGCAGCTCTGAGCCCCTGTGCAAGCACTGATTGCCAAAAAAGGGGCAATGTGATCGTTTCCCAGACACGTGCACCTGTGATGTGTCAAGCCATTTTGACATGCCTAAAATGAGAATTCCGCCATAAAAATAGAATAGAAGAACTTAGATGATGATGTTCTGAAGGCAATTTATGCTTTCCCATGCTCTGGAATTCATTTAAAAAATAATTTATTTGTCTTTGAAAATTTAAGTTCACTTTCAAGGACCACTTTAATTTTGCTTTGCATACAATCATTAGTGTGTGAACTGTATCAGTGTGTGAACAGGATGGTACCTAAGAGGGGAACTCCTGGTTTGGGGCCAGGGTGCCAATAGAAGCCCTCCAATTTAATGACTGCTTTTAAAAGATTTTGCACATTTTTAAAGCCCACTCATCCATCAACAAGCACTACTCTGCCCAGTGACAAAGCCAGGTTGACCTCACAGAGCTTCTTGTCACGTGGAGGACACCTGACACCTGAGGTCTAGGCTGCTTGACAAGGATGTACTTGTCAAGGAAGCCACCAGTCATTTGTTAGCAAGTTGATAACATCGGAGTCCTTCAGTTACAGCAGGAGGAATTTATCCTTACTGGAATTGACATCTGCTCCTAATATAAGTTTGCCTTTCCTGCTCCTGTCCTGCCAGCACCACCATCAGAGGGCCTCAGGATGAATGATTTATCAAATTGGATCTGCATGACATCAGCTCAAACCAAGGACCCATTTTATGGACAAAGAAGTGTGTCATGAGTACATGACCATATAATCCATTATCTCTACCATGTACTACATAGCCTGGAAGCAATCAGCCTAAATCAACAACAAAAAAAGGCCATTAAAGGCTCAGAAACTGTGCCAGCTCAGAGCTGATGTCCCCTGGAGTCGGACACGTCCTCTGGGGCGGCAAACATATGGTGCTGCAACAATAGCCAATGTGATGCTGAACCAACAGCTAACATCTGGTGCTTGGCTTCTAACGGTCAGAATCTGCAGGTCTGGAAAGCAAATCTTGGAAGTGGAATCAGCTGCCCTCACTGTCACTCCCAGTAGATTTTGCCAGAAAAATTACATTCTATAGGATTAGAGATTCTGGTTCCTGGGGTTAGAGTTTGGGGGCTTCCACTCAGGTTCACAGTAAAGATTCCATTGCACCTGAATATGACATCACCCCGTCTTTTGGGCCTCCCCTGTGGATGGACTAGTAGGCAAAGAAAGAATATACTCTTCCAGCTAAGATCATTAACCTCGGTTACCACCGGGGCTATGGTTGCTGCCATGCAACTGAAACAGGGGAGGATGCCTGGGACTTGGAGGTTGTCTGGGCTTCTCTTGGTGCTCCCCCATCTGGTGATAGCGATGACTGGACAGCACTTAGGCAAGCAGCCTGGACCAGTGGAAGAGCTGATGGAGCATGAGGGAAATGGAGAGCCAGCGGTGGAAGAATGGGGATGACACATTTCAATCACGGTCCCTGGTTAGCTGCAGGTTGCTTACTCACCCACACCTTCTCTATGGAGTCATCTATAGAGATTGTGGCTTGTCACAGACTTGAAGATTGAGTGGAATTAACATAGAAAAAGAGCAATCTGAGAGGTGCGAGGGGTGTCCAGCAGACATGTGACACTCTGACTCGTGTCCTCTTGGCCTGGCCTCTGATTTCAGCAGGGGCCGGGACTGAATTTCTGCTCTGTGTTCAAGTCACTTCATGCTGATAACGGCTTACATTAAGCATGTCTTTCAGGTTTTTACTTTCTACTCCGGGGCTCCTTGGATGCTGTGACTTGGGGGAGCTCAACGTGGGGAGTTATGTCCTTGGAGAAGATACTCTACCTGCGGGGGCAGAGGCTGGCAGGAAGTGCTCGCTCCTCCTGTCCTTAGGTGAATGGTTCTGGAGGCAGTGTGTACACTTCTCAGGAGGTCCAAATGTGATGGAGTACTATGATCCACAGTGGTCTCCTTGATAAGACTGTTTCTTCCAAGAACACCTACTGAACACTGGCAGAAGACCTCAGACTTCCCAAAGGCAAGAAACTCCCCACGTACCTGGCTGTGTTGCTGACAGGGTCTTGGTGCTCCAGCCAGGTGTCAGGCCTGTGCCTCTGAGGTGGGAGAGCCGAGTTCAGGACATTGGTCCACCAGAAATCTCCCAGCGCCATGTAATATCAAAAGGTGAAAGCTCTCCCAGAGATCTCCACCTCAATGCTAAGACCCAGCTCCACTCAACGACCAGCAAGCTACAGTGCTGGACACCCTATGCCAAACAACTACTAAGACAGGAACACAAACCCCAACCATTAGTAAAGAGGCTGCTTAAAATCATAATAAGGTCACAGACACTGTAAAACACACCACCGGACGTGGTCCTGCCCACCAGAAAGACAAGATCCAGCTCCATCAACCAGAACACAGGCACTAGTTTCCTCCACCAGGAAGCCTACACAACCCACTGAACCAACCTTAGACACTGGGGGCAGACACCAAAAACAACAGGAATTACGAACCTGCAGCCTGTGAAAAGGAGACCCTAAACACAGTAAGGTAAGAAATATAAGAAGACAGATAAACACGCAGCAGATGAAGGAGCAAGGTAAAAACCCACCAGACCAAACAAATGAAGAGGAAATAGGCAGTCTACCTGAAAAAGAATTCAGAAAAATGATAGTAAAGATGATCCAAATAGAATAGAGAAATAGAATGGAGAAAATACAAGAAATGTTTAACAAGGACCTAGAAGAACTAAAGAGCAAACAAACAATGGTGAATAACACAATAAATGAAATTTAAAATTCTCTAGAAAGAATCAATAGCAAAATAACTGAGGGAGAAGAACGGATAAGTGACCTGGAAGATAAAATAATGGAAATAACTACTGCAGAACAGAATAAAGAATAAAGAATGAAAAGAATTGAGGACAGTCTCAGAGACCTCTGGGACAACATGAAACGCACCAACATTTGAATTATAGGGGTCCAGAAGAAGAGAAAAAGAAAGGGACTGAGGAAATATTTGAAGAGATTAGAGTTGAAAACTTCCCTAATGTGAGAAAGGAAATAGTCACTCAAGTCCAGGAAGCGCAGAGAGTTCAATACAGGGTAAATACAAAGAGAAACACACCAAGACACATATTAATCAAACTATCAAAAATTAAATACAAAGGAAAAATATTAAAAGCAGCAAGGGAAAAACAACAAATAACATATGAGGGAATCCCCATAAGGTTAACAGCTGATCTTTCAGCAGAAACTCTGCAAGCCAGAACAGAGTGGCAGGACATATTTAAAGTGATGAAAGGCAAAAACCTACTACTAAGATTACTCTACCCAGCAACGATCTCATTCAGATTTGACAGAGAAATTAAAGCATTTACAGACAAGCAAAAGCTAAGAGACTTCAGCACCACAAAACCAGCTTTATAACAAATGCTAAAGGAACTTCTCTAGGCAGGAAACACAAAAGAAGGAAAAGATCTACAATAACAAACCAAAAACAATTAAGAAAATGGGAATAGGAACATACACATCAATAATTACCTTAAATGTAAGTGGAGTAAATGCTCCCACCAAAAGACATAGACTGGCTGAATGCTGTAAAAACAAGACCCATATATATGCTGTCTACAAGAGACCCACTTCAGACCTAGGGACACATACAGACTGAAAGTGAGGGGATGGAAAAAGATATTCCATGCAAAGGGAAATCAAAAGAAAGCTGGAGTAGCAATTCTCATATCAGACAAAATAGACTTTCAAATAAAGACTATTACAAGAGACAAAGAAGGACACTACATAATGATCAAGGGATCAATCCAAGAAGAAGATATAACAATTGTAAATATTTATGCACCCAACATAGGAGCACCTCAATACATAAGATAAATGCTAACAGCCATAAAAGGGGAAATTGACAGTAACACATTCATAGTAGGGGACTTTAACACCCCACTTTCACCAATGGGCAGATCATCCCAAATGAAATTAAATAAGGAAACACAAGCTTTAAATGATACATTAAAAAAGATGGGCTTAATTGATATTTATAGTACATTCCATCCCAAAACAACAGAATACACATTCTTCACAAGTGCTCATGGAACATTCACCAGGCTAGATCATATCTTAGGTCACAAATCAAGCCTTGGTAAATTTAAGAAAATTGTATCAAGTATCTTTTCCTACCACAATGCTATGAGACTAGATATCAATTACAGGAAACGATCTGTAAAAAATACAAACACATTGAGGCTAAACAATACACTACTTGATAACGAAGTGATCACTGAAGAAATCAAAGAGGAAATCAAAATATACCTAGAAAAAAATGACAATGAAAATACGACGACCCAAAACCCATGTGACACAGCAAAAGCATTTCTAAGAGGGAAGTTTATAGCATTACAATCCTACCTCAAGAAACAAGCAACATCTCAAATAAACAACCTAACCTTACACCTAAAGCAATTAGAGAAAGAAGAACAAAAAAACCCCAAAGTTAACAGAAGGAAAGAAATCATATAGATCAGATCAGAAATAAATGAAAAAGAAATGAAGGAAACAATAGCAAAGATCAATAAAACTAAAAGCTGGCTCTTTGAGAAGATAAACAAAATTGATAAACCATTAGCCAGACTCATCAAGAAAAAAAGGGAGAAGACTCAAATTAATAGAATTAGAAATGAAAAGGAGAAGTAACAACTGACACTGAAGAAATACGAAGGATCATGAGAGATTACTACAAGCAACTCTATGCCAATAAAACGGAGAACCTGGAAGAAGTGGACAAATTCTTAGAAAAGCACAACCTTCCAAGACTGAACCAGGAAGAAATAGAAAATATAAACTGACCTATCACAGGCACTGAAATTGAAATTGTCATTAAAAATCTTCCAACAAACAAAAGCTCAGGACCAGATGGCTTCACAGGCAAATTCTATCAAACATTTAGAGAAGAGCTAAAACCTACCTTCTCAAACTCTTCCAAAATATAGCAGAGGGAGGAACACTCCCAAACTCACTCTATGAGGCCACCATCACCCTGATACCAAAACCAGACAAAGATGTCACAAAGAAAGAAAACTACAGGCCAATATCACTGATGAACATAGATGCAAAAATCCTCAACAAAATACTAGCAAACAGAATTCAACAGCACACTAAAAGGGTGATACACCATGATCAAGTGGGGTTTATCCCAGGAATGCAAGGATTCTTCAGTATATGCAAATGAATTAATGTGATAAACCATATTAACAAATTGAAGGAGAAAAACCACATGACCATCTCAATAGTTGCAGAAAAAGCTTACGACAAAGTTCAACACCCATTTATGGTAAAGCCCTCCAGAAAGTAGGCATAGAGGAACTTACCTCAACATAATAAAGGCGATATATGACAAACCCACAGCCAACATCATTCTCAATGGTGAAAAACTAAAACCTTTTCCTCTAAAATCAGGAACAAGACAAGGTTGTCCACCCTCAGCACTATTATTTAATATAGTTTTGGAAATTTTAGTCACAGTAATTAGAGAAGAAAAAGAAATAAAGGGAATCCAAATCAGAAAAGAAGAAGTAAAACTGCCACTGTTTGCAGATGACATGATACTACATATAGAGAATCCTAAAGATGCTACCAGACTACTACTAGAGCTAATCAACGAATTTGGTAAAGTAGCAGGATACAAAATTAATGCACAGAAATCTCTGGCATTCCTATACAATAATGATGAAAAATCTGAAAGGGAAATTAAGGAAACACTCCCATTTACCATTGCAACAAAAAAATAAAATACCTAGAAATAAACCTACTTAAAGAAACAAAAGACCTGTATGCAGAAAACTATAAGATACTGATGAAAGAAATTAAAGATGATACAAACAGATGGAGAGATATACTATGTTCTTGGATTGGAAGAATCAACATGTGAAAATGACTATACTACCCACAGCAATCTGCAGACTCAATGTAATCCATATCAAACTACCAATGGCATTTTTCACAGAACTAGAACAAAAAAAATTCACAATTTGTATGGAAACACAAAAGACCCCGAATAGCCAAAGCAAACTTGAGAAAGAAAAACAGAGCTGGAGGAATCAGGCTCCCACACTTCAGACTATACTACAAAGCTACAGTAATCAAGACAGTATGGTACTGGCACAAAAACAGAAAGATAGATCAATGGAACAGGATAGAAAGCCCAGAGATAAACCCATGCACATATGGTCACCTTATCTTTGATAAAGGAGGCAAGAATATACAATTGAGAAAAGACAGCCTCTTCCACAAGTGGTGCTGGGAAAACTGGACAGCTACATGTGAAAGAATGAAATTAGAACACTCCCTAACTCCATACACAAATATAAACTCAAAATAGATTAAAGACCTAAACGTAAGGCCAGACACTATAAAACTCTTAGAGGAAAACTTAGGCAGAATACTCTATGACATAAATCACAGCAAGATCCTTTTTGACCCACCTCCTAGAGAAATGGAAATAGAAACAAAAATTAACAAATGGGACCTAATGAAACTTCAAAGCTTTTGCACAGCAAAGGAAACCATAAACAAGATGAAAAGACAGCCCTCAGAATGGGAGAACATATTTGCAAATGAAGCAACTGACAAAGGATTAATCTCCAAAATTTACAAGCAGCTCATGCAGCTCAATATCAAAAAAACAAAGAAGCCAATCCAAAAATGGGCAGAAGACCTAAATAGATATTTCTCCAAAAAAGATATAGAGATTGCCAACAAACACATGAAAGGATGTTCAACATCACTAATCATTAGAGAAATGCAAATCAAAACTACGATGAGGTATCATCTCACACCAGTAGAATGGCCATCATCAAAAAATCTACAATTAATGTTGGAGAGGGTATGGAGAAAAGGGAACCCTCTCGTACTGTTGGTGTGAATGTAAATTGATGCAGCCAATATGGAGAACAGTATGGAGGTTCCTTAAAAAACTACAAATAGAACTACCATATAACCCAGGAATCCCACTACTGGACATATACCCTGAGAAAACCATAATGCAAAAATAGTCATGTACCACAATGTTCACTGCAGCTCTATTTACAATAGCCAGGACAGGAGAGCAACCTAAGTGTCCATCAAAAGATGAAGGGATAAAGGAGATTTGGCACATACATACAATGTAATATTACTCAGCCATAAAAAGAAACGAAATTGAGTTATTTGTAGTGAGGTGGATGGACCTAGAGACTGTCATACAGAGTTAAGTAAGTCAGAAAGAGAAAAACAAATACCGTATGCTAACACATATATATGGAATCTAAAATAAAAAACAAAAAAAAAACAAAAGAAAAACTGTTCTGAAGAACCTAGGGGCAGGACAGGAATAAAGACGGAAATGTAGAGAGTGAACTTGAGGACACGGGGAGGGGGAAGGGTAAGCTGGGATTGAATGAGAGAGTGGCATGGACGTATATACACTACCAAATGTAAAATAGCTAGTGGGAAGCAGCCACATAGCACAGGGAGATCAGCTCAGTGCTTTGTGACCACACTGAGGGGTGGGATAGGGAGGGTGGGAGGGAGACGCAAGAGGGAGGAGATATGTGGATATATGTATATGTATAGCTGATTCACTATGTTATAAAGCAGAAACTAACACACCATTGTAAAGCAATTATACTCCAATAAAGATGTTAAAAGAAAAGACTGTGGCTTCCTCCTTCTCCATCTCACTGTTGTAGGTTGAATTGTGGAATTGTGTCCCCATCAAAAAGAATGCTTAAGGCTCAACCTATGGTACCTGTGAATGTGGGTTTATTTGGAAATAGGGTCTTTGCAGATGTAATCAAGTTAAGACAAGTCATACTAGATTGGGGTGGGTCCAACCTAACATGTCTGGTGTCTTTATCAGAAGATGAAATGAAGATGTGGGGAGAGAAGGCCATGTGACAACAGAGGCAGGAATTGGAGTGATGCCGCCACACGCACAGGAGCACCAAGGATTGACAGCAAACACCAGAAACCAGGAGGAAGAATCAAGAGTCTCTTCTATGGGTTTCAGTGGTTGCACCGCCCTGCCGACAACTTGATCTCAGACTTCCGGCTCCAGAACTGGGAGAGAATAGATTTCCACTGTTCCAAGCCCCCAGTGTGTGGTTACAGCAGCCCTAGAAAACTAACACACTGGTTCTTTTCATTTCCTCTCTCTTGCCCTGGAATCACCTTCCAAATAAACTACCTGCTCACAAATGCTTTTTTTCTCAGGATCTTCTTTTTTAGAAACCCAGGCCAAGAAACCCCTATGCTGTGTAAAGAAGGTTACACTAGTGTCTAATAGAGTTAAGTTTATGCATAAACTCCTTTTTTCCTTTTTTTTTTGAAATATTTAATTATAATGATACTTGCCCATTGCTGGCCATCTATTATGTGCCTGGCACTTTACAGACATATCAAATTTAATCCAATGCAAGCCCATGTGCTAGATATTAGTATCACTATTTTACAGAAGAAAAACTGAGTCTGGTAAGGTTAAGTAACTTGCACCATTTATGACCGCAAATCATTGGTCTTTCTAACCATCTAGGACCAAAACCTTGGCCAGTAAATCTTGAATTTTCCTTACAGTCTCTAGCTTTTATCTATGAATCCTCTTGTATTAGTTGGTGTATAAGTTTGGCTGCTATAGAGACCAAAATAGCAGTGGTTTCAACATGGTAGACATTTATTTCTCTACGTATGAGGCAGTCTGGCTCTTCAGAGTCCGCGAGGGCTCAGATTCCTTCTGCCTACTCTCTCTGCCGTGGATGTTGGGCCTTGCCAGTAGCTGTGCGTGGGGCACCCTTTGGGCTTGACACTGTATCAAGCCTTGCTGGGAACAGAAAGGTGAACACATCGTGGTTCCTAAATCCAGAAGAGGGAGACCACAAAGGTAAAGTTTTGCTAGCAGGTAGACACAGCCAATGTGGTCCATGGAATGGGAAGAACACAACAAATGGAGAGAGTAGATATCCAAGTAAGATCAGCCAACAGGTCCTGGCTGGGAGAATACACAAAATAAACAAACAAAGTAATAAAGAGGCAGGGAATTCCCTGGCAGCCCAGTGGTTAGGACTCTGTGCTTTTCCTGCCAAGGATGCGGGCCCAGTCCCTAATCAGGGAACTAAGATTCCACAAGCTGTGTGGCATGGCCAAAAAATGTTTTTTAAAAAAGAAAAAGAGGTGAAGAGAAAGTAATATGAAGCTAGTTCAAGACTTGAGATGCAGAGCTCCTTGGGATGCTATAAAAAATCCCCAAACAAACCACTGACCCCGACTTCCACTTTTGAAGGAAATACATCAGGTGACTTAAGTAGAGTGGGGACGTGAGAGAAATGAGACCAGAGAAGTCCACTGGACAGGAGAATTTTCAGCGACTGGTGGCCACTGGATAAACAGTGACTTCCGCAAGCCCTGGTGTATGTGTCCTGGGCTGCCAAGACAAAGAGCCACACCCTGAGCGGCTTAGAAGCATGGAAATGTGTTATGTTAGTCCTGGAGGTCAGAGTAAGAAATCAGGTTGTCTGCAGGCCCGTGGTCCCTCTCAAGCCTGTAGGGGGGCATCCTTCCTGGCCTCTCCTAGCTTCTGGTAGCCCCAGACTTTCCATGGTTGATGGCAGCGTCATTTCAATCCCTGACTCTGTCTTCACATGGCCTTCTCCCTGTGTCTCTTCCCCTTGTCTTCTCTCTGTATATGTCTGTCTTTCCGTCCAAGTTTCTCCTTTCTGTGAGGACACCCGCCAAGCTGGATTAGGGCCCATCCTAACGACCTCATTTCAACTTGACGTCTCTGTAAAGACCTTATCTCCAAATGATGTCACATTCTGAGGCCCTGCAGGCGTGGACCTCTTTTGGGGGAGGCACAATTCAACCCATAGTGGCTTGCTTGGTAAACGTTCATTATCGGAAATCAAAGTCAATTTACCGCTCACCCTCAGGAGCAAGAAAGATCCCACTACCAGAGCCCATGTTAGCATCCAGGGAGTATCATTTCCCAGGCAGCTCTGAGCCCCTGTGCAAGCACTGATTGCCAAAAAAGGGGCAATGTGATCGTTTCCCAGACACGTGCACCTGTGATGTGTCAAGCCATTTTGACATGCCTAAAATGAGAATTCCGCCATAAAAATAGAATAGAAGAACTTAGATGATGATGTTCCGAAGGCAATTTATGCTTTCCCATGCTCTGGAATTCATTTAAAAAATAATTTATTTGTCTTTGAAAATCTAAGTTCACTTTCAAGGACCACTTTTATTTTGCTTTGCATACAATCATTAGTGTGTGAACTGTATCAGTGTGTGAACAGGATGGTACCTAAGAGGGGAACTCCTGGCTTGGGGCCAGGGTGCCAATAGAAGCCCTCCAATTTAATGACTGCTTTTAAAAGATTTTGCACATTTTTAAAGCCCACTCATCCATCAACAAGCACTACTCTGCCCAGTGACAAAGCCAGGTTGACCTCACAGGGCTTCTTGTCACGTGGAGGACACCTGACACCTGAGGTCTAGGCTGCTTGACAAGGATGTACTTGTAGACACATGATCATCCCCTCCCATTCCTTCAGGAATGTGTTTTATCACAATCTGCTCCTGAAGCCAAAATTATTTGAGGATGTGTGGTTTTAAAACATGACCCCCAAATTCTTTGACACTCCTCCATTGAGGGGTCTCCCCAAATCTGGACTCTGTGACTTCTTGGTCAATAGCATATAGTGGGATGACTGGGGTTGGAAGAATTCTGTGACCCCCAATGACCCCCACCTTTGTACACCTCCTCCCCTTTGAGTGTGGGTGGAAGCTGTGAGTATGCTATGCCATCGCTCCTGTGATTATGATGCATCATAGGTTGGAAGGGAGATTATCCAAGTGGGCCTCATCTAACCACATGGGCCTTTTAAAAGCAGAGAGTCTTCTCCAGCTGGCTGCACAGGGGAAGTCAGAGGTTGGAAGCAGAGGGAGGCCCGATGCACCGTTGCTGGCTTAGGTGGTGGAGGGAGTCACATGCCAAGGAATGTACGTGACCTTGAAGAGCAGTGAGTAGCCCTTGGCTGACACCCAGCAAGGAAATGGGGACCTCAGTCCTACAACCACAAGCAAATGAGTCCAGATCACAAAACTAATGAACTTAGCAGTGGATTCATTCCCAGAGTCTCAGGATAACCCAGAACCCAGCTGAACCTGCCCAGACTTCTGACTTACAGAACTGTGAGATAGGAAATGCGTATTGTTTTAAGCCACTAAATTTGTGGGAGTTCGTTACTCAGTAACAAAAAACTAATATAGTGACACTGACAATTTCTAGGTCCAGGCTTTCAAAGCCTAGCAGCTTCCACATTCTGTCCAATGGGACAGTTGCTCTTGGAACCAAATTGCCATGCTATGAGGGAGCCCAAGCAGCGCCACAGAGAGGTCCATGTGGAGAGGAGTGAAGACCCTCACCATTAGGAGCAAACTTCCAGCCTTGTGAAGGAGTCCCTTTGGACGTGGGTCCAGCTCCAGGTGTCCCAGCTGACAGTGTGTGTTGCAGGACAGGCCATCTCCACTGAGCCCTGCCCAGATTGAAAAATAAATGATGGCTTTTAAGGCACTAAGTATTGGGGTGGTTTAAATAGAGGGGGAATTTTCTGCTGATGGTCCAGGGCCAAAATTTCTCATTATGTCCCTAGTGATATGGTTGATGTTAAAAATAACTGAAAGACATGCCTGCATGAGAGGGTGAAATGGCTTTTGCAACTTTAAGGACACATTATTCTAGTCAACTTTCCTCCTAAGATTTTGTGATCGAGGAATGCAATGGACAGATGGTATTTTGCAAATTCCTACTTACAGAGGGATTTATGAACTTTGTACCCCAGTTAACCACACTCACAAAAATGGTCATCTTCAATGCTTTTGAGGGCATGGTGAAATAAGCCATCTCAGATACTGCATGTGGGATTGTAAACGGGCATAGTTCTGTAATCAAATTTAACTCTATCAGTAATTTTAAAGTGAATAATGTTTTGACATATGACTCTAATTAAAAGAGCCTAATGTGAGATAGAGTACCAAATGCAAAATAAAAGAAAAAAAAACCAGCCCTCTACATGCATAAATACATTCATCTCGGTATTGCTTGCAATACTGAAAAGCTGGAAACAACATAATGTTTAGGGGCTTGGATATTCTCACAGTTATGATAGTTTATAATGATATTATGTATCATAATATAGCATATTATTATAAGTCCATTAAAGCAATGCTCATGAATGTTTTTTTAGTGATAGAGAACGATGCTTATAATAGAGTTAAATTTAAAGTGATATAAAATTGTATAGACATCAACATATTCTACTGTGTAATACATGAAAGTACATATGTTTGTTCAAATAAAAGATTTCTAACAGTTAAAATACAGATGCAACTTAATGTTTAGTAATTAAAGAATTAATAAAGTAAATGATGGTACATCCATAAAACATACACTTTTTAGCCACTCAAAATTATTTCATAAGAATACATAAATTTATGGAAACACATTTAAGCCATTGGTTAAGCGGGGATATTGGTTTCCTAGGGCTACTGTTACCTGTACTGTTAAAGTACCACAAATTTGGTGTCGTAAAACAACATGTCTTCATTGTTGCATAGTTCTGGAGGCTGGAAGTCCGACATCAAGGTGTCAGCAGGACCACACTCCCTCTGAAGGCTCTAGGGGAGGATGTTTCTTTGCCCCTTCCATCTCCTGGCCAGCAATCCTTGGCATTCCTTGGCTTGTGGCTGCATCGTTCCACTCTCTGCCTCTGTCATCACAAGGCCTTCTCCCCTTGTCTTCATATAATCTTCCCTCTGTGTATGTCCCTGAGTCCAAATTTCTCTCTGCTTATAAGGGCACCATTTATATTGAATTTATCACCTTCTGTAATCCAGTACGACCTCACTTTAATTTAACTAACTACCTGGGCCCTATATCCAAATAAGGTCACATTCTGAGGTTCTGGGTAGACATGCCTTCTGAGGGGGACACTATTCAACCCAGTATAGAGGATGAAGTGAACAAATGCAAATTTTGTGGGTAAAATTATATATAATAATGCAATACAAAGTTAAAAATTATACATGACATACACACATACACACTCTTAGACACATAGGTGCATATCCACACACGTAAAGGATCGGAAGGCTTTATAATACTTGGTGGTGGGTCTCCCTGGGTCGCAAGGTTTTGAGTTCTGCTTAATGACCTCTGTGTATTTTTCTGAATTTTCCACAGTTTCTACATCGACAACACATTCCTTTTGTAATTAAAACAACAATCATTTAAGTATTTTTTTTGCCATTCAAATTGACAAAAATTAAAATAGCTGATAGTGTTGATTGCATTGGACGTTAGCTGCTAGGGGCAATATAATTATCTTGGAGAGCCTCTTGCTAATCCGGAATGTTTCAGACTTCCTGAGATGTGCATGTCTTCTGACCCAGGGATTGCATTAAAAAAAAAAAAAAAGAGAGAAAAACCCATTTTATCTTTTAGAGCAGTTTTGGGTTCAGAGCAGAATTAAGCAGCAGATTCAGAGGGTATATCCCCTGCCCAGCACCTCTCCCCAGCCTCTGTGTAGAGCCTCCCCGCTATCAATCCCTCACCAGAGGGGAACATTTGTTGCAATTGGTGAATCTGCATTGAAACATCACAACCATTCAGAGTCCATAGCGTACTTTAGAGTTCACTCTTGGTGTTGTACATTCTATGGGTTTTGGCAAACGTATAATGACATGCATTTCCCCTAACAGTATCATGCATAGTATTTTCACTGCCCTAAATATACTCTCTTCTCTGCCTATTTATCCTCCCACCCCTAGCAGTCACTGAACTTTTTACTGTCTCCGTAGTAAAAATTGCATTTTTCAGACCTGATCCTAGGGAAATCACTAGGTGTTTATGCTCTGATCCAGCCATGTTGATGTTCACCACTGTGATAAAATGTGCCAGTCATGTGACACCCAACAGCAGGAATATGCTTAGATAAGTGATGCACCTTCCTCTGATGGAATTTTGCTTAGCCATTAAAAATAATGTGAGTGTTTACTGACTGGGGGCAGAGGCTTACAATATATTAAGTAAATAAAATCTGGTTCCTAAACAGTAGATAAAATAAGAATATTTTTTAAACAGATATATGCCATGCTACTAACTGCTTGTCTTTGCATGTTGGGCTTAAGAGAAATCTTTTAAAATTTTCCTCCTTTTCTGCTTACCTGAATCTTCTAATTTTTCCATAGTTAATATGTATCACTTATAATGAGGAAAACAACAGAAGCTATGCATTAAAAATTCCTAATGCTTATCTAGGGGTGATACTTTCACATGGGTTTTATTTTCTTCTTTATAGTAGATTGAGCCTAATATGAAATTGCTGTCTATGTAAGTGAAAAACAGTTAAATGTGGGCACTTTTCTAACAGGGAAGAATGTATCTGACTGTGTATTGGATATGTTTCTTTAACCTTTGTATTCTATTGCTTTTGTTACAAGTTAATCACTAATAGAATCTTGCCTATAGCCTGAAATATATAGGGTAGTCCATTCTCAAGGCTCTGACCTTTAAAGGTATAACCCTTTCCCATTCATATAGAGATAAAAATTGCAGAACAGAGAATAGCATTTGTCTTGTGGGAGCTTTATAGGAACATTGTGACCAGACCCATGTGGACAGCTGCAAGAACAAAGGATTCTCAAGAAGTCTGCAGCAACCATCCCCACCTCCCACTCCCTTTTAGTACAAAAGCAGCCTGAATTCTAACTCGGGGAAGATGGTTCTTTGGGACGCTAGTCCACCTTCATCTCAGTCTGCTGCCTTTCTGAATAAAGTCGCTATTCTTGCCCCAACACCTCATCCCCTGATTTATTGGCCTGTTGTGTGGTGAGTGGTATGAGCCTGGACTTGGTAACACTTTCATGATTCAACCTATTACTTTTAATATTTAAAAAATATTCCATAGAGATCATGCCACTCATTCACTTAAATTCCTCAGAGGGCTCCTTTTAAAAGCTCTAAAATCGCGGCTCTCATACAAATCTAAAAGAAACATGTGACCCAGATTTTATTTAACTCACTAATTAATGAGGGAACCAGCAAGACGTTACAACAGACTGAATGGACAATTCAAGGGACACATATCTATGTACCGTCAAGAGTGTTAAAAAATTTACAAATAGATGCAAAACTAGTCAATATCTGTAGGGCAAAAATCAACTGCATTTTTGCCAAAGGTCATCGGCGTTTCTACGGACTAGAATCATTTATATTACTGTCAGTTTCTTACAACTTTGTATTAGTCAGTGTTAGGCAGAAACAGAACCAATAGGTTATTTATTTATTTGTTAATTAATTATGAGAAATTGGCCCATGTGGTTATGGAGGCTGAAGAATCCCATGATCCTCTGTCTGCAGGGCGGAGGCCCAGGAGAGCTGGTGGTGTAGTTCAGTCCAAGTCTGAAGCCCTGAGAACTGAAGGACCGATGGCCTAAGTTCCAGTTTGACTCCAAAGATCTGAGAACCAGGAATGCCAGTGTCTGAGGGCAGGAGATGACCAATGTCCCAGCTGAACAGTCAGGCAGAGAGCAAATTCACCCGTCCTCCACTTTCTGTTCTTTTCAGACACTCAGTAGATTAGATAAGGCCCACTCACATTGGCAAGGAATCTGCTTTACTCAGTCTACTGATTCAAATGCCAACCTCTTCTGGAGATGTTTTCATAAACACACCCAGCAATAATGTTTAACCAGCTATCTGGGTGCTCCATGGCCTGTCAAGCTGACACATAAAATCTACCATCCCAAACTTAAGAGAGTTTTCAACACCTCAAAGGCAGCTCAGGTCCTATTAAATCAGATAACCCCAGAATCTTTTTTGCCCATTTCAAAGTTTTCATCAGTTTTCCTGATGTTTCTTTCTATATTAGAAGATCAAGACCAACCTCTTGTCTGGACCCTGCCTCCCCTCTGGGCTCATCCGAGGCCCCCCTGGCCCCCCAGCTAACTGCATTCAGGTCCCATGAGCCTCTTTAACATCCTCAGGGTACCAAGTCTCCTGCCATCCATCCTGCTGCCCAGATGCACATTGTTCCCCCTGCTCCAGGAGTGGTCCTCTGTGCCCTCCACCTTCCTGCCCAATTCACTACTGACATCCTCCCACTCCAATCTGAGCTCAAACCCAGTTTCCTCAGGGAAACTCCCTCCTCACCCCAACCTTCATCAGAGTTCCTTCAGAGATTTTACTGCAATAGGAATTACAGTGTGAATATGTTTTATGTAAATTTGAATTTTACAATTTTAAAATAGCACAGGCTAAAAATATTAGTAAAATCTCTCTTTATGTTCAAACTTTGAAATAATGCAAATCTCCCAAATTAAAAAAAAAAAAAGAAAAAAAATAATCCGTCAGGACCACACAGTTTGAGCTGCATTTCCAGTGACCTGTCAGTAGTGTTTCCACTCTTGCCCTGGGGGAACCTCTCAGTAACTGGTAGATGGGAATACCCCGAGGAGACCGCGCATTTGCGGTGGAATTGCTGACAGTGCTTTTGATCATTATGTATGCGTAGTTGTTATGGCACTTGTGGGGAATCAGAACATACCACCCTAAAATATTCCACTTTGGCATATGCATTCTTTTAAGTTGAAGATGAGTGAGAAACAGCAGACACCAAACTCTCCACCCTCCACTCTTTTGTACCATGAAGGGCAAAGGGATCTTAATACTGGAGACTTTTATCAGAATCAACACAAACAAAGCTTATCAACACAACACTTACCTTCCATTAGTCTCACCCATGTACTCACCTTCCCACAGGTGGCCACCCCAAAAGCCTCAACTCCTTTTCCTTTCCTTGTCATGTCTCTAAAATTTATTTTCTTGTTCCCACAGTTGGCCACCCCAAAAGCCTCAACTCCTTTTCCTTTTCTTGTCACTTCTCTAAAATTTATTTCCTTGTTAGACACTAGGTAAGCCCAAGTCCTAACCGCCCCTTTGAGCTACCCGGCAATGAGTTTCCTCTGCCTGTATTTGTACTGCATGTGTTAATAAATTCTTGTTTTCCTCTTCTTAATCTGTCTTTGTCAGTTTAATTTCCAGCGTCCCAGCCACAGACTGAGGAGGGTAAAGCTTGTTTTTCCCCTCCCCTTTGGTATTATACCTTAGATTTTTCTAGAAGCTCTAATGATATTCTCCAGTAGTACTGCTGAGGCTGAGGGTAGGGCTGGAAACCTTGGCTGGTACTGTGCTCCGAAGGCCAGTTCGCAGAACTGGTGAATGAAATTCTAAATGTCAGGAAGGAATGAAGCCAAAAAATATTTAAAAAGCACATTAGGGCAAACATGAGTGACCCTGGCCTTCAATTTTTATTCCTGTGGCTCACTGCCCTGGAATTATTTGAGTTTTCAATTATGTTAGGCCTTCGGGACACAGCTCCTAAATAAGATGCTATAACCCCGTGTATATGTGTGAGATTATTTGACAAACATATCGACTCTCTAAGTCTATCTGCTTGTTCACCATTTTTCTGACCAGCTCCTAGCACCAGAGCCTGGTAGGGAGGGGAAAAAAACCTTTTCCTCTACCCTCTTATGTTCCTTTACTGAGACCTGTGAATTAAACTGACAAAAGAAAGGTGACTAGGAGAAAAAGGTTTATTTTGTGTGCATATGGGAGCCCACAAAGGAAGTAACTGGCTCATTGAATGGCTAAAGACTGACGTAGCTAATTTAGTAGGAGAAAGGGAGGGGGTGAGAAAAGGTATTTTAGGGGAAGAATTTATGGCAGCCTTATTTCCCAGGAAGTCCTGCTTTTAGTCAGAAAAGGGAAGCTCTGAGAAAGCTTTTTTTCTTTATTTCCTTTTTTCTTTTTTTTGCATCTGTTGACTCTCAAATGTCTTCAGCTTAAAAATAGTCTTTATGCCAAAGTGACATGTCTTGGGGTGGCATGTTCTGATCCCCTTCAACTGGAAGACACAGCATTTCCCCTATTTATTCGCTTCAGGGTCTTACTCTAAGCATATGATCCATACCTTCTGTTGTCACCTCTTCTGTGCAGATGCCCTTGACCCTGAGTCCCATGACAGGATTAGAATGTGATGGGGGAGACCAACCAGATACTCAAAAACAACTGTAAGAGAGCAGACAATTCAGTACACTGCTGCTTCGGGATTTGGGGGGATGGTTTTTCCCAGGAATTCTCAATGCTCTGAAAAGCCAAGTTCCTCAGTTCGCTTGCCAGGGGCTGGGAGTGGGGTCTGGAATGCCTGCAGAAAACCTCTTAGCAGTTCTCCTGCAAACGCTCCACAGGAAACTGGACTTGACTTCTAAAGCTGGCCCCGTTCCAGAGGACGTCACTCTCAGGACTTTTTTTTTTTTTCTTTCACAAAAGAACCTGTTCTTGTGGATGTGGAGGGGCCGGGCTGCGAGAAGAAACCCGCTTTGCCAGCTCCGGGCCTGTGCCGGAGCCCAAGGAGCAAGGTTGGCCGGTGGCCGGCCACGTCCACGTCCAAGGGCAGGAGGGGGCCGCCAGCCTCCCACTGGCCTCCTGCAGGACACAAGAAAGGCTTGGGGCAGGAACAGGGGGTGGAGGACAAGTGCGAGGGCAGCCTTGGCCCTGAGGCAGAGCGTGGTCAGCCTGGCCGGACCCGGGGCTGGCTGATGATTAATGGGGAGTCTGCAGCTCCAGGGCCCTGGTGCACAGCCCGGCCTGTGACGTGAACGACTTCCTGGTTACAGGTGAGAGCGGTCCGGATTCTCCGTGGCCGAGAGATTTGTTCCTGCGTTTCTGTGGGGAGAGCTGAGAGGCAGGAGAGGGGCCTTTGGGGACCGCAGTACCTTCGCTGAAGCCCCAACGGGCAGATCCACCTGTCACAGGTGAGACACCGCGTGGGCCTGGTGTGTGGCCAAAGGACTCCCCGCAGGTATCCGCTTCCTCCTGGGGAGCCGGTACTCAGCCCCTGGCAGGCCGCTTGCTGGTCTGGGGTGGGGGTGGAGGGGGAAGTGCTGGAAATCCAACACGTATCTGTTTCCCAAATTCCACAGAGTTAAAAATTGAAAGATCGGGCTGCTCTGCGAGCTTAGGAATTTGAGATGATTTCTAATCAAGCTTCACAGGGAGCTGTTCTCCGAATGTGTTGAAAGCCGAGACTCGCTGGAATTTGGAAGGTCTGGATTCAAAGGCTGGAAAATTCCTGGCACTCCCGTTATTGACTGGACAGACTTTAAATGCCATTTATTCTTCCCCAATGAGAGGCCTGATGGAAAGGAAATTGCTCTAAACCTCTGGAAGTTCTAAGACTCCCCACGCCTGGCAGGCAGGGCCAAGGCACCTCCAAATACGGGGGCGCCCAGAGCTGGGGTACTGGGGTGGAGGAGGGACCCTGGTGCCTTTGTATGTGCACATTGAGGTTTGTGGAGAGCCCCTTGTGTGCATTTAAATTCCCTCCTGTCCTACCTGTTTTGGGGCTTAGGGTTTATGCTGATGCCTAAAAACAGGATGTCTGCAGCCTCTGGATTTTATGATTTCAAGCTTTTTCCAAAAACGCAGACATAAGGGTTTGTGTGTGTGGGTAAATAAATGAAATGATCTCATCTGGCAACTTTCTTCCCAAGATAACCGGCTTGGTGGGTGCAGACGGGTCTCCTGAGTGTTTCTGCCTTGCCTGGGCAGTAGGAAGTGGTTGTGATTTAAATCCTGTCTTGATGCAATTTTCAAAAATATTTTGATATGTTGTGTTAGTTTCAGGTGTACAGCAAAGTGAATCTGTTATACATATACAGATATCCACTCTTTTTAAGATTCTTTTCCCGTAGAGGTCATTACAGAGTATTGAGTAGAGCTCCCTGAGCTATACAGTAGGTCCCTATTAGTTATCTGTTTTATATATGGTAGTGTGTATATGTCTATCCCAATCTCCCAATTTATCCCTCCCCCCAGGTAACCATACGTTTATTTTCTACATCTGTAACTCTGTTTCTGCTTCAATGCAATTTAGTAAGATTTAAGATTTTTGAAAGACTTTGCAGTTTTTCAACTAAAAGTAGATAATCCAAGTCTTCTGTAACAAGATGAATGAGAAGTAAAATCTCAAACTACTCCATAGAGATATGAACTTGCAAATTACCTGGCAAACCTTCCTTTAATTAAAGCAAACTGTCGGAGTTCAATTACAACTTAGAATCAATCTGGTGACAGTTCCTTCCTGTACACACCCTTCAAAAAATACTGTCCCCTCAAGATCCACGTCTGGGTTCCTGTAGCACTCGGGGTGTTCCTACATGCCCCCGCCCAGGGGGTTCTGCTGGGCTCTTAGAAATGGACTCGTTCTGTCACACAGTGAATAAGCGAGTTAAGTCATCTGGTGCTAGTCTGCAGCCTGGCTAACTAGACAATCAGTGACTAGAAGCCTTTCCTAGTGGACCTTGAGCTTATGCTGCAGTTTCAGTAATGCTGGGTCCGCACTTCACATTTATTGCTTTCAGGAAAATGTGTGATTTTTATAACTCGGCAGCTCAATCTCTCCTCCATCCTCCTCTTGAGCCTAGATTTCTAGGTGACTCGTAGAGCGATTGACTGGTCCACTTGTGTTCATCGAACCTTGAAAATTAGTAAATGGTTTATTTGGCGCTTGGTAATTTGGGATCTTGGATCCATCTGGGAAGGCCATGATTTCAGTTTGGTTTGTGTTCAGCTGCTGGACAGCTTGGTATCAAGGTGTATTTGTAGGGATTTACTGAGTCTTTTTTAGATGATGTCAGGAGCTGAGTTGCTTGGTGGGAAGGTCCTGCAGCACAGATGCTGGGACCCTTATATTACACACACCAGCAGTTAGGGTTTACTATACAGGCTGAATTTTGCTTTCCAAAGACATCAGAAAACGGGGATGGAAACCCCACGTTCCTGCTTGTGAGCTGTGAGCACCCCATGCTGCACTTACATGTAAAGTGGGGTCACGGGCCGGGCATCCCCGCTCCCTCACCCCCACTCTATTTGATTCAGCAGCTCGTATGAGGTGCTCTCTGCGGGAGCAGGCGAGGCAGCTCTCACCTGTGTCTATTTCAGTTATTGTATTTCGGCTTGTGGGTTGTGGTGGCCTATGTCCTGTTAGAGACGGCGATATGGAGCCCGGGGGTGTGTGGCAGCTCATCGCAGAATCCTGCGCGGGCTCGCTTAGGGAACCCGCTGCCCCCTGATTTGGGGGGAGCTGTGAAATCCACGTGGAGGCCAAAGCCAAAGTGAAAACTCCCCGCAGCTCGGGTCTCTGTGCTAAGGATGTGTGAAACAAAGAAACCCCTTCCCGGGTGGAGGAGCCGGTGTTTTGTAGACAGTTCACGATATGTTCAGTGGGGGATTTAACTTATGTGCTCTAAGCAGCGCTGGTGGCCTCCCTGGATAGAAGGGAAAAAAATGCAGGGGTGGAGAGCGAGCCAGAGGGTTATCAAAGAGCAAAGGAAGGGCCGAGAGATGAACATGACAGGATCCCTGGGTGCTACCAAGGGGCCAGGAAGGCCTTACTTGGTCTACCCTGACCTCTCTCCTGTCCCAGCCCCACAGCCCCCTCTATGGTTCCCCAAACGTGCCAGGCACGGTCCCACCCCAGGGTCTTTGCACCTGCTGTTTTGCCTGGGAAGCTCTTCTGTACATACCCGTGTGCCGGTCGCCTCACCGCCTTCCCTGTTCACTGGGCACCTTCCTGGGGGCCTTTCTTTGACCTCTGCATTCGAAGCACCAGCCAGCCCACCAAACACACATCCCCTCACACACACTGCTCTCTTCTATTTGTCTCCATACCTCTTACCACTTAATAAGCTTGTGATCTAGTCCCTCCTTTTGCTGTCTGTCTTCCCTTTTGCTAATGTACACTTGTTGTGAGTAGGATTTTTTTTCTCAATGATTAAAGCATCCCGATTGAAGTGAGTAGCAGTATGCCCACGCTCAGACCTTTTGGTTAGTGATTCTGTGGTCGTGGTACAGCACGTGCTTCCCACGACTTATACATGGGCTTGGGAGGAAGATCATTGAATACACTGATTCTCACACGGGAGCATCTACAGGAATCTGTACAATGTTTAACTTCAGGCAGATTTCTGAGCTTGCCCCCCAAAGCTTCTAATCCAGCAGGTCTGGGGTGGGCCCGAGAATTTGCTTTTCTAACAAGTTCCAAGATGAGGCTGGTGCCACTGGCCAGGCTGACTTATCTCTCCAGGGAAACACACGAGCTGGGAGGGTCCCCATGCGCCTCTGGATGGAGACAGGCTGTGACCTGCCCGCTTTGCTTTCCCAGGTGTGGAGGAGCATGCGAGATGCGGGCCGCTGCCGAGGCATCCTGGCCGCGCTGGTCGTCATGGCTGGGCTGGCAGGTAGGGACCGCGGAGCTGGCTGGCACGCTCCCGGGCATCCACCCGGAGTGGGCGGGAGGGGCTCGGAGGAGGCCACGGGGGCGCGTGGCTGCCAGCAGGTTCTTTCTTAGGCTCTTCCTGTTGGGTCCCCTCCACCCCACCCCCTCCATTTCCTGCTGCGCCGACCTCACTCCGGAAGGGTCCTTCAGGTGTGCAGGAGCCCACCAGTCCTCCTCCAGGGGTCCCTGCTTGGGTACCTTCCCAAGTTCATTGCTCTTGTTGAAGCATCCCATTCCCCCGCCTGGATATTCTCCCCTTCCATTTCTACCTAGTCTTCGAGGAAGACCTGACTTGGGCGTCACCTCCTCCCTGAAGCCTTCCTGGCCTTGCAGTTTTCTGGGTGATAACCCCACATCTCCCATTGTTGGCAGAGTGAGGGGCCCACTGTGAGACTTCCCAGTCCTCCCGACAGTCCCTCCTCATCCTGGAACTTTCCAAGAGTATCAGTGGGAATAGATTCCAGGTGCCCCAGGCCAGGGTCTCTGGCTCAGATTCCGCGTTGCAGGAGATGGAGTGTGCAGACCCCCGGGTGCTTAGGGTAACAGGAGTTTGTATGCCAGCTTTCTTTTGACTATGTCTTGTCTTGATTTCATGGCTTCTGTCTGGTGTGTTTGTCTTGTTTTCCTAGCTAGGTTTTAAAGTCCTCAGGGTATTCTTACTTCAGGGATTTTAAGGCGCTGTATTGAAGAATAATATACATACAGAAAAGTGCACGTCATAAAGGTACAGCTTGATGAAATTTTACAAACTGAGCACCTTTGTGTCTCAACGATGAGCCCAAGAACACTTCACAAATGCTTTCTTCAGCCCCTCCCCCTCCCTCAAAGTGACTTTTAGTTGCGTAGATAAGTTTTGCGTGCTTTATACTTGACACACCTATAAACTCTGTTTCAGACGGCTAGATAATAGTTTTTTTTCTTTTTTTTTAACTCCATCCACGACAGCTTGAAAACATAAAACAGAATAAAATAGTATAGGAATGATCAGAGTGTGTGATGTGCAGTCAGGACTGTCTTACAAAGTTTGGTTTTGGGTGTGTTTACACATTAAGACAAGGGAACCAGGCTGTGGTGTTAACATGCATTTAGGGGCAAAGATGTCTGGAAGCCCGTGCCTTCTAGTACGTGGTGCTAAGCGTTTAGTAGGTGCTTGATAAGCATTTGTTTGCAGGGTGGAGAGGAAAACATTTTCCCTGCTTGTGTAGGGACTCATGCGGTTAGCAAACCAGGCTCAGCACACATTTTAGGGATACGGCTCCAACGTGGCTGTCTCAGCCACGGCGGTAAAAATCTCTTCCGGCAGCTTAGCGGGAAACTGATGAACTCTGCGTCTACAATTTTTCTGAGCTATTTTTCCTGAAGTACTGTTTTGAAGGCAGGGATGGCTTGGGTTGAGGTCTGGAGATAGCTATTCCAGGAGGGGAGAGGATTATGGGTAATCCTAGAGCCCTTTGGGGGATGGGGTCCATTGCAAAAGCCTGAACTCCTAGGATGCTTCATCATGGAAAGCGTCGGGTAGAGACACCACCAATGGCTTTGAATAGCTGAGGACAACCTCCACGTGCCCCCAAAGGACTCCTGCCAGCCCTTGCCTGTCCACCTTGCTCCTAGCGTGATGGGTTATTTGTTCACTCGGTGAATATTCACTGGGATCTTCTTACATGCCATTTAGGTGCAGGCACTGGGATGAGCAAAACCAGGCGCAGTCTCTGCTAACAAAGAGCTTAGACATCAATTGATAGGAAAATCAATACAAAATCACCACCATGACAATTGCTTCACTCACCCGAAAGTCTGTTATGGCTAATTTGACCTGCACAGGGTGGTCTGGGAAGGCTTCCTGGGGAGGAGACAACTTGGCTGGGAGCTGAGGAGTAAGCGAGACTAGTTCTTCAGGCAGTCACTGCCTGTGCAAAGGCCCTGGGGCCAGAAAGAGCTGGTGAGTTGGATAAATTGAAGATGGTCTGGTGGGTGGAGTTTGGGGCAAAATGAAGTTGGAGAGGACGTTGATGTGAGACTAAGAAGGGTCTTAAGGTATGGTAGTGTTAAGGGTGATCTGGTCTGTATCCTAAAGGATGGAAATATTTTAAACGAAGTCTGGGGTGTTGGGGTGGGAGGTTGGAAAGGGTACCTGGTCACATAGGCATGTTGAGAAGACCCATCTGGCTGCCCCGTGGACAGCGCAGTCTTGGGTGATGGCGGTGGCACAGCGGTGGTGGTGGCACCTCCTGCTATGGTCAGCGGGACATGGGGGGCAGCTCTGATACACCTCGGGACCCCCTCCCTCACTTGCCAGTTTCCTTCTGATGCTCCCAGCCCCCGATGTGTTTTGACTACCATTTTCTCCATCGGAGCTGTCTTACCTGGGCACTTCCCTTCTACTGCCCTCTGCTTTATTTCCCTTTATCCCTTCTGCTTTTAATTGTCTGCTTGTCTGTTCATCTCCAATGTTAAGTAAGGGATGGGAGAAGGTGAGGGGTCTACAGGTGCAGGAGGGAAGCTGGAGAAGAAGTAAGTGGAAGAGTAGAGGGGTTAGTGGGTGCAGACCCTCTGTGCCCCACACGCCAGGGAGACGCCTGGCTGCTACTCCAGGGAGCTGAGAAGCAGCAGTTGCAGAAGAATGGTACTTATGTTTAGGATCTATCTGCAGAGGATTGGGAGGGGCCGGGCAGCTGGCCCACATGCTACCGTGTGAGTGATTTCAGTTTTGCAGCTGTTAGGGCACAATGAGTAGAAGAGAACCTTCTCAGTCCTGGGTGGCAGCCAGCCATTTACACGGAGATGCCTGGTGGAGCGGGATTTGCAAGGCAGGAGGAAAGCAAGGGGTGGGGGGGCGGGGCTGAAGCCCTGGATGTGGAATTGGAGGGTGTTGGCATGAATAAGCATCTTGCAAGTTGATCATCTCCTGCAAGGGAGGACCCGGTGTTGGGTGATCACCGTAGCTGGTGGCCGAGGTGGGTGCGGGGACACTCATCGTTCCCGTGGCTCTGCCCCTGGTTTGGCCCTTTGCTCTACAAAGTGAAAGGGAGAGCAAAGGGGAAAGTGGACTGTTTGATGAAAGGTCTTATTTACAATTTTCTCATATTTGTCCTGTGTGGGGCAAGTTACACACACCACAGCTGATAGGATGCAGGTGAGAGAGCAGTGAGATTCCGGGGCCTCACGTTACCGGAAATAGAGCTTCTGAGTCACGAGGCAGAGCTGGAGGGGAGTTTGCTCATGGTGGCAGCAAGGATCGCAGGCAACGATGTCAGGGGAGTTTAGTGATTAGGATTTGATGCCGCCTGTTTAATTTAAAGGCCAAGTTCAAAGTGGAAGAGTTTCCATTTGGTCCAGGTCCCTCCCAAGCTCCCACCTCCTGAGCTGCACAGTAAGGTCTGTACCTGGTGCATTCTTGCTCCCATGTGCAGTCTGCAGGGAATTTAAAGACTGGCTTGGAGTGAACAGTGTTTTGGAGTGAATAACCTACCCAGCACCAGGAAGTGATGGAACCAGGGTTTCAGATGCTTTGCTTATCCTGCTGGAGTGTCCTGGACGGAGCAGCCGGCCGGGCAAGCCCTGGTCTCACCGTCCCTGTGCTCCCAGCACCCAGACCCATGGGCTGTGTTCAACCTACTCCCATGGACCTGAGTCCGAGATGGGAAAGATGTTGTTATTACAGTGTGGAGTATGAGGACACGTCTCGTCTTTTCTTCCTCGGGGTGTAGATTTGGCTGTTTCTTTCCTTTGAGCTTTTTTTTTTAAGATGCAGTTCAGGGCTCGTGGAAAGAGCCAAGTTGGCACAGAGGCTGTGGCTTCCCTGGGGAATCATTTCTGCCTTCCCTTCTTCAGGCTTTTTCCCCTTTTTTAAAAATCCCGGATCAGAGGGATCCTTGGATCAGAAAGATGTGCCCAAGGGTAAGGGAGAATACCCAATTTGAGTGGTTATTAAGGGTCATACTTTCTCTCTCTTTCTATTATGCCCAGAGGCAAAACAAAGAGTAGTGATCATGTTTACCCCCAAACAGGATTAGTCCTAGTTAATTCTGACCTTCCCTCAGTTCTGCCTCTTTGGAGCCTGGGATCTCCTAGTTGACCCAGTCGTACAGGTCTCAGAGACACTGTACACCCCATTCTCTCCCCTTGACCTGGCCCTGCTGTGGGCACCATCCCTGCAGTGTATTCTGGGTACTCAGGTGAGTGTCAATGTGTTAATGCGTGTCTGGTGGGGAGGTTCCTTCCCAGAAGTCTTTCAGGTGGTAATTAGATTCTTCTAGAACCTGCCTTACCACTTGACCTTATAAGATTGGAAGGAAAGAGGGGCTGCAGTTATTTGGGGGCACCCAGTGTGGATGGGGGCTGCCTGGTGGACCTGCAGGTTCATATCGCTCCAGAAGGTGATAGAAACATGTAGTCTTTTTTTTTTTTTTAAGATTTTTTTGACGTGGGCCATTTTTAAAGTCTTTATTGAATTTGTTACCATATTGCTTCCGTTTTATGTTTTGGTTTTTTCGGCCATGAGGCATGTGGGATCTTAGCTCTCGACCAGGGATTGAACCTGTACACCCTGCATTGGAAGGTGAAGTCTTAACCACTGGACAGCCAGGGAAGTCCCTGGAACATGTAGTCTTACTGATGGTGGCAGGCGTGGCTGAGAAGAAACCAAGAGTGTGGGCTGTTGGGGGGTCTTTTTACTATAAACTCTGAGTGAGATCAGAGGGCAAAGAGTGGGAACGAGGGAAAATTCAGAGTGGGAAGGACTGAGTTTGTGTCTCAGCCCCACCACTGTGATCACAGGTCCTGAGGCGTTGCTGGTCTTGGTTTCCTCAGCATTAAAATGTAAGAGGTAACAGATGAGAAATCTTGGAGATTATCAATTGCTCTGTAAGTTCTACTTTGAATTATTATTACAAACATGGGAAAGTCTAGGAAAACTCTGACCACCCATTCGCTCTTCTGGTGTGATAAGAAAATCAGTCCTAAATGGCCGAAAGATTTCTTGAGTTCTTCAGGCGCAGAACACACTCCATCTTGAGTGTTTCTGACTGAGTTCCCATGAGCTGGAGAGGTCTTGATGCCCTCCTTGGGGAAGGCCAGTTAGGAGTTGTCATTCCAGTTAAAACCAGTGTCAGAGTGCATCTGGTGAGCAAAAGGTAGAACGTTGTGAGAAGTCTGAAGGAAACATTTTACTTTCCTCTATGATTTTCTTGGTTTGTGTTGTACGTCACATAGTAGTGACTGCTTACTGAGTGCTTGAGGGTCATGTTAAGGGCTTTGTGTGGATCGTCTCATGTGGTTCTTAAAACTAGTTGCTGTGGTACTTTTAACCAACCTTGGGTCCACTTGCGCAACACGTGGCCAAGCCAGTCTACTGACATGAGGTTGTGGTGAAGGAAGGTGTAGCGTTTATTCCAAGCACCAAACAAGGAAAACAGGCAGCTAATGCTCAAAAGACCCAGACTCCCTGATAGCTTTCAGGGAAGGGCTTTAAAAGGCAGTGTGAGGGAGGGGGTCATGGGGCTCATGAACAGCTCTTGGACATTCTTCTGGTTAGTTAGTGGAGAGATAACAGGGTAGTATTTCAGGAGTTAACATCATCAGCCTTCTGGTTCCAACTGGTCTGGAGTCTATGTGCTTGTGGTCAGCATGCACTTAACTTCTTTCACCTGGTGGGGGTTTCAGTATCTGCAAAACAGCTCAAGAATATGGCTCAGGATATTATCTGTAGCCCTGGAGGAGGAGCTAAGTGTCCTTGACTTTGTTTTATGGCTAAACTATTATTATTTTGTCTTGTTTGACTGTTTTCCTTTTTTAATGCATTTTCTCACTTCTCTGGTTAAATTTGCTATTTGGAACTCAGGGAAGGTCTAAGAGGTTAAAGTTTTTATACAAACAAGAGGCAAGAGGGATAGGGGAGGGGAAGGCCTGTCTCTGGGAAGGCCCTGTAGCATTCTGCTGGGTTTCAGTACTAGTGTCCCTGTTGTGCAGTGAGGGGAGTGGTCAAGGAGAAGTGTGAAAACTTTCCCAGTGAGGCAGGACTCTGGAGTTCACAGTATTATGCTCTAGAACTACCTGCCCACCCGCTGGAGTTTTAAACACAACATTAGATGCTCTAAGACTCTCTACGAGGCTGCCAAATGCATCCCCCCAGTGTTGTCATTGAGGGATCCCACTCTCCTGCATCCTTTACATCCCCACAGGGTTCTCCTTGAGGGGTCGCATTCTCCTACATCCTTCTATGTGTTTTCCCTCGCTGTGTCTCCCCCACGTGTCTCTTCTCGTCCTTAGGAAGTGGGGTGTGGCATTAGTGACAGTTCCATCCTAAGGGTGCAGGGGGCATGCAGTGGACCATGGTCACGGCAGCCTGGGGTCTCCACCCTCTATGCAAAGAGCAGCTTCTTTCCACTTCCCCCTTTGAGCCTTGGGATCTCCTCTGAGGTGGAAATCACATGTCCTTCCCACTTCACTGGGAGGAAAATTCTCACTTCATGGTGAGGCTGAAAAACTTGCCCGAAGTCACAGAGCTAAGCTAGTGGTCGCTCTCTGGACAGGCTGGGGTCAGATACTTAAGGTAACATCCCGCAGGAGGTGGAGGAGGGACACTGCTCCCTCCAGTCCTAATCCCACTGGGAGTTCCGTGGACTGTGGACTGGGGAGAGGGCCATGGAAAGGAGGGCATGGGTGTGGCTTCCTGTTCACTGGAAGCTCCTGAGCTACTGGGAGACCTGGTACTGAGACCAGTAGGACATGGAATCTGAGCCACGGGATGGTCACCCAGTGGCCACAACTGGTACACAGAAGTGCTACATTGTACAGTCGACTTCTGTAGTCATCCCCTCACCACCTTGAAAAATTGGTTGTCTTTTAGCTTGTGGATCCAGCAATGAAATCATAGAGGGTCCCAAGAACGTCACGGCGCTGAAGGGCTCGGAGGCTCGCTTCAACTGCACCATCTCGCAGGGCTGGAAGCTCATCATGTGGGCTCTGAAAGGCACGGTGGTTCTGAGCATCACACCCACGGAGCCCATCATCACCAACGACCGCTTCACCACCATGAGTTATGAAGAGGGCGGTAACTTCATCTCTGAGATGATAATCCACGACGTACAACTCAGTGATGCAGGGCAAATCAAATGCAGCCTCCAGAACAGTGACCGGGATGGATCTGCCTTTCTTTCTGTCCAAGGTGTGTATGCAGGTGACTCCAATGGGAGCATTTGGAGTTCACTGGGTTAAATGTCGGGGGGCTGGAAGGGACCTTCTGAAGTTCATGTCGTATATGGGGACATATAGGGTCAAACTTCAGTTGGTGCTATGCTTAGAATTATTCTGAACTGATGGATATTTTGTTACTTAACACCATGCTCCCTCCCCCTCTCCCTTCTTCCTGGCCTTCCTTCCTTCTTTCACATGTGGACTTGCCTTCAGCTGGTATGCTTAGAGCTATTCTGAACTGACTAGTGTTTGTTGTTTTTAGGTGTTTATTTCTCTCCTCCCATCCTCACTGACTGTCTTTCTACTTTCTTTCTTTCTGCTTCTCTCCCTTTCCTCTTCCGTTTCCTTCCTTTCCCTTTCCTTTACTTTTTTTCTTATTAAGACTATTAAAGACAGCTTTTATCACTTTTTCATCTGACCAATTTCAGTACTAATAACTTTTCTGGAAGTACATCCCGGAATTCTGGGACCAGTTGCAGTCACTTGTCTTTGATTTAGAGAGAGAGTTGACGATCATTGCCCTTTTTCTAGCTTTTCGTATACTTGACTCTATTTTTTTGCCTGACATCATTTATCAACTTTGGATCATGCTTTAACTTTTTCCTCTTTCCAGCTGAATTTTCCTAATCTATTACTCTTCCTGCCCACAGTGGTTCTTATAATAAAAGGTGTGTGTTCACTAAGCCCTACCAAGTCTTTTAGAGAAAATAAAAGAGTAAACAAAATTTATAATAATGGATAACTTATTTTTCCTTTTATCATTTATTCATTTTCATCATAGGGCTGTTGTGGGATCAAAGGTAATTTTCAGGTGCTGAAGATTATGCTACTTAGTGAAAAAAAAAGGATACAAGGATTCAGAACATCTTTATCAAAGTTTAATCATTTTGCATTCCTTAAAAATGTAATTATGTACTATTTGTAGATGCATTGGAGCTTTTAGAGTTCCTGATTTCTATAGCAGCATTTCTTTTAACAGATTACATTGTGTCTTTGAAATTTTTTCTTATGCCTGTTTATTAGTTTGTTTAGGAGAAATTTCCAATGATTTGGTCTATATTCATATTGCTATCAAATCAAATTTGATAATGTTCGGTGGAGTTACATGTCTACTTATTTCTACTTGCATTTTTTAATTTAGTCAAATTGTTGTATCTTTACTTTTATGTGTCTTTAATTTTGTGTGGTTTAATTAGGGGCACAATGATATTCTCTAAATAAGTGATTCTGTGAAGCTACCTGGATTATTGGCTTAGTTTGCATGACCAAATTATTATTCTAATAATTTGTGGTATAAAGGAAAGAACACAGGACAAGGAACCAAAGATATGAGTTCTGGTTTTGTTTTCATCAGTTACCTACCTTGGTGACTCCTGAAATGGCTCAATTTCTTTATCTTTAAAGTGAGGATAAGGCTCCCCTGCCCACATCACAGGTTTACTATGAGGATCGGATGGAACAATGACTAGGGATGGTTTGAAGACTCCAAAGCCCTGTCTGTTTCAAGTTACTGCAAATGAAGCTGGTGGGGCAGAGTGGTCTAGTGGTAAATAGCACAGAGGTGGGAGCCTGACTGCCAGGTTCAAGTTCCAGCTTTATCACTGACTAACTGTGTGACCTTGGACATGTTACTTAATGACCTTGTGTCCTAGTTTGCTCATCATAGGCAGTTGTGGGATCAAATGAGTAGGTCTATATAAAGCCTTTAGAACAGCACCTGGTTCATAGCAATGCCCATAAAGTCATTTGCTATTATCTGTTGCATTCCCAGTAGGAGCATGCCACTGTGTTAGGCATTTAAGGGGGACTCAAGGTGAATGCAATAAGACACAGTCCTGCTCTCAAGAATCTTACAAGAAGAGTAGATAATGCAAGTGCATGAATAACAGTGGTGCGATGTAGATGCTGGCAAGTGCAAAGAGAGGGAGACAATGTAAGGTTCAAATTGGGAAGGGAGATGAGAGACTTAGTGAAGGCTTCTAGGATGACTCCACAGAGCAGGTGCCATATGAGATGTGCCTTGAAGGTCTGTAGATACCAGGCAAAGTGGGGAAGCAAGAGAGGAGGAGGGCATCCCTGGATCAAGGAAACAGGGTTAAAGGCATGACTTATTATTGCTATGCTTATGGCATATCAGATTCGTAAATCCATGTGGTTTTATAGCATCTTTCCCAAGATGCAACTATGAAGTTGTCTGAATACCCCTAACATGCATTTAAAAAAAATTAATTAATTAATTAATTTTGGGCTGTGTTGGGTGCTCGTTTCTGTCTGAGGGCTTTCTCTAGTTGCAGCAAGCAGGGGACACTCTTCATCGCGGTGTGCGGGCCTCTCACTATCGCGGCCCCTCTTGTTGCGGAGCACAGGCTCCAGATGCGCAGGCTCAGTAGTTGTGGCTCACGGGCCTTGTTGCTCCGCGGCATGTGGGATCTTCCCAGACCAGGGCTCGAACCCGTGTCCCCTGCATTGGCGGGCAGATTCTCAACCACTGCGCCACCAGGGAAGCCCCCCTAACATGCATTTTTAAATGTTGGTAACTACTGTAGCTTTTGGTTTTAACACAGATGGAAGAACAAGAATCTAGGGAAGTTAAAGTCTTCCTCAAGGTCACGTGGAAGGAACCCATAGATCGAGACAGAACTCCATCCGTTTACCCTGGTTGCACTGGGCTGAATGGCACTTTGCTCTTAGAGAAACAGAAGTTCTCTGAGCAACAGGGTCTCTTCAAGGGAAAAGAACCATGAAAAAAGAGGAAGCATCAAGTTTATTTTGAAAGTGAATTTTCTAAAGTTTGTTTTTTTCCTTCCCATATATCCACAAGAAAAAGAAAGAGAACTTATATAACTCCATGTTGAGTCATCCAAAATCTACGTGAATATTCTAGCCATCACCCTGTGTAAAGTGCTTGTCATGCCACTGGATGACCTTTGTGAACGCCAGTGGGAAAGGTGGATCACAAATACTGAAAAAGGAAAGGCTTCAGATTGCTGTATTTTTGCCCATACACCAATTAATCACACACCAAACTCTAGATCTCTTGTGTTTTGAAGTCCACTAAGCCTTGAGTTCAAGATCAACTGTTACTAAATGAAGCAATACCAGCCCCCTACCCCCAGTTTCTGTCATCTTAAACCTCTCCATCAATGAAACAATGAATGAACTAAAAAGAATAAACACAAGATCCTGTAGTCTGAGGGGACAGATCTGTTCCCTTTTCACTGCTGCGTTTACAGTAATCCTTGAAATAGCTAAGGTGCTTTACTTGCTCCAAGACATTATTCAAGAAAGGAATAACTGGAAATTAACATTTCAGAGTAAGAAGAGCTTTCAGAGCTGATCCAGCTCAGTCTAGCCTGGAAACTCCCAGGCAACCCCTAGATTCTTTCAGGGTGGTCTCTGTGGTCATGACTGTTTCCATGGTAATACTAAGATTTTAGTTGCCTTTCTCACTCACTGTCATGAGTGTACAGGGATTTTCCCACTGTACATTGGAAGGTCTGCCTAACTCAGTGGACCGGCGTTTTCCAGATGACTGATGTACAATGATACAAAATCGTGCAAGGGTAAAAAAGATCCATTCAAAATGCCATCTGGAGCAATGGATTCTAATGTAATGGCATGAAAGTGCCTTAATACGGTTTCAGTTTCCACAGTGTAACTAACCGTTAGGCAACCACTGCTTGTCAAGTTTTGGTGTATCAGTAGTATCAAAGAATATCCATGATTATCTGAAAAGCTTCCTAACCATTCCAACCATATATCCGTGTGAAGTCAGATTTTCTTCGTATACTCCAAAGAAGGCAATATATCGCAACAGAATGAAGGCAGAAGCAGATATGAGAGTCCAGCCAGATGTTAAAGAGATTTGCATGAATAGAACACATGTCATCTAATTTATTTGGGGTTAAAAATAAAGATATTTTTCATAAAAATATGTTAATCCATATTAACAGGTAATAGGTTATTCATGTTATTTTAAAACAAATGTTTGAAAAGAATAAGCAAATATTTAATTCTTATTTCAAATATGGAAAATATTGATAGAACCCATGTAAATCAAAGGTCTTTGGAGTCCTCAGCGGTGTTTAAGAGTATAAAAGTTACTGAAACCAAAATGTTTGAAAACCACTGATCTTGTTAAATCATCTTGTTCACCAGGTAGTAAACAGAGAGCCTGAACATTTCAGTGACTTACCCACGGTGACGGCAAGTTTGTGGGAAAGCCGATATCGAGAACAGATCTTTTGATTCTTAGTCCAGTGTTCTTTCCATTATATTACATGGCAGGGAGTTTTAGGGTATTTTAATCTGAATGTTTCACTGTCTATGTAGTTCGCTAACGCTGTGTTTTTACCGGGGCCCATCCTCAGGTTATTTTAGTAACATTAGCAATACAGGTGCTATTTTCAGATGGGTCATTTACAGTGTGAGCCCTGGCACATGCAAGCGTGTCTTTACTAAAAACTTTAAGATAATTGATCTAAGTAATATATTCTGATACAGAATTTAAGGTAGTTATTTCTATAATTAGATTAGATTAGATTTTTATTTAATTTGTACCTAGAAAAATATTTTAAGGCAATATCATAGGAAATTATCCTTAAAAATGTGACTCAAAAATAAAATGAATCTGACTGACCAAAGGCCAGGAGAGACTTGCTTCCCATGAAACTTTGAGATGTGTTCTCCTTACGATGAAAAGAATGTAAAGGTTGTTTCCCGTTTTGCTTTGGCTCCTAGGGCAGCCCAGGGCAAGTTTGCAACTCCACTGCAGACGTTGTGCAGCCCTCCATGGTGGGCACATCCGCCCTCTCTTTCCCATGTAATTTATATTCCCTTGGATCCTGATTTTTATTTATTCATTTTCTCTGGAATCTGTTTTCTCGTGAGCCACCTCCTCTTCTTCTGTGAACCTGACAGGTATAAGTTAAATACACAGATCAAACCTGAGTTAAGGTTTCCAGATACAGACACAGTCAACTTGTGCTCGGGAAGGTAGCGCTCATGCAATGTGATCTGAAGGAAAATTTTAAAGACATCTATCACCGAGAAGCATGATCATTCCTTCCAAACATTTCTCTTTTCTTCTTTAGTTACGGGGCGGTTGTTCATTCCTGAAGGCAGTCTAGTAGTCATGGAGGATAAGCCTTGTAATGTGACTTGCCGCGCATTGGGCTGGACCCCACTCCCACGTCTTTCCTGGGAGATTGGGGTTCCGGTGAGCCATTCGAGCTATTACTCCGTCCGGGAGCCTGAGGACCTTCAAAGTGCAGTGAGCGTTCTGGCTCTGACGCCGCAGGGCAATGGCACTGTGACGTGTGTGGCTGAGATGAAGCGGCTGCATGTCCACGAGTCTGTAACTGTAAATCTTACTGTGGTTCAGCCTCCCTTGGGTAAGTGAAGACTTTTTGCTTTATACAAAGTGGATTATTATTGCATGCTTTACATTTTGTATGTTGTGCTGCTTAATCAGTGATGCCCAGGAGAATTGCACGGTGATCTTGATCTCAGGTGGGGATGGTAATGGAGACAAATGACTTGTGTCAGCTTCATGACCTTGTAATTTCACTTTTAAAACTCCGTCTTCAAGTGCTTCTCTCTTTTCTACTTACATATGGAAACCATTGAGAATCTTGACAACTACTTATAAAATAGCATCAAGTTCAGATGTAAATACTTGAATTCAATGTTTTTCTCTAGCTTTCACTCATTGTTCCTGTCTGATCCCATCCCCTGGGCCAAGGAAGTGAGCTCTTTCAGTATCTGAGGAGGTCATGCACGTTCTCAAGGATTCCTTCCAATCTTAGTGGGATTAGGAGAGCTCAATTTTTTACCCAGCAAATCCACGGTGTATCTCAAAGTACCAGGTCTATGTTTTTTTTTCTTTTTTTTTTTTAACTTCACAAAATGACATAAGTTTAAAGTTTAGATCCTGAAGAAAATCTGTTGCAGGGTCCTTGGGAAACACCAAACTGACCAAACCTTCATGGGGCCTCTGAACCTGCTTGACCTCTAAGGCCACCTGGGCCAACTAGAAAGCACAGGGGCGGGGGCTGAGTTTCATACCTTTATTTTACAAAAGAGGAAAGGAAGGGAGGCCCAGAGAAGGACTACACTCCATTTCAGGTCTTATGCTGATGGCACAAAGGGATCCCAAAGCCAGGAGGAACTTCTCCCTTGGTCCCAAACTCTTCCCACTATGAAAACACTTCTACTTAGATCTTCCAAAGTTTGGAATAAAGTTACAGCCATAGCAAGATTGATAATAACAATAATAAAAATAAAAAACAGTACTACATAGCTCTTAGTAAGTAAAGATGTGTTTTTTCCCCCCAAAATCAGTGTTTCACTTTATTTTTTAAAAAAATTTTATTGGAGTATACTTGATTTAAAATGTTGTGTTAGTGAACCAGTTATACATGTACATATATCTACTCTTTAAAGACGCTGTTTTAAGCAGTTCTCAAATGTTAACCAAATTACACAACGTTCTTATGAGTGGATGCGGTGGTTATTCCTGATGTAAAGATGAGGCGACAGAGACACAGTGTTTGGAACTTGCCCACGTTGATAGTCGATGGCAGAGGTGGCCTCGCCAGTGTGTCTCCAGAATCTGCTCACCCGTCCCCTCTGCCCTCCCCCTGGGGGCAGCCCTGGAAGGTTTGTGAGTGTCCTGGGGCTGCTGTAACCTCAGACTGGGGACTTAAACAACAGACATGGTTTCTCTCACAGCTGTGCAGGCTAAGAGTCCAAGATCAAGGTGTTGGGCAGTGTTGGTTTCTTCTGAAGACCCATCTGTTCCAAGCTTCTCCCCCAGCTTCTGGTGGTTGGCTGGCAATCTTTGGTGTCCCTTGGCTTGTAGACCCTGCATCACCTGATCTCCGCCTTCATCTTCACATGATGTTCTCCCTGTATGGGTGGCTCGTGTCCATATTTCCTTTTTTTTAATAAGGACCCCAGTCATATTGGATCAGGGGCCACCCTATGACCTCATCTGAACTAAATTCCATCTGCAACAACCCTGTTTCCAAATAAGGTCACCTTCTGAGGCACTAGGAGTTAGTATTTTAACAAATGAATTTTGGGGACGGACAATTCACCGCATAACAGATGATGTCTCTGTGAACCTGTAAAAAGCCATTTAGAGCCTAAGCTGTGGTTAGCTCCAGTCATCCTGAGCTTTGCACTGCAGGGATTGATCTCCACGGCAGTACCATCACAAGCTTGCACTCCTGATGTCTGGCCCTTGTCTCCAACTCAGATGTCTCCAGAGACCAGGCAGACAACAGAAAATTAAAGCATGAGTGAATCCACATGTCAGGTAGAAGACAGAGTGCAGGGGCCTGCTGGGAACCAAACAGCATCCCCATCGACACGGAGCAGCTGTACAGGCTCCAGCCGGTTGTTGCCATTAGGAATGGGGACTCAGCCTGCCAGAGCTTTGACCTGGTTCTGGTGAATATCAGTGTCTTTGAGGGTAAAGGACACAGAAATCTGTTTTCTTCGGTTTTAAGTTGAGGTTAACTTATTTCAGCTTATTAAATTCAAAGGATTTTAGCTGATTTCCTACCAAGACTGGATATGAAGATGAAGCTAGAATTCAAACCTAGCTTGCTTTCTTATTATTTTGGACAATTAAAAAACCTTTAGAAAAGTTGGTGCAAGAATAGTACAATGAATACCAATGTATCTTCACTTAGATACAACAGATGTTAACATTTTCTCATGTTTGCTTCTCTCTTAGCTTTTCTTTCCCTTCCTCTCTCCCTCCTTTCTTTCCTTCCTTTCTTCCTTCCTTCCTCCATCCTTCCCTCACTCTTTTTAAAATTTCTTTCTTTCTTTCCTTCTTCCTTCCTTCCTCCCTTCCTTCCTTCCTTTCTTCCTTTCTTTACCATTTGAGATTTAGTTGGAGATTTTATGACATTTTACCCCTAAATACCCCAGCATGTGTATCATAAGAACAAGGCCATTCTACATAGCCCCAATGTAGTTGGCAGTCAGGAAATTTAACATTGATACAATACTATTATACAATATTCAGTCCATATTCAAATTTCCCCTACTGTCCTTTCTAGATTTTTTCCCCCAAACCAGTATCCAGTTAAAGACCATGCATTGCCTTTGGCTGTCAGGTCTTTTTCTGTCTCCTTTAACGTCCAGCGGTTCCCCCACTTTTTGTCTTTCCCAATATAAACATCTTTGAAGGATCCAGACCATTTTTGCAAGATACCCTTCAATATGGATTTGTCTGAATTTTCCCAACATACTTTGACTGAGGTTAAATATTTTTGGCAAGACATGGGTAATGTCATGTGGGCATGTGATGCCAATTTTCTCTATTATTGGTAATAAGTTTGATCATTTGGGTAAGGTGGTGTCCCCCAGATTTCTCCATTGTAAAGGTGCCTTTTTGGCCTTTATAATTAATATCCGATCTACAAGTACTGTGTGATTATCTTGTTTCTTGACTGTCTATCACATAATAACATTTGCATTCATGGATAAGTCATTGCCTGAATCCCTTATTTCTATAGTGGTTGTAAAAGAGAGATTTTTCTGGTTCCATCATTTTTCTATATTTATTAGTTTGGCATTGTTCTGTAAAGAAGAGGCATTTCTTTTCTTCCTTTTCTTATTTTTTCAAAAAAATCTTTACAGTTTTAGTATGGACGCGGTTTTATCCAATACATTATGATTGATTTCCATCGTTACTCATTGTGACGCTCAGATTCCTCCAGATTCGGCCAGTGGGAATCCCTTCCAGCTGGCTCTGCTGTACTTCCGATGTGTCCCTCTTAGTTCTTTTTTTAGCACCTTTATTGGAGCATAATGGCTTTACAATGGTGTATTAGTTGCTGTTGTATAACAAAGTGAATCCACTATATGTGTACATATATCCCCACATCTCCTTCCACTTGGCTCAGTAAGATGTTCCGAACTGTCTTCACCTTTCCCCTGTTCCAGCCTGGAATCAGCCAGCTCTCCAAGGAGCCAACCCAGCTTGCTTTTAAGCAATTTAACTATGACAAAGTATGGTCCAGGCTTTGAAAGGGAAGATTGAAAAAAGTTCCATTGGCACCAAATGGAACGGATTTGTTTAAACCACATACCTTAACAAGGTAATAATGCAGCGAAGAGCTCTGGTCTATGATGATGCCTCACAGAAATGGATTTGGTTATTAGCTTGCCTGCAAAGCTTCTCTTTTTAGGGGAAGGGCAAGGGACATTCGGTTTCCCGTGATGGGGTTTGATTCAGCTGAATTCTTCTTAGCCTGGGACCAGTGAAGTGAGTGGTCTTAATTATGGCAGCTGGAGTCACGACAGTTTCACAGAGGAGAGCCTTAGGGGTGTGTTGCAATGAGTCTGACTTTATTGGACTCATTTTGGAGAAGGGTAATTTGTTTCTAAATTATTCATCAAGATCGAGAGCAGCTGGTGGCTGGCTGCCTGTTGTGTGTTTTATGCAGGTTTTAGTATCTGAAAGCCTTGTTCCTGCCTTGGCTGGGAGAGCTGGCTTGTAGAAGCAAAGCCACGTTTACAAAGAGCTGAAGATGCACGAGGCTGTGCTTGTTCAAGCTTCTTCAGGAATCAGACAAAAGCATCAGTCCTGCCACTCATTCCTGAAAGTGCAAGGAATTTGTGTTCATGTCCGGAATAATCCTTTCAAGTCCCTGAAAGAAGAATAATACTGGCAGCTTAGGAAGTCTAGTGAGTTCAAGCCAAAAGGTTGTATTACACACACTGATTCTTTAAAGAAAAGCATATTGAAAGGTCGCAGGCTAATTTTTTTTGAAAATTCTATTTTCTCCATTATAGAGGTAACACAGACTTGAAGCATCCCAGACGTACATACAGCTAGAAGGTGAAGGCCCCCATCATGCCTACCATGAGCTAAGGTCCCTCAGTCCTCTGTCTGGTCGTCTGGATTGTTTTCTCTACATACTTACAAGTGTGTAGGCCGTGAATTGTGAAAGTGAAGTCATATTTTTCGGACACGTGAGCACCTTGTAGGCTGTGGTGATTCCTGGTATGATCTGAGTTTTGTGGGATGTGGTCATTTCGAGAGCAGACAAGAGTGGTGGGAGTGACCGTCCTGGTGGGAACTCTGGCACTAGCTGTGTGATGTTGGGCGAGTCACTGGCCTTCGGGGCTCAGTTTTCTTGCCCGTAAAACGAGGTGGGAAGGAGCAGAGGGCAGACGTTCCCTCTCCTTGGCTGCCTGTCAAGGGCGCTTTAACACGTTTGCTGATTCTCAGGCCCCACCCCAGAGGTTCTGACTTACTTGGTCTGTGTGGAGTCTGGGAATTGGCATTTAAAAAAAAAGCTCCCAGGGCTTCCCTGGTGGCACAGTGGTTGAGAGTCCACCTGCCGATGCAGGGGACATGGGTTCCTGACCTGGTCCGGGAAGATCCCACATGCCGCGGAGTGGCTGTGCCCGTGAGCCATGGCCGCTGAGCCTGCACGTCCGGAGCCTGTGCTCTGCAACGGGAGAGGCCACAACAGGGAGAGGCCCGCGTACCACAAAAAAAATAAAATAAAAAAAATAAAAAAAAAAATAAAGAAACGCTCCCAAATTACTGAGCAGTCAGGATCAGGGGTTACTGAAATGGAAACTCTCCAAGGCCCCACCTCCTGACCCAGCCTCATCAGGTACTACTATTCACAGTCTTGGACACCAGACAGCCTGGCCTCAACCCCCAGCTTGCCTACTTACTTGAGGTGTGACTTTACGCAATTGAAAACCTCTCTGTGCCTCAGTTTTCTCATCTGGGAAACTGAGATAGTAATAATCCCTACCTTATAGGGTAGTTGTTATTGTGAGAAGTAAGTGGGTTAAAACACCGAGAGCACTTAGGACAGTCCCTGTCCCAGAGCCCACAGGACAGGAGAGTGAGCGATGGTTATCATTTATTTTATGGATTCAGAGATCTCCTGTGTCCCTTCTAGTCAGGAGCATGCTTTGCCCATGCTGGTGGTGACATTTTGTAGTCATCCAGTTGGTTTTGAGAAATTCTATGTGCCCTTTTAAAACTCTGAGCATTCCTGTGAGAGCATCTGGGAAATACTATTTTCCTTGTCTTCACAGATGGGAAAAAGACAAGCTCGGAGCTGAGATTAAAACCACACAGTAAATCCAGTCATGCAGCCCTTATGTGCATGTAGTGTGTGAAGGAACGTAGGGAGGAAGGCGAGCTGTGTTGACCCTGGAGATAACCTTCCTTAGTCACTATTTGTGGGTTCTCAGGTATAGTATACCTATCCTCGCCTGCAAATCTGCCATTCACCTTGAACCATCACACCCACACCCTTCAGTAAGGCTTGGTGTCCACCTAGATTCCCTGTTTCCTTTAAGACGTGGGCTGTAACTTCCCCAGAAGGATTCTTCCAGATTGGAGACCCAACATGGCAGAATAGAAAGACATGAGTGAGAGCCCCTGGGGATTTCCTGCTCTGAGCGCCCTTGACCCTTTTATCGAGTCCTTATCCTGAGTGTCTTATCTGCATGACAAAGGGGTTGGGTCATGGATGAGATCATTCCAAGGTTCTGTTTTTTGTCCACCGTCACGATTTTTGCTTTATCAATAGATGACTATTGTTTCTTTTTCTTTCAACCCACTGTAAAGGTGCTCATTTAAAAATTAGCCTCATGCTAAACAAAAGTACCCATGATATATATGCGTGTGTGTACATATATGTAAGTACTCTATGATAAATTAAAAGGTATTATTAAAGTAAGGAAGGTTCTTCTGTGTAGCTCCAATCCTAAATTACATCTCTTCACAGTGCACACCCTACACTTTTCTCTGGGCTCCCCTGGAGTAGAGAGTTTTAGTCTTTCTTAGGTAGGAAGCTCCATGGGAAATTTGACCCCCACCCCCACCCCGTAGAAGCGAAGAATGAGCCCTATGGCTGCCATTTTGCTGAGAGCCTGGGGCTTTTAGGCGAGTGCAGGCATCACTTCATTGAACTTGGTGGTTGAATTAAGGGACACAAGAGGCAGGCAGGGCACAACATCACCCGCTCTCTTTCTTGATTCTGTCCCCAACCCCAGAGAGGTGGCCTCCCGTCCTTTAAACAGGCCCTCCCTGGGGATCGCTGGCTGCCTCTGTGCAAGATCAGAGGAAAGTTGTTATGCCAAGGCTCAGATGACAGAAGCTGGCACGCTGAGAGCTTTCTCCAGCAGGGGAGGAAACACCCCTGACAGAGAGGGTCTGAGGAGGTCAACAGTGTGTTGACTTTTTCCAGTAAGAATTTCAAGCCTGTCTCTTGGACCTTGAGCCAGACCTTAATGTTTAACCCCAGCTGGCTCCCTTTTACTATGAAAGCTCCTATGATTTGCAAACTTCAGTGTGTAAAAGAGTTCAACAGACCGAATTAAAATGACCACGGCCATCCTGAACACGTGTGCTGGACTTCACAGCGTTCTGCACGTTGACCCCCATCTCTCGAGTCTCTGAACAGCCTGGTGGGGTGAGAATGGTTACCGATGAGTGAGCCCAAGGCCGAAGGGCGCACAGGGACACGGTGGCCATGAGATTTGATTGGTGCCACTGACGCAAAGCCCAAAGGGCTCTGTCAGTCAGGAAGCTTCCATAGAGTGGTCTGATTGTGAATATCCTAAATGCAGTTCTGGGCTTAATAATTTTATCATCACATCAGAGAGAGGGAGAATATAGGGGTGCCCTGTAATGTGGTAGGTTGCTTGGGCGGTGCTTACATTTTGGCTGCATTTGGGGATCCTCAAAGTGTGGGTCGCCAACCACCTGCATCAGAATCCCCTGGGGTACCAATTCCAGACCCCTGACTCAGCATCACGGGAGGTGGGCTCTGAATCCGTGTGCACAATAAACATTCCAGGAGATGCTTGGGATTCTGTCTTCTGTGGAGCGAGGGGATGAGCCATATTCCTCTCTGGATGTGAAGGGTCTGGATATATACTATATTTTATTTTATTTTTAAAAATTGAAGTAGAGTTGATTTACCATGTTGTGTTACTTTCAGTTGTACAGCAAAGTGATTCAGCTATATATATACCTATATATGTATATATATATTCTTTTTCAGATCCTTTTTCCCTTGTAGATTATTACAAAATATTGAGTATAGTTCCCTGTGCTATACAGTAAGTTATTGTTCTTTATTTTATATACAGGAGTGTGTATATGTTAATCCCAGTCTCCCAATTTAGGGACTGGCTTGTTTTAAAGTTGCATGTATGGGACATGGGAAGGGTATAATCCTGTTCCTTCCCCCTTCATTTTTTTTGGAGGGTAACTCTTTTCTTATCTCTATCAGTCCCAGCTCGCCTCAGAAAAATGGTGACTGATGCGGAGATAGATGGCATTAGTTCTGACTTTTCTAAAGTCCTGTAATTCTTGTCTCAGCATCTTAATATGGGAGAAAGGTGAGTCCTAGGTCTGGCTCAGAGGCAGCTGACTGCCTGGTGTACAGATTTCTCCATGTAGAGTCAGAAGGAAATTCAGCCTCTTTTATCTGTCCATCCATCCATCTATCCATCCATCTATCAATTCATTTGTTCAAGGTGTCCAGTATGTGCCAGGTGCTTGGAGTATAAGGAAAATAAGACACAGTCCTTGTGGGGACTAAGTCTAATTTACATAGGAGCAGAAATGTAAGAAGAATGGACCTGAGAGTGGTCAATTTCGTAGACATTTAAGATGGCGTCGAATGTGAGATGTTAAAAAAAAGAAGGAAATGTAAAAACCATTGTAGGTAATGCAGACAAGCCTTGCACAAAGGGCAAAAGACAAATATCTTTTTATATTACATAGTTCTTCAAAACACAGAGTTCCCTGGATCTTAGCACTTGCTTTGAGATAAGCCTGTGGATTACTCTGCAGTAGGATCCTAGCTCGCCCATGAATCAGCAACCAGATGTCGACACCAGAACATTACTGATCATCTCTAACCATTCCTGCAACTTATTCTGAGAATGTAACTTTGAAACTATGATTTCAAAGAAAACTCTAAGTAAGAACATCCAAGAGACATTTTCCAGCTATATCTCTAGTTCCAAAGTGCGGGAATGCCATTGATTTAAAAGCAAACCCTATCTTCCTTCATAGGAAGTCTGCTGTTTTAATACTTTTCTAATGACTAGCATCTAATAAAATAGCACAAATTTACACTGAGGTGCTACCCACGCACTCAGGGTAGAGTGACAGACTTTCTTGAATAGCAATTCACATTTAAGCTGACCAACGTACATGTGGTTTGACTTCAACGTGGTTCAGTAGGAGAAGTGAAATGCTGGATGAGGGCTGTCTGGAACACGCGTGCAGTTCCCACAGCCCATGCCTAGGCGGCGTGGTCCCACAGGACTCCCTGATGAAGTTGAGGTTCTACACCTGTGGCAACTGAGCCCTTGAAATGTGGCCACTCTGACTGGCGCTGAGTATTTAATTGTATATAATTTAAATTAAATTAAATTTGAATCTAGACAACCATATGATGTGTAGTAGAAAGTTACAGCTAGGACATGGCTATGAAAAATCAAAATGGCTTTTCTTCTCTCTTTCCTTCTCTCCCCAGCTCTCCCTCCCCCCTTTTTTCTGACTGCACTTTTTTATTTGGTCCAGAAATTAACATAATAATCACAAATTTTCTTAGTACTTCTAGCTTGCTTAATTAGTACAATGTATTTTGCACAATCACTATTTCAGCACCCTAGTTAAAGTAGTGTACGGCAAAACTCTTTTTAAGGAAAATGTCTTTGCTATCAACAACTTGTAAAACACATCATTGCAATTACTGTCTGGGGGAAAAAACCCTTTACACTGTTAAAGTACTACTAGACACGTTAGTGTAAATAAGATGAAAGGAACTTCAAAAGTGTCACAGTCGTTTCCATTCCTAAAAATAAGTTGGTGACGAGCCGTAGCTTGAAACAGGTGAGAGTAGGTGAGACTTTCAGTTATATGTCCGTTAATCTCTGTACAGATTTGAACAAAACAAGCAGCAAGCGATATCCTGGCTCCTTTGTTTTTCTGCTTGCCTTGCCCCACCTGATCCTTCCTCTCTCCCACCTCCATGACTACTGGATAGAACAAGAGGGCAAAGTCGACACTAAGGAAGGTGGCTCCCAGAGAGCCATGTGAGGGGCAATTACTAGAAGAGAAGCGAATTGCAGGTGAGGTGTGGGTAGCACTGGGGTGGAGACTTGCACTAGGTTCCTTTGGGAGTGACTCTTTCTCAGTTTGTTCTGATTTCCTCTGGGCTTTGACTCTCCATGGGTGGGGACATGGAAATGAGAACCAAGGTCATCCTTCCAGTCTTGTCCAGAAGTAGCTGCTCAATACATACTTCATTTTTAAATAAATTATTTTATTGAAGTATAGTTGATCTACAATGTTGTGTTAATTTCTGCGGTACAGCACAGTGATTCAGTTATACATATATATATATATTATTTTTTATATTCTTTTCCATTATGGTTTATGACAGGATATTGAATATATAGTTCCCTGTGCTATACAGTAGGACCTTGTTGTTTATCCATTCTGTACGTAATGGTTTGTATCTGCTAATCCCAAACTCCAGTTTATCTCTCCTCCATCCCCTTTCCTTTCGGTAACCATAAGTTTGTTTTCTAAGTCTGTGAGCCTGTTTCCGTTTTGTAAATAAGTTCATTTGTTTCATTCTTTTAGATTCCACATATAAGTGATATCATATGATATTTGTCTTTCTCTGTCTGACTTACTTCACTTAGTATGATAATCTCTAGGTCGATCCTTGTTGCTGCAAATGGCATTATTTCATTCTTTTTTATGGCTGAGTAATATTCCATTGTGTATATGTACCACATCTTCTTTATCCATTCATCTGTTGATGGACATTTAGGTTGCTTCCACATCTTGGCTATTGTAAATAGTGTTGCTATGAACATAAGCGTGCGTGTATCTTTTCAAATTAGAGTTTTGATTCAGCAATCCCACTCCTGGGCTTATATCCAGTCAATAAGCATTTCTTGAATAAGTAAAGGATGTCAGAGCATGGAAACCACTGTTCCAACCTCAGGGAGTCATGGCCCAGCCCAGCTTATTCACCTCTCAGGAATTTTAGAGGAGTTAACCAGAGAATGCTTGGACTGTGTTACTAGGCTGGTATTTATTGGCAGCAACAAACACTGTAATGAAAAATACCGTAGAGCATTGAATATTTAAGCACACCGAAGGGAACTTGGCCTTTGACATCTGGCTGTAGCAGATTGGAGAGTTACAACATTGTTGGAAAACATAATCTAATTTATAGTGTGGCAGAATCAGTGATTACATACCCTTGACAGTGGCAAGCATCACTAAAATATATATTTTTCTCCTTTCTACCTTATAGACAGTATTGATAAACCAGGTACAACATTGCCTGCCTGGGCCATAGTTCTACTTGCAGTATCATTGTCATTGCTTTTGATCCTGATCATTGTTCTGATTATAATATTCTGCTGCTGTGTCTCCAGGAGAGAGAAAGAAGGTAACTTTTTTGTTGTTGTTCGTACAGATTTATATATATTTTTGAACTTTTGGTACAAGCATTTGCAGTTCATTAGCTCATCAGCTCTTTCAAAAGATATATTGGCTTTTAGAGTCCTTGAAAGGAAATGCATGCCATTCATAGAGAGGGAAAGAACTTTCTCAAGGAAGGAAGACATTCCTCTGGGGCCTGAGTCAACCGCCCAAGGAAGACAGATCTTCACACTTTGAGAAGGTGAAGAGACAGTGCCTTTCTCATCAAAGACGCTGACTATTTGAGTTTTGTGTTTACTGGCAAGGATATAAGGCTGTCCCAATCTGTCATTTAGATGCTATGTTTTTTCTAGAATAATACCCACCTATATGAACACATCAAAAGATTATTTTCTATTTTGTAGAATTCTGAGTCTCCTTTTGTAGGTGAACATTGGTGTAGTGGTAGAAAGAAAAACATGGTCTTCTGTTAACAAAAGTAGTACAAATAAAGTAAATAAAACTAGTTACACATGTCTTCTAAATGAAGTCTTTTGAGATACCCCAAGATATATGAAGGAGTGGCCTTGTTTCGGGGGCAGGCCAACATAGAGGTGAACCTATTAATATTAGGGTGAGTTCATCAACATTGGGGTGGGCTTATTCTGGAGTTAGTTTGTGATTTCAGAAACCACAGGGACTTTGTCACATGGACAGCTCAGGACTTTCCAAGTGTTGAGTGTGTGTGTCCATCTTTGTCTTTCTTTCTCTCATAAAACCTCCACGTACTCCTACTGAATATTTAAATTAAATATTTAAATTTGAATATTAAATTAATTTTCTTAATTTTAGAGTTTTGATGTTTAGCTACATGTCAGTTTAATTGCACTTTTAATTTTATTAAGACTAACTGTCACTCGATGAGCGCTTTTTGCATGTCTGCCAGGCACCATGTTACCCAACTCTTTTACTCAGAATAGTTCTCTTAGTGAGATATTCCATGTGAAGTTCATGGTCCAGCCTTAACTAGGCTAATTGTCTAGCCTTAGCTCCTGAATGGGTTTGGTTTGTCCTTGGGGAATAAATTCTGTGGTATACCTTTATTCTTTAGGAAACAGAAGTGAAAAGTAGTAAATACCTGTTGACCCATATTTGATGGGAATTTGTTTTTACCTAGGAGTTACCCTGTGTGCCACAGATGCATTACTCAAAAGAAAAAAAAAAAAGAAAACCACTGGATTTTAATGAAAACTATGAATAAATTAAATTTTAATTTAGAACTGACTAGGATTGTTCATTGCCTTCAGATTATTATTTCTGACATTAGCTATTGTGGCATATTTGGAGAACATTCTATTTATTTGGACTTCTGCATCTCTCAGGCTTTTGTCTGTCCCACGCCAGCCTAGTAAGAAGGTTTGTGGCCACACAGGATGTGCACCAGGGAGATTCTCTGATTCTTAGCTTCCTCATTTACAAAATGGGGCTAAGTCTTATCCTATAGATTGGTTATGAGAATTAAGTAAATTAACATAATAAAAGTTTGTATGATCATGATCTGTCCTAGATTTTATCCTTCATTTAACTTTGAAAAGTTGATTCACAATGGCCGCTACACTTCACCTTGACATAAATGTATAGGATCCAGCGAACACTTGGATTGTCCCATGATAATTATTTCCATGCTTACAAATATTAAATAGCAAGTGTTTTAAAGAGTATTTTAAAACAAAGCTCTGCTTTGTTGGTGCCTGGAGAATTCTCAGTACTCTGCCTGGTTTGCTGGAGACTGACTGAGGACGGCTGAGGACCCCACTCAGCGTGGCCTGGAGGCTTTGGGGTCGAAGCTTCACGGGAACACTAGTGACATTCCTCTATTACCAGAGGGACACTAGATAATCTCTCCCCTTCAATTCAAATAAGATTGCTTCTGAGGTTCAATTTGAAGTGTGAATCAGCGGATGTTGTCAGAACTGCAAATAAGTGAGAACATTATCCAAAAAATAAGGAAAATGAATATTTTTTTGATCTTGATAAAGCTTGGGATGGCTAAAGTGCAAAGCACACTGGCTTTAGTGCCAGGTGGATGGGGGCTGCTGTGTGTTACTCCCCATTGTGAAATGCTAGAGTCCCTCCAGTCCAAGAATCCATTGATGAAAAACATTAGCAATTTAATGAGAGCTTTTGGGGTGTGGACACAACTGTATGAATTGATAACATTGGTACATATTGATTGAAAATGTATTTCAGAACAAAAGAAATATAGTGCTGAAGCAATGAAATTCCTTATCTGTTAAAGACATGGTTATACTCTTGTAATAGTATCTAGTTTGTTAAAAATATGATGATGCTAACACCTACCTCTCGGGTTGTTGTGACGATTAGATGAAATAACACCTTGCATAGCACTGGCATGGTGCCTGAACAGGTAAGTACTGAATGACTGACAGCACGGACTGGGAACACAGAGCATCTCTTTATGGTGAACAGTAGAGTCTTTATAACCTCAGAAATTAGATTCAGTACTCACTAAGTACTTACTGGGCACCTACTATATTTCAGGTACCCAAGTATCACAAATACTTACATTTATGATAGTGAATAGCGAATTCTGCTTTCCTTAAGCTTGGAAGTCATTTGATAGTTCACTGTTGGGAAGCTTAATATCTATTGGATCACAAACACTCAGTAATGTGAGTATTTAAAATCAGGGGACCTAGAAAAATTGATGAGATTTTATTTTCAGAATAACTATCCTGATTTTGCTAATGTGATTTTCTTCTTTTTTTTTTTTTTTGGCAGAATCTAACTATCAAAGTGAAATAAGGTAAGTTTGAGATCACATCAGTTTTCTGAAAATAAAAAACAAATGAAAACCAACCAACACAGACACACAGAGCTGTGGGATTTTAGGATTATGTTACTCAAAATTAGGTACTAAAAAGGGACAACTCTGAAAAACACATATGCCAATCACAAACTCATAGGGCAACATTAATTGCAGAATAAAATAGGTGGGTTCCTACTGCCTAAGTTTGACTTGCTCACTTAGGAAGGTGGAGTGGAATTTAGTTGGTGTCTGGCATTCGCAACTCTTTCCACAAGAGGACACTCTGTACTGTGACTGTTGGCCCTCCTGCTTTGAGTCAAGGCTAGAGATGTGAGGGCCATTTCAAGGATGTCAAAGAACCAGGCAGAGGTCCTGCTGGAATTTTTGGGGTGGTACAGACAGTGAGACCAGCTGGGTGACTAAGGCAATGAAACCGAACAGGCAGACAGATTAGGAGTGTTCACAGCTCACTGTTCAGGGCGGAGGGACAGAGAAATTCCTGCCATCCTCACGGCTGTCCAGAAGTAACTGCAAGCACTTTTAAGGTAACTATGTCAAGCACTTACTAAAGCCAGTTTCAATGTCTGCAATATTTACATAATTATAAATACACTCAGGGGAAGGATTTTTAGACAGTGGTGATTTTGTTGGGAGTGTTAAAACCCCATCTACTTTTCAGTATTTTATTAGATAATTTTAATATGTGAAATGTTGTGATTTAAAATATCTTCTAGCTACGTGTGGTGAAGGACGATGTATGTAATCATCATGTAACAGATACCATCCATTTTCCCTCGACCCCAGTCACTCCCTGGTGATAACGTGGTTCGCTTTCTCTGAGGATGCCACAAAGCAGAAATCTGAAAATGCACCTCCTTTGGGGCCTGACTTGGGGCAAGAGGAGAGGAAGGAAAACTGACCTCTGTAATTATACTGGAATTTCTCTCAACTGCTATCACCAGCAGGGTGGCGGTCTGAATTCTTCTGTTCGTCATTATTGACTGTGTAATGTCAATTCTATTCTCTGGGATCTTAGGTGATTTCAAAACGTGGTACAGTGATCAACAGCTATTCAAGGCAATGGGTAGAGAACAGCAATAACAATGGCAATAATAATCATGACACAAGTAGCGACAGTAAGAGCTAGCATGAGTGCCTAGCATGCGTGTCAGGCTATTTTACACTTGGTGGAGGTTATCTTCCTGAATTCTCCCAATGATTTTATGAGACTATTTTTCCATTTGGTAGATGAAGAAGCTGAGGGGTATAGGGAGGTTAAGTAATGTGCTCAGTATCTCCTGTCCAGAGAATGGAAGGGTCTGAATGTGAACCAGCTGACCTTGCTCAGGGCCTGAGCTCTTGTCCGTGTGCAGCTCTTACCCTTAGATCCAAGTGCATTGGGCCCAGGGAAGAAAAATGGGGCAGCTCACTGGGGCCCCTGTGTTGTACCTGTTTCCCCTCCCACTAGGTCAACAGTGCTAACTCTAGCTGCTCACAGATTTCTACTGCATTAAAAGAACATATATATATATATATATTTCGTATATATATTTTTCCTATAGGATCAATGCATACTTATTTTAGAAAAAAATTTTTAAGTAAAGATAGTTTATAAAAAATGGTTTTAAAATCACCCCTAATTCTATTGCCCAGAAGTAACTGTTACCTAAGTACGTATATATTTACACATATGTGTGTTCACCAAGATACACACACGTATATGTTCTGTGAAATTTGGATCATAATAAACATCATTTAATATCTTTCTCTCCTCACTTGACACTATTCTGAAGATTATTTCTGTTGACAAATACTTGCCTGCAATGTTTTTGTTTCATTTGCTTAATAAAGTTTTTTATTAAAATATAACTATAGAAAAGTACACAAATCGTGAGTACGTAGCTTGATTAATTTTCATAAAGCATGTGGACCTGGACTGCTGACGCAGAACTAGGACACCCCCAGGACCCCAGCCCCTACTCAGGCCTCCATGAAATCATCTGCTGCCTCTTCCTCAAAGGTCATGTCTTCTGACATCTATCCCCACATCCCCAGAAGTTAGAGTTGTATAAACTTGATATAAATGAAGTCATGTGATATGTCTGCCTTCTTGAACTTCAGGCTGTGAGATCAATCATATTATTGAATGTAGATGTCAGTGGTTTCTTACTATATAATACCAAGTAAGGGGTATATAAGCAGTTGATTTTTCCATTTTACACTTAAAGGGCATTTGGGACTGTGACGAACATTACTGCACTAAGCGATCTTGTGTGTGTCTTTTGGTGACATGTATACCAGTCCTCATTCCTGTTTTGTATTCTGTTGGGTATAATCTATTAGTGCAAGCTGGGTCATAGGACAGGTATGTGTTCAGCTTTAGATGATGTTACCATACAATTTTCAAAGTAGGTGTAGCAGTTTACACTTCTACCAGCAGTGTAGGAGAGTCCTCACCTGTAATAACTTTTACAGGTGGCATGGAATTCCACTTTAGAGATGCATTGTCATTTATTTTACTAGTTCCCTACCTATGGCTGGGCACCTGTGTTTACACTTTTGCCAGTATAAATAGCTCATGAATGAACATTCTTTCAGATAAATCTTTGCACATACCCTTGCGTATTTCCCTTGCTTATTATGATCAATTCTTAGTGGTTAAGCATAAATATTTAAAAATCTTTGGGTATCCATTGCCAAACTTCTTTCCCCTGGGAAGCTGCACCAACTTCTGCTTTATTTCAGAGGCAGGCATACTTCTTCTATCAAGGACCAGATGGTGAAACTTTGGGGTTTTGGGGGCCACGTGCTCTCTGTTACAACTACTCAACTCTGCTGCTGTAACAGGAAAGCAGCCATAGACAATATGGAAGCAGACGGGTTCCAGTAAAACTTTATTTAAAAAAACAGACAGGGAGCTGGATTTGGCCTGTGGGTCATAGCTGGCCAGCCCTGCTTTATCTGGTCACTGGTGTCTGAGAGTTGAGTACCAACCACCAGGGGACTGGAGTCTATGGACCTATCATGATAAAGTTCCATTTCTCCCCATAAGAGGAGTGTGCGAGACACAGGGCATCCACACGGCCGTGCTGGTGGCTGTGAGGGTACATCCCGTTGCTAGCCACCCTCCAGAGGCCAGTGCCTGAGCGTCGGCCTTGTGGTGAGTGCATCGTGTGTGAATGCTCTGGGTGGAGTAGTGAGACACGAGCGTCCATTGCTGATTAACATTTGGCTTTTTCAAATGGTCTAATTCTAGGAAATCTGCAAATATGAAGACAAACAAAGACATTTCTGGGACAAAATTAAAAAGCGGGAATGAAAACTATGGCTACAGTTCAGATGAGCCATGGACCACAAGTCAGTGGCCAGGTGGGTGCAGCGGAAAGATCTGGAAGAGAAAGTGTCCGGAGAGAGGCTGACCCATCAAACACCGGCTTCTGAAGGCGGCTGCCTTAGTGGTTGGCGGTCATTATTTGGGGAGTAATTTTTAGAAGAAAGCGACATTCCAGAACTAGAAATATTCTAGGAGAAGATAACAGTCAAAACCCACCTATTTGTCTAAAGTTTAAAAGAACTCGAGGTGGAAATCTTAAGAATTTTTTAAAAATAATTTTTTTCTCAGTGTTTTCTCTCTTTTTAAAAAAATGCTTCTACCTTAAAGTGTGAAGAGGCATTTGAATACATCGAGGGTAACTGCCCCCAAACTTCAATTAAGTCTGAAATTCAGCAAGAAATCTTTTCCTCTTCAATCTGACAGTCATAAGGTGGGGGGGGGGTGTCTCTGAAACCACTGTCACTAGTGAGGGACAAGGGTAGTATCTGAACCAAGATCCTTTTGAAAGCAGTTGAGAGAAAGAGAGATGGTACAAATTACCCCTTAGCGGTTGGGGAGGGAGACTGGCCCTCACAAGTTGCCGGCAAAACAAATTCCAGAGATAGAGTTTTGGTTAATTGATTCTTACCGAGAGGCTAGAAAACTTTTGTTACTGAGATTGGGACTCTATTCTTGGCAACCCCATAATTTCCATTTTTCCGTGGCTGTCTCCTATGTACATTCCAAATTGTATGCTTCAGATTTAAAAGAATTCCACAAAGCATAGACAGTTTCCTTTGATAATCTGATCAAAGCCTCTTGCAGAATTTCCTGTGATAGAATATTTATTCATTAATATTTTATATGATTAATTAAGTAGCTTGACCAAAATCATGGCCCAAACTGAACCTCTCTGGCTCCTTTTTTTCCCCTGTGTTTATTTCCCTCGACGAGCCATTAAAGCAATGGATTCATCTTGTCTCTGGATGAGACTAACCTGTCAAGAAAGGAATCGATTTTGAGTCCTTTTGCTATGTTTTTAATTTCATTAGAAAGATAAAGTTCTAAAAATATGTAACCTCAAGTAAACTTAAAAAAAAAAACCGTGTGTGGTTACAGATTATTGATGCCAGGGGTACTACTTAAAAGCAAAGGTATTTCTTTATGGATTGGAATTGGTAGAATAGGTAGTGTGGTTTTGGTCACTTGTGACTCTAAAATCATTTTGCTGTTGCAGAGACTGCTTCTCTCCCTGCAAAGTCCTCTGAATCCAGTGTTCCAGAACAACGTGTCAGTAGGCAACCGTATCAGGTGATTCAGACATTCTTCTCCCTTTTGGACTTTTTTTTTGCTACTTAAAAACCCTTCCCCTATGGTAGGTGATTACATTACATTCATGATGGACAAACGTGGCCTTTGCTCACCTCCAAGTCAACGGGCCAGCATGGAGGAATGGGGCTGGGACACGGAGTATCTCTTTGTAGTGGGTTTTTTTGGGAAAGACCAGAAGTTCAGTTGGGGGCTGGTAATCTTGATGTGTCAGTTAGACGTCCACACAGAGGTATGGGGCGTGCAGATGGATGTGTGAGTCTGGGGCTCCAGGCAGAGGCATGATCGCAGGTGTTCCTGGTTGCTAGGCAACTTTCGATGGACACCTCCTTCCAAGGGACATTAAACATAAAGAAAACCATCCATTAGGAACCGTGAGGACACCGTACGTTCATTTTCCAACACTGAGTTAGCATTGGTTGTCACTCATGAATGAATTAGAGTTCATATGCAGAAAATATGATTCTTTATATCCAAAAATCATATTAAACAAATGTGCATATAACCAGGACCATTTTCTGGCCTGTGCATCTTCAAAGGAGAAGTACTGGGATGCGATTCTGCCATAATGTCCCCAGTGGCTGTTTTCCCCATTTAGCTTTTGGGAGAGCCAGACTCACAGATTGGGCTTCCGGCAGTTTGCTGGATCACGTGGCCTTGGCTTTGTTCTGCCTTGGAGTTGCTACTGGCCTGAGGAGCTACTGCTGAGCGTGTGCCTTCGAAGCCCCATCTTTCCTTCCTGGCGTAGATGTTCACTTGAGTTTCCAGGCGGCTCCAGGCTGTAATATTTCTTTCTGCGGTCGGGATTCAGCTCCATACATACAGCTTGCCAGTGACGTGTGCCTCCCAGGCCTTTGGGGGGAAGGGGAGCTTTGATTGTTGCTCAGCCATGTATCGGGAGGAATGAAATGATGCTATTAGCGGCAACCAAGGTAGCCAGGCGGGAAGACGTATGAGGGGTCTTCACAAAAGCAGATGGGCCTACGTGACAAATTGTGAGCCCCTGGTACGAGTTCAAGCTACTTCCTCAGGCTGGGTGGCAGGAAAATAGAGACATAAAATTCTTCCCATCAAGGCTGCTCTCTTGGGCACATATATCTCTTGACTGTAGAGATGCAACCGTTTCCCCTTCGAAGGGCTGGTGGCTTGACTAAGAGATGGTGGGCGAAAGGGAGTAATTGCTGGGCTGTGAAGGGTGTTTCCTGTCAAGACCCCCCGACTGGACCTGAGTGGGGAATGCGGTCTGATGAAGTGGCTCTCTCTTCCCCAGCGCCAAGCATGGTCACTCCAAGAAGACACTTAAGCCAATCTTTACTTCCGTGGCCTTTCTGTGGTTACCTTTTTCTGTTCTGTGTCTTTCCACCTGACAAGCCACAGTGCTCAGGTCTGCAGTGGAGGATGGGGCAGGTGGGGAGGAGATACAGAAGAGGGTCATGTCAGTTGATTCCCCTTGATATAAATGAGGAGAAAGGGGAAGTCTGGATGCATTTGGATACAGGAATGGAGGATGACGTTTGGAGCTCTGAATGGGTGCTCTTAAGCTTGAAGTGTTGTTTTGAAAATATACAGGGAGAGAAATTTAAGAAGTTTCTGCTACTTAGACATGTAACCGGTTAAATAATCTATTGGTGGAAAAAGCACAGTGGCCATTGAGCTGCTGGGCCCTGGGGGCTGGTAACACACATATCTGTGTTTCTTGAAGTGTTTGTAAGGCTACTAGGGAAGCAGGGCATCTTGGCCAGAGCACCAGGGTCCTTAAGAAACAAAGAGGATGAAAGGAAGATGAACCGTTTTTGCCTGAGCTAGAAACTGACAAAGGGTTTTTAAATAGCTGGATTTTTCTAAGCGAGGGAACTTGGACAAGCACATTTATGAAGAGGCCTATCTTTGGTCATTAAGCAAAGGGTGCCTTGCCGGTGTGGGCCCAGGCACTGTGTCCTGGATGCCCATTTGAAGAACCTGAACGTGAGAGGTACTGTGAGCTATGCTTCCCGTGAGGCACTTAAAGGAGGAGGGAGCAGACAAATATCATATAATATCACTTCTGTGTGGAATCTAAAAACATGATACAAAAGAACTTATTTACAAAACAGAAATAGACCCACAGACACAGAAAACAAAATTACGGTTCCCAAAGGGGAAAGGGGGAGGAGAGACAAATTAGGAGTTTTGGATTAACAGGTACACACTACTATATATAAAATAGATAAACAACAAGGTCCCACTGTATAGCACAGGGAACTCTACTCAATATTTTGTAATAACCTATGAGGGAAAAGAATCTGAATATATATACATTGGGGCTGGCCAAAAAGTTCATTTGGGTTTTCTGCAACATCTTATGGAAGAGCCCGAACGAACTTTTTGGCCAACCCAATATGTGTAACTGAATCGCTTTGCTATACACCTGAAACTAACATGACATTGTAAGTCAACTGTACTTCAATTAAAAAAAAAAGGAGGGAGGGAACAAGATGGTCAGTAGAGGAAAGGGCTGGGCCTTCAGTAGGTCTCTTCTGTGTCCTTATTCCAAAGAGGACATAGTCCTGCATGTCATCATCTGGCCACTGAAGAGCCACCAGGTGGTCAAGCCATAGCTTGTAGAAGCAGGTCCAGGCGACCCTTAGCCAGAGGTTCCTTTAGAACTTGCCAAGGCCGGGCCTGCAGCCCAGCCTGGTCTGTGTGGCCACGCCCCCTGCTGTGCAGGCTCATGCGGACTTTCCTCGGAACCCCTTAGGCCACAGAGCAAGGACAGTGCAATTTGTGCTTTCTTTCCTCATAAACTTTCTCCATGTGCAATGAGCTTTGCTCCCTGGAGGGCCCAGGACAGGAGAGCTCTTCAGAGCCCCGTCCTTTGTCCTTTCATCCTGCCTTCCTCTCCACTTGTCTCCGTGTGGCTCATTTTGTCCACTTTGCCGTCCTTGCTGCTGTGGGGTGTGGCCACCCACGTGGGCCTCAGGGGCCCAGAGCAGGTGCCCAGCGAGACTCCTGCCTGAGAAGCTGGCTTGTTAGAGCTCAGGGTGGTTGACTACAGATGACACAGTTTTGCAGAAAATCTGCGCTAGGCTCAGGTCCCGAAAAACCTGTCAGTTAAACCGAGAGAACTCAAGCTGTGAGTCAGCCTGCAGCAAAAGCGCAGCCCAGGCTCCATCACTGTGGAGCTGGTTGGGTCAGACGCAAGTCCTGTGGGCGGAGACAGGGTGTGCATGACAGCAGCTAAGGCTCCTGCTCTGGGTCAACAGGTCTCACTCAGAGCAGCGCCATCTTGGCTTTGGCAAGTACAACAACTCACAAGTCCGCGTGTGCGTGTTCTCTCCACGCTGTCTCCTCTTCTGCTCGGCTGGTGTCTTGTTTGCCCTCTGCATCGCAGGAGGTCGTACGTAGTGGACGGCCATTGACTACACACAGTCTGGCACAGCATTCATTCTGGGCATTCCTTACACAGTAATTCTTCCAGCGGAGAAGGTTCTCAAAGCCCAGCATTGTGCTGTCACCAACAGGGCGACACCAGGAGCCCGTGTGCCTACGGACTGATCACCACAGTGAAATCATGACAAAAAATATTATTTGACAAACACAGATGAGGATGCAACATTTTGTTTTGAATCCCCGAAGAAAGATACATGATTCCAGGTCAAACGGCCATTTGGCTCCTTTGTAATCTTGGTCACTTTGGGTTTTCTTCAAGGCTCTCTCGTTCAAACATGATCCAAGAAAGGGGAAACCCGAAGGGCCTGACTCATCGCTGTGGCCTTTGGGATGTCCAGGCTCTTGGCCCCCACCTGCAGACTTCCTGTCTCAGTAGAGCTGGGGAGGCAGCCTGGGCATCTCTGCCTTTTAGAGCCAGCTGAGGGGGCTCTGACACGTGGCTAGATTGAAGGGTTATTGGCTGCCTTATAGTAAGATGGCAGTGGGGCTTGCAGGAGGGGAGAGTGCGACTTTGCCAGAGATGGACTTGCCTACTTTGTCATTTCACCCCATCCAGTACTTATGATTTGCTTAGAGTCCCAAAGCATTCATGGTAACCACACTGGGCAGAGGCTGTACTGGACCTCTCCCCGGGGTTGATGGTGCCTGTACTCTTGCTGACATCATGTGGACTCCCTTACAAGGAGAGAAGGCCCTGGAGTCTGTGGCCGTGTCTGCTCAGAGTTGCGCACAGTTGCTGAGGAGAGGGCGGTTTTCGGGGTCACTCCCACCCAGAGTTCCACCACCTGTGTCTACATCTGCAGGCTGCAGAGAGCCTCTACACGCTGCATCTTCATCATGCATTGCCAAGTATGATTTAAATTACATCCTATGCTCAACAGTTACTAGAACAGGAGCCTGGATTCTTAATGCTTTAGGAAGGGGTGAAACCCCGTCGCCACGACACCAGCCCCCCATGACTCTCGCTCCTCCGACATCCTTCCCGTTAAGGTCCGGAACGCCAGAGGCCCACTCTGCTGTGGGGAAGGGCAGCATGGATGTCGTGGCGAACCTCTTTTCTCAGATCTCCAGTTGTCTCCCGACGCTTTCAGTGCTGACCGTCCTTGAAAACGTCAGAAGGGGTGAGGGCTCAGCTCAGGGACAGTGTCATCAGGGATAGTGTCATCGGGGACAGGCTGTGGGCTGGAGGTTGGCTCCATAGAAGGCCAGCCACTGTGGTCAGAGACCACAGGGGGCCATGGCTGATGTAGGCCAGGTCCATTGGGAGTTGCTGGCTTGTAAACCATGGGAAGACGCCCCCACTAGCCGCCTGGAGCACCTCCCATGCTCATCCCTACCTCTCAGCCCGCTGCCTTGCCAGGGTGCCCCGTGAACTTGGGGCTCTTTACCAGAGGCTGAGATGGAGAATCCTCATTCCTATAACCAATGGGCAGAAATGCGGGAAGTGTTTCCTGTATCCTGGGTACCAAAGAATGCTCACTGAGCGTGGAGGTGCAGCCAGCACCTGGAGACACACTTATCTGGGTACCTGCTCATCGAGCCGTGGTCCTCAGTACAGGGAAGCCCTTTGGGGGCGGGGGGAGGGCTTGTTAAAGTGCACACTCCTGAGTCTGTTCCAGAATTTCTGGATCAGAATCTCTGGAAGATACGACCGAAGAAAGGGCATTTTTACCTTGTTCCCCAGGCAATCTGCTTTAAGGAAATTGTTTTGTGGCTCAGCGTGAAAACAGACATGTATTGCATTGTTTCTAAGGGAAAGTCATTCTGAGTTTTGGGGATTTGCTTACATCTGTGCATTTGGAATGATCCGTGTTCACAAACCCACTGCATGGCCCTTGTCACAGAGCATGGAGGATCTGAGATGCTTGTGGTGGGGCTGTGATGAAGATCAAATGGAAGCGTCTCAGCACCAGAATATTCCATAACCACATGGCACCATAGCTGAGGAACACTTTTTAAATCTCCCATGTTTTAGGTGGGTCTAAGGCACATCACATTCAATATATATGAAGGATAGAAAGAGGATTTGGGGCTGTAGAGACCCCAGATCATGCACTAAATTTTAAGAAGGCTCAGAAGGTAAAAAAAGAGACTGATTTTACAAACTGACATAAACCAAAACATGGCGCTTTTCTACACTGATTATTTCTATCCTGACTGCATCTCCAGTTAGGATATATAACACCGACATTATTTCTGTTGGTGAAGTACAGATAACGCAGGTGTAACTGCCCACGAAACACACTGGCGCAAAACTGATAAATAAAATCAGAAATTCTTTCTGAAAATTACAGTTAATGGGAAAGGGAAGCACCTTTTATTTTGATAGGAAGTCATAGGGTTTGCAAATATTTTGCATCATGATGAATATTTCAATCAAACGATCCACCTTTTCCTCTCCTGGACTCGCTGTCAGTCCATTTTCTGGTTATTTCAGGCAATTCTGTGTCTTTCCTCCTGACTCTTTCAGTTTTGGGGGGTGAGGTTATGAATAACTTGAAACCTGGAGGATGTCTCCCCTGCTAATCTTTTCCCCACTGAGGTCAACAGAAATAAACTCTTGATAAACTTAGAAAACAACAATGGTTGGTGCAACCATGTCACGGGGACAAAAGGCAAACGACAGCAAATATCCCAGGCATCATCACAGCAGAAGCACCGCCTTTATGGTGCGATGTACCCCATCAGACCTGTGGGGCTTCATCCTTGTGTGATGGGGGGTCAATGAATTAAAACCACGAGTCAGCGTGATTCCACCCCCCAGACTTGCTGACGTTCCATTGTGATGTAAATTATTTATGGTGCCCAGTTACATTATTTAAGATGTTAAATGCAGCTCGGGTGCCCTGGAGTCTGAGTCAGCATTCTCAGGGTGGCAGGAAAATACGCTGCATGTATTGTATTTTATTTTAATTATTTATTTATGTTTTATGTAAAGGACTGATGACTTTTAATTAATTAATTAATTTCGTTTTGGCTGCATTGGGTCTTTGTTGCTGCACACAGGCTTTCTCTAGGTGCGGTGAGCAGGGGCTACTCTTTGTTGTGGTGTGTGGGCTTCTCACTGCGGTGACTTCTCTTGTTGTGGAGCACGGGCTCTAGGTGCACGGGATTCAATAGTTGTGGCACACGGGCTTAGTTGCTCCAGGGCATGTGGGATCAACCCGGACCAGGGCTCGAACCTGTGTCCCCTTGCACTGGCAGGCAGATTCTTAACCACTGTGCCACCAGGGAAGTCCACTGCATGTATTTTAATAGGGCAACACTCTTCCACAGGCATTGGCCCCTCAGAGGAGTGAGTGGTCTGCTTGGTAGTACATTTCAGAATGTAAGAGCCAGGAACACTGTCCGAGGAGACAGGTGGGTGATTGACACGGAGTCAGTTCTTCAGTTTTGCTCCTTTCCTTTAGAAAGAAAGTGTGCTATTTAAAGAAGGTTAGAAATATTTTACATTTTCACACAATGGTGAGAATTTCCATAGGAATATTGAAAAACAAAACAGTGAATCTTTACTGTAATTTGCCTTCATACAAACACTGGATTCTTTGAATTGGATCGCTCTTCAGGCCCTGTACTTGGGAAACATCTGCGGTGTGTGTTATTGAAAATCGTAGAGGAAGGACCTGTGTTAACGTTTGTGCTCCTCTCTGCACCCTCGTTTTATCTTAGCTGACGAGTTGAGCTTCCTTCTCAAGTGTGCCGTTATGATGATCTCAACCAACTCAATCTACCCTTTTCTCTCTGTCTCCAGGGATCTGACCAGCACCAGCTGGGCCCAGCAAGTCGCCCACAGGTTTCCTTTAACGTGGCCAGTCCTAAGAAGGTCAGGAATGTGACTTTGGTATAGTACAGGCATCCCTTTGGCTCCACACGGCACTTGGCTGATGACCTACATCGCGACGATATCGTCAGTGCTCATGATGATGTCATCCCTGCTCATGATGATGTCATCATTGCTCACAATGGTGTCGCCATTGCTCTCCATCATCCTATGGCTGGGCTCCAGCTTTGCCAACATGACCTAGAAGAAGCGATGTTGGCATCATCGGAATGGATATTTTATAGGGACGGAAGGAATCCATTTTCCCAGCTTCTAAAGTGGAATTTGACTTTTAAAATGTTTTGAGATTTCAGTGAATTCCATAGTTACTAAGTAAAAGCTGCAAATTCATCATGATCGTGCTTCTCATCACTCAACACTCCTGCTTGCTGACCCAACAAATGGTAGATAAGTCTACATCCCACCATGACACTTAAGAAGTTTTTATTATCTGAAATCCTATGAAGTGATATTTATGTATGTTTACTATGTGGGTATTATTGCATATTATCTGTGAAAAAAAGAGGATAAAAATTAGGATCAATCAGACATCTAAAATTGCCCAGAATGGGGAGCTCCCTTATGGTCCAGTGGTTAGGACTTGGCGCTTTCACTGCCATAGCCTGGGTTCGATCCCTGGTCAGGGAACTAAGATCCTGCAAGCCACGTGGTGTGGCAAAAAATAAAAATAAAAATTGCCCAGAAAATCAGAACTTATAGGTTATAAGTAATTTTAAATTCTAAAGCTAATGTGCACCTTGAGAAATATCTCATTATTGAATATTGACATGAAGACATTCATTTTTATCTGCTCCCTCATCAGTCTTGTTCTCTTGTCCTCGGATGAGTTAGATGTGGATTATGTTTTGTGGGGGACATACTCCAGCCATGAAAAAACTGGAAATGGGAAATATGTTCTTTCATAAATAAAAAGGAAAACACCAAAAAACTTGTATTGCTTTTCTTAACTCTTTACTATTCAGGGGGTAGTTTAAAGAATCATAGAGCTTAGGAACCAAGAATTTTCCAAGAAACAAAACAGAGACCTCTATAAAATTTTTTTTCTTTTTTCATGTAGAGATTTTCAGTGTATTTCGCTGTCCACCCCATCACTTCATATTTAACGTAGAGGCTAGTATTTGGCTGTGCTCTGCACTGGTTGGAACAGATTGCTATGATGGTCAGTAATTAGCAACTGCTCTGGGCCCCAAGGCCCAACCATGCTATTGCTGAAGTGGAATTCAAATTTTTTTTTTAACATTTTTATTGGAGTATAATTGCTTTACAATGGTGTGTTAGTTTCTGCTTTGTAACAAAGTGAATCAGTTATACATATATCCTCATATCTCCTCCCTCTTGCATCTCCCTCCCACCCTCCCTATCCCACCCCTCTAGGTGGTCACAAAGCACCGAGCTGATCTCCCTGTGCTATGCGGCTGCTTCCCACTAGCTATCTATTTTACATTTGGTAGTGTATACATGTCCATGACACTCTCTCACTTCATCCCAGCTTACCCTTCCCTCTCCCCGTGTCCTCAAGTCTATTCTCTAGTAGGTCTGCGTCTTCATGGAATTCAACTTTTAAAAGTGTTAAGATTGTGGTGAATTCCTTGAAGTTACCTGGTAAAAGACACACATTCATCGTGATGATGTTTCTTATCACTCCACACCGCTGCGTGCTAATCCAGTGGTAGAGAAGTTATACAGGCAGACCTTGGAGATGTTGCAGGTTCGGTTCCAGAACACAGTAATAAAGCAAGTAACAGGAATGTTTTGCTTTCCCAGTGCATGTGAAAGTGACATTTACACTATACAGTAGTCTATTAAATGTGCCCTAGCACTATGTCTAAAAGACAACGCACAGACCTTAATTAAAAAATATTTTCTTGCTAAAAAATGCTCCCCGTCATCTGAGAGTTCAGTGAGTTGCAGTCCTTTTGCAAGAGCCACATCAAAGATCACTGATCACAGGTCACCATGTCGATTGAAAAAAGCTGCACAGCCTAAAAGTTGAGAATTATGTTTTACCTGGCAGATTTTCTGAGGACTTCAAGCCTGGAAGGCAGCCTCTCAGTGGACTCTGAGGGACCGCTCCAAAGAGGGCAGGGGGGAGCCAGGATATATAGCAGTTTTGCAGCAAAGAGCAGGTAGTTGGAACATCAAAAAGTTACTGTTAATTAAAGAAAACCAGACACCTCAAGCTGAGGAATTTAGTGCTTTTCTATGCATGGGAAGATGCAAGAGCCTGGGCTCATTGCAATCATTCCTTCGATGTGCACCTCAGCTCTCTGGGGCCAGCATCCTCTTCTTTCCCATCCTGAGTCCCCTCCGGGGCACCGCCTGGGGGGGCTGCAGTGGCTGAGGTCTTGACGGCTGCATCACCCTTTGTTTGCCGATATGGCAGGCAGCGTTTTTCATCCACAACCATAACGAGTATAATAATAATGAAAAAGTTTGAAATATTGCAAGAATTACCAAAATGGACTCAGAGACGTGAAGTGAGCAAATGCTTTTGGAAAAATGGCACCGATAGACTTGCGCTGGGTTGTCACAAACCTTCAATTTGTAAATAATGCAATATCTACATAGCACAGTAAAGCAAAGAGTAATAAAACAAGGTGTACCTGCATACTATCATGATTTTTAAAGTATTTCTTCATCATAAATCACATTTGGTCTCTACCCTGGACCCCCTCCTATGAATTGACAACTAACTCAAGGGGTATTTGCTGGTACAACGTGGGGCTGTGTGCTGTTCTGTACTGTTCTGATTGGTCGGTGCCCCTACACTACCCACTCTGATTGGGTGGTGCCCAAACACTATCCATTCTGATTGGGTGGTGTTCCTGTTTTATAGGTTGTCAAATATTTTGTATATGCCCGCTACTTACAGGATCCTAAAAAAAAGATCACCTCTTCTAAGACTGTGTCCCTAATGTGAGGGAATTGGTCACTATTTTCTTTAGAGTAGAACTAAAATGCAAAATTTCGAAACACCATGAATATAGCTGTATCACTTTTGTCACCTACAAATCGGCACTTGCCATCTAGATTTACAAGGATTAAATTATGAGCCACTGCAGCTGCTGACCTTCAACACCTTCTGAAAGGAGTTCAGGAATGAGGCACTCTGTGCTCTAGAAAAAACTGGCAGAACAGGCCTTCAGATAGTTATTTTCAGGAGATGATTTTTATGAGCCTAATTCTTGTATCTCCGCATATCTAGAAAAGCGCTAAAATCCTTCATGGTGACGTCTGCTCCTCGTGACTAGAAGTAACCTTCACGAGACTAGCAGAAACCTTCTGCAAAAATGATGTACTTGATGGCATGGACTCCCCCTTCACCAAAGCCACATATAAACTGACCTTCCCCCCACCTCTTTGGAACAGTTTCTCAGAGCTATCTGAGATGCTGTCTCCTGGGCTATAGTCCTCATTTTGCCCCAAATAAAACTTAACTCACAACTCTCATGTCGTGCATCTTTTTTCAGTTGATACTTTCCAAAGAGTCCTTTTTATGAGAAAAATTAACAATTCAACTGCTTAAAAGTGAGGCTCTTGTTTATTATAATAACTTCTTTACTCCCTGTCAATGTGATCCTGTCTCCTGCCACCATCCTTGAATAGGTACAAGTCAAGGATAAAGCCCAGAAGGTTCAGGAGACCTTCTGGTCTCCTGTTAAGCAGAGCTGTTCAGTGAGTGAATTCCATATTCTTTTCTTCATAGTTTACTCTCTCCAAATTGCCACAGAACACGGATCCCGAGACAAAACAAATGTCATGTCATTTACACTTTTTGTAACCTTTACAGAACCTAGCATTCTGGAGGCACTGAGTAAATATTGACCTCAAACAAGTCAATACTGGGAAACACAGTATATTGAAGTATAATGAATATTTGCCATCTGCCTGCTATAAGAATCATATTCTTGTGGTTATTTTAGAAGTTGGTGGGGCGTTGCATGTAGAATATAGTTGAATTTCAAGTTTTAGACTCTGGAGAACAGTGCCGAATGATCTTCACAGAAATTTCTTCAATTTGCTATGTGCTTGGTGCATCAGTCTATAATATTTTTTTCATTTATCAGGCTCGGGAAGGTTTCCTGTGTCACAAGTAAGTAGGTTCTTTCTTATAGTAGCTTGTTCTATGAGTAAGTTTTCTCAAAGGGACCCCTGGCTAGTTTTTATTTTGCAAGAGGTATGGATATTTTATAAACAAAACTATCTAGAGTTTCTCTGTCCAATACCATAGACATACGTGGCTATTTGCATTTAAGTTATTTGAAATTAAGTAAAATATAAGATTTATTTCCTCAATCCTACTAGCCGCATGTCAAGTGCCCAATACCACGTCTGGCTAGTGGCTACTGTATTGGACACGCAGATTACAGCCTTCATTGTTGCAGAAAGTTTTTTCTGGACAGTGCTGACCTAGAGCTAGCTACTTGGAAATGACCTAGATGTGTCAAGGGTGGGCTCTTTTACACAAACACGCCATCCATGTTTTCTCTCAGTGTTATGTCTGTGTACTTTCCAGTTTCTATTTAGGAATCCTGCAAACCCCAGGGCAGCTCTCAACTGATAATGGGATTTTGCTGATGTGGTAGATTTATCCTGCAGTGCAGAGAGCTGAAGCAGGCTCAAGGGGAAGGGGTGAAAGGAGTCAAAACATCATGGCCAAGGGTGTTACTCCGAAAGATAGATACGGCTCTCTGCTAATAAATGGCTGATGAAGGCCCAGATATATTTAAACAAATGTTCCTCAAAGCCTTGAGTCATAAAATGCTACCCAGGGAGACCACACCTGCCCATGCTTCCAAGGGTCTTTGACCCTGGTTATGCTGTCAGATTCCAAGCCTGCCCTACGGAGTCAAGGATCTTTCATCATTTACTTACGAGTAGGACTCAAGTCATAATGTAAACACATTGAAGATAATTGGAGAGGTCCAATAAAAGCACTTCCTTTGCTCTATGTGGCCTTGTTCTTGGAAAACAATTAGGAGCATTAAAGCTGCGTTGCCAGTTCCTAGGCGGTGATGACCTCAAGGTGAATGGAGGCTGCCGAGGATACAGGAGATGCTGTGTCAGCATCTGGGCCTGCCATTTAAGTGAGTATGATGTCCTTGGGGAAGAACACGTGTCCTGTGCAAAGAGGGAGGAAAATCCTCTCTGTGGAACAGTTGAGAACATGGAGTTCAGAGATGAGAGGACTAGGTGAGCGGCAAGACAGGAGGGAGGGTTCAAGGGCACGTAGGATGGGATAGATGGCGGTTCAGCAGGCCTGTGAAGGATGTGTATGTCTGAGAAGCTGTCACCATCCATAGAGCTGACAGGGTAGGAGCGGTGGCCAGCCCTGCATGGAGAGGGTCTCTGACGGTTGCTGGGCCACAGGTAGAGGGACACAGCCAAGCTCTGGAAAGCTGGCAGGGAGGGAGTCAGGTGACAAAGAGGCCACCTCCCCACTCTTCTGCTCACCAAGCCCATCCAGAGCCAGGGGTCCAGGGAGCCCACTGACGGCATCCACACGGGATGGAGAAGGGCAAGGGCGGCCAATGGATGGGAGAGGCAGGGAGAAGACACCCAGCCAGGAGGGTCTGGCAACATTTAGGAAACAAATCAAGGCATGGAGACATGCCTTGTGCTCGTGACATCACGGGGAAAGATGTTTTGCCTTGTAGGGTTCTGCTTCTTCCTCTCCTTGGGATGAATCCATTTACCAAATGAGGACACACATGGGGGGAAAGGAACTTGGCTGCGTTGAACTTGAGTAGGTCATGTCTTTGGTGACACATCAGTAGAACAAAGGGATTGAATTGTGGACCCCTGAAGTCCCTCTGGTGCTTACCCTCGTGGAGATGTTCACACACAGACACACATACACACATACACGCCCTGCCCTGTCTTCACCTGACATGGCCCAGTTCTTAGGCCCGAGGCTGCCCTGCTCTGAGTGCGTGCAGGCCTCCCTCATCCCTGCAGCCTTTGGAGGGAGCTGCGTTCCCCTGAAGATGGTAAATATTTAATTCTTACCCTGCACAGCCTGTAAATCATGCCACAGGCCACGGCCTCAGATGAGACTCACTCTCCAACATTTATGAAGCAGGTGCCCTGGTTTCTCAGCCTGGAAAATGCAGAGTTTGGGGTAGCAGGCTGGGTCTTGAGCCGAAACAACCCCACAACTGTCTTCCTTCTTTTGTTGAGTGAGACGTTCTTTCTAAAACTACATTGAGATTCAGAACCCTGCGGGCTGGTGGGAAGATTTGTGAGAATCATTGCTCAACCAATGGCTTCAGAATGAGAGGTTCATGCTTGGCCTCATAATCATACTGTGTTGACAAAGCAGAAATTTTATGAAATTCCAGTAAAGTCTATGGGGAAAATGTAGTACAGAATGTATTGATGACATTTCTCTACAGAAACCTTAAGAATGTGGGATGTTTCACAGAGTAACTTAATTTGGGAACTCTTGGTAATAACTGCTTCAATTTCATGGCTAATAAAGTCTGTGGTCGTTCAAATCATAGCACATTATTGTCTAAATCAAAAACCAATTTTAAAAATTCCAGTTGATGTAGTTTTGTTTGTTTTCCTCAGAATGTACAAATTGGACTGAATTAAAGGAAATGCAGTCAGCACGAAGGCTTATATCATGGCAGCAGCCTCTTCACAGTTGTGTGGTGTGCATGTGTGCATGTGTGTGTGCTCTGTGTTTGTGCATGTGTTTGTGTGATGTGTATGTATGTGTGGGTGTATATGGTAATATATATATGAGTGTGTGTGCATGTGTGTGTAAAGAGCAAAGTTAGGGGAGAGACACTAGTTTTGTGTCTACCACAGGGGCCAACAAACTCTAGCCCATGAGTCAAACTCAGCTGTTGCTTAGTTTTATAAGGCCCGTGAACTAAGAACGGTTTTTACATTTTTAAGTGGTTGAAGAAAATTGAAAGAAGAATAATATTTCATGACACGTGAAAATTATGTTAAATTCAAACGTCAGTGTCCACAAGTAAGATTTTTTCGGAACCCAGTCGATATTTACATGTTTTCTGTGGCTACTTTCAGGCCTGATGGCAGAGTTGAACCATTGAGACCATTTGGCCCACAAAGCCTGAGACAGTCACTATGTGGCCCTTTGCAGAAGAAGTGTGCCCACCTGCCTCACGCACACTGACAGTTTCATGGATTATTTCCCTTAATCCTCGCTCAGTCCTGTGCGGTTCCAATGAACAAAGTGAGCTCATAAGCTGTGGTCACAGAGCGACACGTACGCCTTCTGACCCCAGGCCTTTCGGACTTCTAGGCTGCTGCTCTGCCTGTGCAGGGCAACATCTCCTCCGCATCTCCACCACTCTTAGGACGAAATCTAAAATCCTGCCAAGGCCTCCAGGGATCAGCTGGGTGTATCCCCAACCCTCCCTGGCCAGACGCCACTCTCTACGAATCTCACTGTGGTCTCCGAAGCGCGGAAGGTTCCCCCGGGGTCTGTGGTCCTGCCTGGATCACTCCCTCCTCCTCCCTTCACTTTGTCCAACTCTGGCTGATTCTTCAGATTCTCCTTGCTGAAGCCTTCTGGATACTTCTGTACTCTGTCAGTTAGCCACTCTTCCTGCTGTGGTTCCGGGTGGGAGCTACCCGCACAGAAAGAGGCCCGTGAAGGGCCAGAGGCAATGCACGTGGAAGGGTGGTGTGCGGCTCCCCGTGCCCTTGGAGCTCACAGCTGCGGAGGCTGGCCTGCTGCCTGCTGGATCTGCAGCCCCTCCAGCACTGTCGTGACCTTTTCCTTTGCTTCTCTGGGTCCTGGCAGGTGTGTGTGGCTCTGGGGGAAGGGTGCCATCTTCTGTAGGGTGCCTGCGTCACTGGGGGTGGGTGAGCTGAGAGAAAGGCAGGCGGCCGTGTTTCTCCCGGGGTTCAAGTTTGCGTGGCTGCTGACTGTTGCTTCACACTCCACTCTTCTACTGGGCCTGATTGCAGGGACCACGCTTGCGGTGGACTTCTCAGCTTCCCTTCGCAGGCCCTGGTTAGTGACTCTTTTCTGACCATCTAACCCTCCGCTTCTGGACCTTTTCTTCCCCGGCATCTCCTGTGATGTGGGAGGTGGAATTCTGATAATTAATCCCTTACTCTGTATCACTCGGAACTTTCTGCTTCCCTAATGGAACTCTGACTCCCTCCCTGCTGGGTTAATGCTTCCATGCTGCTAATATGTCACTTTAGGCGTTTCCTTCATTGCATTAGTGACATAATTGTGTAATTAATTACTGACTGCCTACTTTCGCATTAAATTCCGTGAAGGTGGGCGGGCTTCTCATCCACCTGCTCCCCCATGGCCCTGGCGCTGTGTTGGGGCAGGTGCATTCCGCGTGGTCTATAACTTTTCGCAGAATGAACGATTTATTCCAGAACCAGAAAGGGAACATGGAAATTGGTTTTGCTCTTAGGCTGTGGTTCACATTATTTTCAGAACCTCCAGGCTGTCAAGACGCATTGACCAAAACACACGTTAGTGGCCACTCTCCCCTCCTTGGCTCACCTGGTTCCACAGTGTCTCCAGCCAAGGGGACACAAGCTGAGGCTCAAAGACTCACAGTTAAGGTAATCATCACGATTTAAAAACATTTGGGGGGGGTTGTTGCAGAGTTAGATTTTCCCTTTTTGGAGCTTAGAAGCCCCCAGAAACATGATGCAGAGGAAACACTCTGCAAAGAAGCGACTGGGCTTGCAGCCAACTTGCCCTGTGACCTCCTCTGAGTCATGGCATCTTTGGTCAAAGGTGTGGCCCTTCTTCTGGTGTAGGTGTAATGCTTGAACTTCTTAGTGATTGACAGTCCTGGTGACTTTCAGTTGAGGGCGCGTTCCTAGATGTCCTACAATACTTGGGAGAAGCCTGAAAAATTTCAAATGTCCCATCGGACATCTACATAAGTGATCTTTGTTTACTTGAGCCTATATTTCACTATAAATATTTCACAATAAAAAATCATAAAGTATATGTATCATGTGTGTAAGGTACATCTAATTTTCTATGAATGAAGCTACCTTGAAAATCAAGGGAAAGTTAAAGTTGGTTTTGGGAGGAGCTTCCTCAAGACATGTTTGCCATTTTGGAAAACTGCATCACCGATAGCACTGCGACTTAGAGTTCTGAGCTGCTATTACAGCGTATTGGGATCCATCTGGATTTATAGCTGCTGCGTCCCCGGTAATTCTTATTGTAGATTCAGGGATTTGACTACTTCATATGTCTTCTGGTGTTGTCCTACTGGGTGTTATTTTTGCTGTCTTATAAATGACTTCCCTTTTATATCTCCTTTACTTTTTTTTTTTTTTTTTTTTTTGCGGTACGCGGGCCTCTCACTGCTGTGGCCTCTCCCGTTGCGGAGCACAGGCTCCGGATGCGCAGGCTCAGCGGCCATGGCTCATGGGCCCAGCCGCTCCGCGGCATGTGGGATCTTCCCGAACCGGGGCACGAATCCGTGTCCCCTGCATCGGCAGGTGGAGTCTCAACCACTGTGCCACCAGGGAAGCCCTCTCCTTTACTTTTTAAAAAATTTATTTTATTAAAGGTAGTTGATTTACAATGTTGTGTTAATTTCTGCTGTACAGTAAAGTGATTCAGTTATATCTATATATATACATTCTTTTTCATATTCTTTTCCATTATGGTTTATCACAAGATGTTGAATGTAGTCCCCTGTGCTCTACAGTAGGACCTTGTTGCTTATCCATCCTATATACACTAGTTGGCATCTGCTGACCCAACCTCCCAGTCCATCCTACCCCTTCCCCTACCAACCCCCCCAACCACAAGTCTGTTCTCTTCGTCTGTTTCTGTTTCATAGATAGGTCCATTTGTGTCATATTTTAGATTCCACAGATAAGTGATATCCTATGGTATTTGTCTTTCCCTTTCTGACTTACTTCACTTAGTGTGATTATCTCCAGGTCCATCCATGCTGCTGCAAATGGCATTATTTCATTTTTCTTTATGGCTGAGTAGTATTCCATTGTATATATGTACCACATATTCTTTTTTTAAAATTTTATTTAATTTATTTTTTTAAACAGCAGGTTCTTATTAGTACCACGTATTCTTTATCCATTCATCTGTTGATGAACATTTAGGTTGTTTCCATATTTTGGCTATTGTGAATAGTGCTGCTATTCTATGAACATAGGGGTGCATGTATCTTTTCGAATTATAGTTTTGTCTGGATAAATGCCCAGGAGTGGGATTGCTGGATCATATGGCAACTCTATTTTTAGCTTTTTGAAGAACCTCCATACTGGTTTCCATAGTGATTGCACCAATTGACATTCCCACTAGCAGTGCAGGAGGGTTCCCTTTTCTCCACAACCTCTCCAGCATTTGTTATTTGTAGACTTCTTAATGATGGCCTTTCTGACCTGTGTGAGGTGGTATTTCATTGTAGTTTTGATTTGCATTTCTCTAATAATTAGTGTATACCTCCTTTATATCATACACAGGGCATTATGTTGGAGTTTTTTATTTTGAAATTTAGGTATGTAGTTAAGTTACATTATCTATGAACTTAATTTCAGAAAAGTAAAGTAGACATTGCAAAATAATTTTTACTCATATGCAAAATAATCTTTACTCATATGGCATTGCATTTGAAAGTGTTAAGAGTCTTTAGACTCTCTGCTTATGATTGTCCTTTTAGCTTTAAAATATCTCTGTGTTTCCCCCATCCCACAGAGTCACATGTGGCTTCTGAAGGAGGTTTGGCAAAGGGAAAAGAGAGGAATCCACCAAACTGTTTAGGTATGTTCAGGTATTCATTTTGTCTCTTCCCATCTGTCGTTTTTCTTAACTGGATATTTACACATTCCTTGGAAGATTTTTGACTGCTGGAGAATTATCAGTGATATCAGAGCCTCGTGGTAATTATTGTGCTGGGCTTGACATTGTGTTTTTGCAAAATGTGTTTCTGCCGGTGCTGAATTCAGCATTTATGTGCAGCAAAGGTGCCACTTAAAATTGGATGTGGGTTCCACTCCTGCCTAGGATGGAGAAAGCTGGAAAGAACATCACCCAGACGTCCATGAGAAGAAGCCAGATAAGCTACAAAATCATAGCTTTTCCTGAACCCATCAGAGGGGTAATCGAGTAGCCTGAATTCCCAGGGGGCAGAGTCTCTCCCCTGAGAATAGTCAGGACACAAGTGCTGCATCAGAACAGAGAGAAAGTCACCTCTGCCATAAAAGTGTTTCAAAGAAATCAGCAAAATTTTGACTAGTCGTTACAGGCCTAGTGTGGACTAGCATGGCAGCAGAGAGACCCCCAGACATCATGGAGCTCACACTCACCCCCAGACTCTCTCCTATGGAGCTCTACCTGGGACTCTCCAGGTAGATTGGGTGTGAGGCTGGAAAGAGCCTCCTTGGTGATGCAGGCCTGCAGACAATCTAGGTATCATTGCAAGGGTAGAGTGGGCAAGAAGTTGGGGGGAGGGTCAGGAAACCCCACCCTAAGGCCTGATCCTTCACTCAAAGCCTTAAGCTTCTGGAAGAAGAGGCAGTGGGATCTGTAGCCTCCAAGGTGAATGTACATACCCACTGCTGCTGAGGAAAGGGGAGAAGACAGACCCTCTACCCGGGAGAGGGGCAGAGAAAGCCGTGGGCCTGGAATCCTACACAGGCTACTAGGTGGGTAGGGAGTGCTCTTGTGTAGGACTCCCTGAAGATACAGAGCAGCTTGACCTTCATGGGAAGAAGGCTCAGGGATACCCAAAAAGCTCCACCCTCAAGTCCCAAGCACAGAGGACCATCTGAGGCTGATGTTGGGCTGGGTGACAGAGATGCCGGGCACATCCTCCTGCCAGCCTGACAAGTACTGAGCAGCCAACAGCAGGCTGCAGGGGAGGGAGTGAGAGCCCCCAGAAGCTCAGGAAACTCAGAGAGGCAGCTGCACAGGGCTGGGTGAAAGCTGAGGATGGGGCATGAACACAGAGGAGAACCTTTCTGCACTCCAGCCCCCACCTGAACACAGAGCATCTTAGGGAAGTCAAGCCTTTGGTTCCATGAAAGTAACTGGATCAGTCAGCTTGGGCTGCCATAACAAAGGGCCACCGACTTGGGGGTTTGGAACAACAGAAGTCATTTTCTCACAGTTCTGGAGGCTGGAAGTCTGAGATCAATGTGTCAGCAGGGTTGGTTTCTCCTGAATCCTCTCTCCTTGGCTTGTGGACGATGGCTGTCTTCTCACTGTGTCCTCACATGGTTTTTCCTCTGTGAACATGCATCCCTGGTGTCTCTTCCTCTTCTTATAAGGACATCAGTCAGGTTGGATCAGAGTTCACTCTTTTGACTTCATTTAACATTTATTACCTCTTTAACTGTCCATCTCCAAATGCAGTCATGTTCTGAGTTACTGGGGGTTAGGACTTCAACATCTGGATTTTGGGGTGAGCAATTCAATCTACAACAGTAACAATAAAAAAAAAAAAACAAAAACTGAAACCCAGTTCGATCCTAACTAGATTTACTCAATTCCTCACACTTTTAAAAAATCACCTGTCATTATATTATAAATTCTTTCCCTGTTGCTGTACAATCTTTGTAGTTACCATGTTTAATGGCTACATAATATTTTTCTTCATGTGGTTTTGTCATCCTTATGCTCCTTACTGTTTTTGCACATTTTAAGTTAGTGCTGTATTTTTTTCCTGCAAGTAAAAATCTTTATGCACATGTTTTTCCATGTGCATAAATGATGATTTTAGAATCATCCCTTAGTATAGATTCTAAAAAGAGACATTATTGCATCAAAGGGCATGACCCCTCTCATGGGCTAAATTGTGTCTCCCATTAAATTCATGGGCTGAAGCCCCTAACCCTAATATGATAGTATTTGGTGGTGGGGCCTTTGGGAAGTAATAGGGTTAAACAAGGTCATAAGGGTGGGGCCCTAATCCAAAGGGGTTGGTGTCCTTATAAGAAGAGGAGGAGACACCAGAGAGCTCTCTCTCTCTCTCTGAGCAAACGCCCACAGAGGAAAGGTCATACAAGCACACAGTGAGACGACAGCCTTCTGCAAGCCAGGAGGAAACATCACCAGGAATCAAATTTCCTGGCACTTTGATCTTGGATTTACAGCCTCTAGAACTGGGAGAAAAAAATTTCTGTAGTTGGAGCCATCCCTTCTGTGGTATATTGCATGGCAGACTGAGCAGAATATTACAACCCATTTCCACACATGCATTACTTATCTATAAATGCCCATATTAAAAGTCAGCTGCTTTTCTTCTGGCTGTTTACATAAACTTCTCTGTGCCTACCCCTTCTGAATGGACTTTTCTGTCATCTGTAAACTTAAGATATTCAAATGCACTTCTCTCACTTAAATAGTTTTTGAAAATCTATGTCAGATCCTAACACTGATATCCCATAATTCAAAAGTGTATATTTTGTAACTTTAAGCTTATCAGTAACAAAGTGGTACCCTAATTCTGACATTTATTTTCTCTTTTTTTTTAGATCATCCCTTTCATGTACCAGGAAACAAACACATGAGCAAATGAACAAATAAGCAAAACAAAACCAAAAACACCCAAACACCCCCCAAACCAAAACACTCTAGAATTATAGAAATTCATGCCTAAAGCTTATAAATATTTTTTAATATAGAGATTTTTCCAAAGTATATTTTTATATGTTAATACATAAAGACTGTTATTTAAATACTTGTTGTTATGACATGATTCGTGTTCGTTTAAAAAATAGAGGAAAACTTTAATAAAACATTTTTCTATCATGTGAGTCAGCAAACACTGTGAGTGAGAGTTATATAAAAATTACAAATGAATAACTGAGGAGAGATTTACCACTGCTGGATGATCTGACTTTTAAGATAAACCCTTGATTTGCTCTGGGACATAGCTCTTCTGGGACTACAGATGTATCCTGCCAAATTTGCTTCAGAACCTTTATTTTGCTATCTTCAGTTGAAGAGTCAGTCAATAAACATTCATTGATTTTCCAAGGTTCCTTAGGACACAAAGAATAAGATACAGTGCACATCCAATTTTCAAGTCATTTGTTTGTTAAAGTCTTGTTTTAAGGCTGGCTGCTACTTGCCATGGTCTCCCTGTAGACTTGTGTTTGGGTTCTCACATGAGCTAATATTGTCTGAGAGAGAGAGACATCTTTGCTTCTTGGGTCTGTCTACTTTGTGTTTCTTCAAAGACTGGCTATTTTGCAGCCAATGTACAGGCCAGAACTTTCTGAGGAATTAGGGAAATTTTCAGATGATCCAAAACTGTCACTTAACAAAATTGGCTCCTAAATTCAGTTACCTCCTCACCCAGTTTCTTGACGACACACATAGCAAAATTGATGGGGTAGGGGGAGAGTTTTAGTGTGAGTCTCCTCCCCTACCAAAGGCCAAATAAGGTGATTCCACGAGGCGGGAGTTAGGGAGTGAGAGAGGGAAGCAGGGAAGGGGTGAGCCAATGTGCAGGCATGGATGTCACCAGTCTCATCTATAAAGCCAGCGGGGATGCTGTTGACCCAGTGAGGGCTCCTTGAGGAAGGGTACGGGAGTCCCCCGAAAGAACCCCCTGAAGGACAATAGGCTGCAGCACCTGTCACCTGCTCCATCCCAACTGATGGGGACATTAATTTCCTTCTCCTTTTCTCTCAGCTTCTGAGAAGACCCTGCAGCACAAACGGGAAAGACTAAAGGTGGCTGCCTGAGTCGGGAGTGGAAGGGGGCTGCAAAGTGCAAGATGAGTCTGAGGGCTCCCCTAACTCCTCACATCAGTGGACAGTGGGTCGAGGAGGTGGTACTCAGGGCACCAGAAAGCATCTGCCTCAGGGAGCCTCATCTCCCTTTTCCTTTTCCTATTGATCGATTGACTCCACAATCAAACAAGAGAAGATAGAGGAGGAGGAGAAGAGGAGGACTTGAAAAAGCTTAGATTTGATGAATATAACTTCGGTACCCAGATTTGAAGACTAAGTCTTTCTGCTTTATTGGCAAACCGCTGAGAAATTGTGCAGAGCTTGCAGCTGCTCTTTGATTGTGATAATTATAAGGAAATGAATGAATGAAGAAGCCCAGGGGTATAGATGAGCATGTGTCCCTTGTCACTGATATGCAAGTTGTCCTCTCCATGGTCTATGGGAGTAACTAGACCTAAAAATGAATGAGTGTAACCGGCTCTCAACTCATGCATCTTTTCAGGGCCAATGTGGGCAGGTGCAAGGGAAACCTGAAAAATGCAAAATTTAGATCTGTTCTCTGGAAAATGCATGACTCTAGGCTTCAATGACCAATGGAAGATCGTGGTGAGAGTGCGTTGGCTACAGTTGGTCATGTGTTCGGTTAGCATCAACGTACCCTTGACTTTTATTTCATCACTAAGATAAAAATACTTAACGTCTGTCTGAATGTGACATGCCATGATATAAAGATGTAATTGATACCTACTTAAAGGATTAAAACATAGAACAGATGGCTGAAGTAAGAGACTAGATAATGTACCATCAACTGTGTAAATGTTTGAATGAATGTTTTGAAAAGTGAGCTGTTAGCCTCATTACCAAGTAGCAAGTTTGTGATTGAGGACAGTTGACTTCAGGGAGTGGAGTCTGGGAGATTTTGCTGTTGTTTTCATATAGCAGTGAGTTATTTGGAAAAAATGCATCTCAAGGACTTTTCACATTTAGGAAGAGATAATGCTAAGGATAGCGAGACTGGGACCCCAAAGATGACCCAGAGATGGGACTGTGGTCAGCAGTCCATCATACATGTTTTCCAGAGAAGAACACATCCTTTAGGCAATTTAGAAAGAGTTGTTTTCAGAGGGCAGGCTGTTAATAATGTTGAATGAATGAGTAGAGAAGATGGTGTGTGAAGCAAGGAAGCCCAGGAAAGGTTGTACAAAGATAGTGATGTGGTGGATTGTGTACTGATTCACGGTGTGAGGGAGGGAGGTCTCCAAGGGGAGAGAAGTCCTTAGAAGAGGAAGGAACATTACCAGTGGGCTCGAGTGTAGCCCAAGAGATGTTCAGGCAGCAGAGAGGTGGTCTAGGGAGGAGCAGGTTCCAACGAGGAGCAGGGTGGAGCCCAGAGCAGAGAAGGTGGGAAACATTACAAAGGACCTGCCCTTGGGCTGGGTTTTCCATGATTCATGGGGGATGGGTTACTGAAGATCTTCTCAGGGAGAGTGTTTGTACGGCCAGGGTCTCCTCACATGACATTGACCACAAATCATCTTCCAGTCTGTAACCAAAGTCCTGAGTTTCACCTCCTGTTTTCTTGGTAGTAAGAGCTAGTCACTGGTGACCTGAGCAGAGTCTGCCTGGTCAGAGTCCCTACAGCCCCCTCCAAGGGCACAGCCAGTGATTCCTGCAGGAGGAGCTGCCTCTCTTGGGCTCATGTGTCATTGAAATATTTAAGGGGACCTCCCTCCCCCAGCCTCCCTGCCTGAGGATGGAATTAGAGCTGCTTAGTCACTTTCTTCTAAAAGGCCATCAGAAATCATCTCATCACTCTGTATGTACATCTCATTTAGGTCAGTCTCCATCAGAATGCCAAGCCTTTAAAGTGGTCTTTTTCAACCCTTATTTGTGCCCCATAAATTTCTTTATATCCCTTAATAGGATTCAGTCTCCCATCCCTTCCTTACCACTCAAAACCTTCCAGTGTATCTTCTGCAATCGATTCTGTCATCCTCAAAATCCCCTGAACCTTCAGTCTCTTCTCAGAAAGCTCCCTTCTTTCCCAGAATGAGATCTGCTCTCCCCTGAGGACACTGCCGTCCTTTTGAGTGGTGGCTGTTTCTTCTCCCATTCCCCATGGAGCACAGGTTGGGAGCTGGGGTAGCATCCTTTCTGCTTCATGTGGTTTCTCCCTGACCATTTTCTCCCTGCTTTCCTCGAAGATTCTGGCCTTTTGAGGTAATTGCCATTACCATATGAATTAGTCTTGGATTTTCCAGAGAAACAGAATCGGTAGAATATATTTGTATATTTATATCTATATCTATTTATATCTCCTATAATAGGATATATTATTATAATACAATATAATGTTTTGTATATATTATATGTTTTATTTTAAATATATAGTATATATTTCTCTCTCTATATATATACACTAAAATTTACTATATATATATTCTAAAATATGTATATATATTTACTCTAAGGAATTGGCTTACACCATTATGGAGGCTGAGAAGCTCCAGTATCTGCAGTTGACAAGCTGCAGACCCAGGAGAGCTGATGGTAAAGTTCTAGTCTAAGTTCAAAGGCCTGAGAACCAGCAGAGCTGATTTGTGCAAGGTCCCATCTGGATCCGAGTCTGAAGGTAGGAGTAGATGGCTGTTCCAGCTTAAAGACAATAAGGCAGAGAGAAAGGATTCTTTCTTACTCAGCCTTTTGTTCTATTCAGACCCTCAACAGATTAGACAAGGCCACCCATACTGGAAGGGCAACCTTCTTTACTCCCATCTACTGATTCAAAAATTTTTTCATTTTCTCACATATACCTTTACTTCTCCTGTCCTATATTTTTTTATTGGAGTATTGTTGATTTACAATGTTGTTTTAATTTCTGCTGTACAGCAAATTGATTCAGTTATATACATATATGTACATTCTTTTTTTTTTTTAATCTCACCAAGAAACACCCTTGCAGATACACTCAGAATGATGTTTAACGACATGTCTGGGTGCCCTGTGGCCCAGGCAAGTTGACACATAGAATCAGCCATCACACCACACTTACTTGTCACCATCCTCAGCTCATCTTTTGGTCACTTCTCCTTGCTCATTGAAGGTTTGAATACTTAGTTCATTCTTATTATCTGGGCAACTGTAGAGAAGATATTTTTATGTTTCTGTACAGTTAGGGTTTTCTGAGCAAATTTTATTGAAACTCGGGACCTGGGCTAAAAGAACAAGGCTTGGAAGATGAAGGGTGGTGAGACAGCGAGAGGCTTTCCTGAGAGATCTACCTGCCTGGAGGTGTGTGTTTACATTTCAAGGTGGGAATGGGACTCAGCACCTTTGCATGTCCCTGGGTTCTCAAGCTGGAGACACTCACTTCCTCTCCTTCTTAGAGTAATTTATTTACATTCCAAATGGTAAGAACCCAGGATCCTTTCCAAGGGGAATTTTTTTCCCAAGGGAGTGACAAAAATCCTTTCCTTGACCAATTTCAGTTGGGCTCCTGCACATTCTCCTAGACTCATCTGTGTACTTCCTTCTAGAAGCCAGTTTTGGCAAGACTCTTGCTAAGTCAGTTTAGCCAGAAGCCCCATCCTTGATATCTGAACAGGTTCCTCATCCTCCACCATCCCCCAGATGATGTCTGATAACTCTGTGCTGCCTCTAGCAAGAGTCTTGATAGGTTAGTTTACCCAGAACTCTCCCTTACCCCTGATGTTTCCTTTCAGTAATTTCACCTCCACTGTACCCACCCTGCTCCTTGGCTGTGATTCCCAATTGCCCACTCTGTACTCGGAGTTGAACCTGGTCTATACTGAGGCCTCTTTTTCCCTTTTGCAATAGTTCTGAATAAAATCTTTTTTTTACCACTTTCTTGTCCAACTCTGTTTTTTCTTAAATAGGAGATGAGTTTTAATTTTCTTTTTTAAGGGGAGGAGGGCTACGATACAACCATCCTATTAAACTACTCAGATGCATATTTCCATTTGCAACTGCAGTACGTGTATGGGAATATCTGATGTAGCCTTCATTGCATCACCCCAGGGGCAAGAATTGGAGTGTGGGATGGGGAGGGGTGTGATTATGATAAGTGAGTAAAATTAATTTATTCTTTCTCAGGGGACTCATATCTACCTCCAACTTCATATGAGAAAATATAGATACTGAACACTTCACATTGTCTTCAACGCTGTTCTAGGTTCTCAGTGATTCAACATTCATGACAAACCTACATGCAGCTCCTTCTCAGCTCCTTCCTTTCCTCACTGCTCACACACAGGTTTTCTCTGTTTCACCTCAAGCACTTGCTCTTTTGGTCATTCTTTAGACCTCCGTAATTTTAATTCTAAATATATTCATCTCAAACTCCTCACTTCTTATCTTTACGTACTTAAGTCCTGTGTCCCCACAATGCGTAGTCTACACCGGGACCACTAGTTAGGGTTAGGTCCTCCTTTTTCACTGAGCATTACTCCTTTTTTTTTTTTTTTTTTTTTAACACAGTTTAGAGTTCCTTGTCCTTACCTATAATCACTCCCTTGTGAACGCCCTCAGCTCTTTGCCCTTCTTAGATTTGCTTGGCAACTTCAGCCACGGCTGAAGTAAATTTTCTGACTATTTCACACCTGCTTCCAAGCAACCGAATGTGCTAGAAACAATTGCCAGCAGTGCTGACTGGTCCCACTTTGAATTCTTTACATCACCTCACGTAGTTCCTCAGCACTGCCCAGCTATCTTGTCACTTCCTCCATTCAATTCTTTCTATTACATCCAGAAAGAACTACTTCACAGTTTCTCCTCTCTCCTTGGAACTGCCAATATCCTTTTGCATCAGTCAGTTTTTGCTGTGTAACAAGCAAGTACAAAAATCCCTGTACTTGCATACAACAGTAAGAATTTGTGATCGTGCCTATCGATCTATGGATCAGCAGGTTTGCTTGTTCCATGTGTTCCTTCTTATTCTGGAGGTCAGAGAAACATTCTTCTCATGACAGTGGGAGAAATAAAGAGACGAGGCCCAGCTGGGCAAGGTCATTTCAATTCTCTGTTCATCTCACATTCACTCACATTCCACTGGCCAAACTAAGTCATAAGACCAAACCCCACATCAACATGGAGATGTTGGGGGAAGGAAGCAAGTATTTGCTGAATGATGATCACTCTCAATTGATGATCATGTTTTATTTCAATTGCCAGCCCAACAAGAGTCTCTGTCTGACTCGTGCCCTCTGCCTTCTCTCTTGTGATAAAGGATCTGCTGTGTCTAAACCCCACCCTCCAGAGTGCCCTGGATCCTCTCTCTTCTGGCTACTGCAGGTGGCTTCCCTGCACCATCAATTTTTCCTTCTCTCCTGGGTCACCCATCAGCAGACATGCTGACCAGCTCCCACACCAAAACATTGTCCTTCTTTGATTTTTCATCTCACTCTTGTCCCCAACTCAACCTGCTGTTCTTTATAGCAAAATTCCTCAAAAGAGTTGCCCCAAATTACAGTCCACTGTCTCACCTCCAAATTTCAACAAGCTTTTATCCTCCCGTTAGGATCACAGTGGTCAAGGTAACCAACAACCACCATGTTATCAAATCCAATGGATATTCTGGCATTCATCTTGCTTGACCCATTGGTGAGATTTGGTAGAGTTGCTCACTTCCTCCTTAAAATCTCTCATTTGGTTTCCATGAGGCTCCCTTCTCCCCCTCCTACTTTACTAACTTCTCTTCCCGTGTTTTTTTCTTGTTGTTTGTTTAGGCTTCTTCTCTTCTTGTCATGTCTAAATGTTGATTCATTTTGGACTGAGTCTTTGATTTTCTTCTCTATCTACAATCTCTATCTATAATCTCTCCATAGGTCTCAGGCTTTAAAAACCAGGTGTAAGCTGATAGTTCCACATTTTTATATTTGTCCTTGACTTTCCCCCTAAGCTTCAGACTTGTTATCCAAATTACTACTTGGCTTCTCACTTAGATGTTGAATAGACACCTCAAATCTACCTATCAGTGCTAAATTTCTCCCCAAGCCCACTGTTTCCCATGTCAGTAAGTGATGTCACTTGGAGTCAGGCCATCTGGTTTTGGTTCTCCTTTTCACATCTTTCATCCATTGTCTTTTTGGAAATATCCTTCAAATACATCTGGAATCCAACTATTGTCACCACTTCTGTAGTTGACAGCATAATGGCCCCCCAAAAATGTCCATGCTCTAATCTCTAGAACCTATGACTGTTATCTTACATGGCAAGAGGGACTGTGCAGATGTAATTAAGGTTGCAGACCTTGGATGGGAGATTATTTTAGATTATCTGGTGGCCCAATCTAGTTACATGAGCCCTTCAAAGTGGAAGCAGAAGGCAAAAGGTGAGTAAGAAAGATAAGATGTAAGAAGGACTCAACCACTGTTGCTGGCTTTGAAGATGGAGAAAAGAGGCCATGGGCTAAAGAATGTAGCAGCTTCTAGAAGCTTGGCACAGCCCTCATTTTAGAGCCTGAAAGGAAACAGAGGCCTTTCAGGTTCTGTACCCACAAGGAACTGAATTCTGACAACTCGAATGAACAGGAAGTAAGTTCTTCCCTACAGCCTCCAGAGAGGAATGAAACGTTGCCAACACCTTCATTTTAGCATCATGAGACTGTATGGGACTTCTGACCTAAGGAATTGTAAGGTAATAAATCAGTGTAGTTTTAAGGCACTGAGTTTATGGTAACTCATAACAGCAGCAATAGAAAACTAATACAACCTCCATTACTATCACCCTGTAGAAGGCACCATCGTCTCTCGGCAATAGTCTTCCCGTTGCTTCTACTTTACAAAATAACCAAAGTGATATTTAAAAATATAAACTAGATCATTGCCATTATCCTGTTTCAAAGCTATTCTTCTGCTCTAAAATCTTCTCAGCACATTTAGAAAAAAATTCCAAAATTTTTTATCATGACACACAAATCTCTACATGTCTGATGTCTATGTAACTTTATAATGCTGAATTCTTTCATGTGTCTTCTCTCTCATTTTGCTTCAAAGACACTGATCTTGTAAGTTCTAGAACATACCAAGCTCATCCCTGCCCCAGGGCTTTTATCTTTGCAGTAACTTTTCCCTTGAATCCTTGCTGTTTTTCCAGATATTCACCAGGTTTGTCCCCTCATTTCATCCAGTTCAATGGTAACACAGCACCTCCATGGACAGGACTCTTGGTCGGCCATATCTGCAATCATCCCATGTCCCACTCCTGCCACCTCTATTCCTTCATCTGTTATACTATTTTTGATAGCATTTATTAGTATTCAAAATGGGCATTATAGTCTCTTTCCTTTGCTAGTTTATTGTCTGTCTCTGCCACTAGAAAATAAGCTTCATGAGGGCCCCTAAAATTTTGCCTTGTGTGTTGCTGTTTTGTACATTGTTGGCTAGAACAGCTTCTGGCCAGTAATAGGGTTTTAATATATTTTTGTTGAATGAGTGAGGAAGCGCAGAATGTAGCTAGAGTATCTGAGTCTTTGAGTCAATGTATCCATCTCTTCTGCACTTCAAGGGCTTGGAGAGGGAATGGAGAGAGATGCTCTCCATTTTCCACATGATTACTTCTTTATCAGACATATCGACACACCAGTTGGCTCACTGGGTGAAGTATCTCTGCAGAGCTTGGAAAGAAGTGGGACTAGGTTGGGCTAGCACGTTGCTCATGTCCCAGCACAGCAGATTCAGAGCCCAAGGGGCAAGGAAAACAGGGGGAGCATCTGACAGTGTTGATCAGCTGCTGTCTCAGAAATCTGGGGCTCAGAGATGCAAGAGGCCATGGCATTTTGCTTGCTTCTTTGTTTTTTGGCTGAACTCACATGCTCTATGAATATAATGATGGCAAGAAGAAGGTTCTCCTCTCCTCCCATGTACAGGATGCTCTGGTACCATGCTGTTACAGCCTGTGGGAGAAGTCACTGAGTGTGATCTTCCAATTAAGTCACACATCTAGCATCTCTCATTTCTTTTCATTTTTTTAAAAAAACATCTTTATTGGAGTATAATTGCTTTACAATGGTGTGTTAGTTTTTGCTTTATAACAAAGTGAATCAGCTATACATATACATATGTTCCCATATCTCTTCCTTCTTGCATCTCCCTCCCTGCCACCCTCCCTATCTCACCCCTCTGAGTGGTCACAAAGCACCGAGCTGATCTCCCTGTGTTATGCGGCTGCTTCCCACTAGCTATCTATTTTACGTTTGGTAGCGTATATATGTCCATGCCACTCTCTCACTTTGTCACAGTTTACCATTCCCCCTCCCCATATCCTCAAGTCCATTCTCTAGTAGGTCTGTGTCTTTATTCCCGTCTTACACCTAGATTCTTGATGACTTTTTTTTCCCTTAGATTCCATATATACGTGTTAGCATACGGTATTTGTTTTTCTCTTTCTGACTTACTTCACTTGGTATGACAGACTCTAGGTCCATCCACCTCACTACAAATAACTCAATTTTGTTTCCTTTTATGGCTGAGTAATATTCCATTGTATATATGTGCCACATATTCTTTATCCATTCATCTGATGATGGACATTTAGGTTGCTTCCATGTCCTGGCTATTGTAAATAGAGCTACAGTGAATATTTTGGTACATGACCCTTTTTGAATTATGGTTTTCTCAGGGTATATGCCCAGTAGTGGGATTGCTGGGTCGTATGGTAGTTCTATTTGTAGTTTTTTAAGGAACCTCCATACTGTTCTCCATAGTGGCTGTATCAATTCACATTCCCACCAGGAGTGCAAGAGTGTCCCCTTTTCTCCACACCCTCTCCAGCATTTATTGTTTCTAGATTTTTTGATGATGGCCATTCAGACAGGTGTGAAATGATATCTTATTGTAGTTTTTATTTGCATTTCTCTAATGATTAATGATGTTGAGCATTCTTTCGTGTGTTTGTTGGCAATCTGTATATCTTCTTTGGAGAAATGTCTACTTAGGTCTTCTGCCCATTTTTGGGTTGGGTTATTTGTTTTTTTGTTAGCTGCTTGTAAATTTTGGAGATTAATCCTTTGTCAGTTGCTTCATTTGCAAATATTTTCCCCCATTCTGAGGGTTGTCTTTTGGTCTTGTTTATGGTTTCCTTTGCTGTGCAAAAGCTTTGAAGTTTCATTAGGTCCCATTTGTTTATTTATTTTTTTAAATTCCATTTCTCTAGGAGGTGGGTCAAAAAGGATCTTGCTGTGATTTATGTCATAGAGTGCTCTGCCTATGTTTTCCTCTAAGAGTTTGATAGTGCCTGGCCTTACATTTAGGTATGTAATCCATTTTGAGCCTATTTTTGTGTATGGTGTTAGGGAGTGTTCTAATCTCATACTTTTACATGTGCCTGTCCAGTTTTTCCAGCACCACTTATTGAAGAGGCTGTCTTTTCTCCCTTGTATATTCTTGCCTCCTTTATCAAAGATAAGGTGACAATATGTGTGTGGGTTTATCTCTGGGCTTTCTATCCTGTTCCATTGATCTATCTTTCTGTTTTTGTGCCAGTATCATACTGTCTTGATTACTGTAGCTTTGTAGTATAGTTTGAAGTCAGGGAGCCTGATTTCTCCAGCTCCATTTTTCTTTCTCAAGATTGCTTTGGCTATTCGGGGTCTTTTGTGTTTCCATACACATTGTGAAATATTTTGTTCTAGTTCTGTGAAAAATGCCAGTGATAGTTTGATAGGGTTTGCATTGAATCTGTAGATTGCTTTGGGTAGTAGAGTCATTTTCACAATGTTGATTCTTCCAGTCCAAGAACATGGTATATCTCTCCATCTATTTGTATCATCTTTAATTTTTTTCATCTGTGTCTTATAATTTTCTGCATACAGGCCTTTTGTTTCCTTAGGTAGGTTTATTCCTAGATATTTTATTCTTTTTGTTGCAGTGGTAAATGGGAGTGTTTTCTTAATTTCACTTTCAGATTTTTCATCATTAGTGTATAGGTATGCCAGAGATTTCTGTGCATTAATTTTGTATCCTGCTACTTTACCAAATTCATTGATTAGCTCTAGTAGTTTTCTGGTAGCATCTTTAGGATTCTCTATGTAGAGTAGCATGTCATCTGCAAACAGTGACAGCTTTACTTCTTCTTTTCTGATTTGGATTCCTTTTCTTCTCTGATTGCTGTGGCTAAACCTTCCAAAACTATGTTGAATAATAGTGGTGAGAGTGGGTAACCTTGTCTTCTTCCTGATCTTAGTGGAAATGGTTTCAGTTTTTCACCATTGAGAATGATGTTGACTGTGGGTTTGTCATATATGACCTTTATTATGTTGAGGAAAGTTCCCTCTATGCCTACTTTCTGCAGGGTTGTTTTTTTTTTTATCATAAATGGGTGTTGAATTTTGTCAAAAGCTTTATCTGCATCTATTGACATAATCATATGGTTTTTCTCCTTCTATTCGTTAATATGGTGTATCACGTTGATTGATTTGCGTATATTGAAGAATCTTTGCATTCCTGGAATAAACCCCACTTGATCATGGTGTATGATCCTTTTAATGTGCTGTTGGATTCTTTTTGCTAGTATTTTGTTGAGGATTTTTGCATCTATGTTCATCAGTGATATTGGCCTGTAGTTTTCTTTGTGACATCTTTGTCTGGTTTTGGTATCAGGGTGATGGTGGCCTCATAGAGTGAGTTTGGGAGTGTTCCTCCCTCTGCTGTATTTTGGAAGAGTTCGAGAAGGACAGGTTTTAGCTCTTCTCTAAAGGTTTGATAGAATTCGCCTGTGAAGCCATCTGGTCCTTGGCTTTTGTTTGTTGGAAGATTTTTAACCACAGTTTCAATTTCAGTGCTTGTGATTGGTCTATTCATATTTTCTATTTCTTCCTGGTGCAGTCTTGGCAGGTCGAACATTTGTAAGAATTTGTCCATTTCTTCCAGGTTGTCTATTTTATTGGCATAGAATTGCTTGTAGTAATCTCTCATGATCCTTTGTATTTCTGCAGTTTCAATTTTTACTTCTCCTTTTCCATTTCTAATTCTATCAGCTTGAGTCCTCTCCCTCTTTTTCTTGATGAGTCTGGCTAATGGTTTATCAATCTTGTTTATCTTCTCAAAGAACCAGCTTTTAGTTTTATTGATCTTTGCTGTCATTTCCTTCATTTCTTTTTCATTTATTTCTGATCTGATCTTTATGATTTCTTTCCTTCTGCTAACTTTGGGTGTTTTTTTTTTTTGTTGTTCTTTTTTCTCTAATTGATTTTGGTGTAAGGTAGGATTGTATTGCTATGAACTTCCCTCTTATAACTGCTTTTGCTGCATCACATAGGTTTTGGTTGTTGTGTCTCCATTGTCTTTTGTTTCTAGGTATTTTTTGAATTCCTCTTTGATTTCTTCAGTGATCACTTCGTTATCAAGTAGTGTATTGTTTAGCCTCCATGTGTTTGTATTTTTTACAGATCTTTTCCTGTAATTGATGTCTAGTCTCATAGTGTTGTGGTCTGAAAAGATACTTGACACAATTTCAATTTTCTTAAATTTACCAAGGCTTGATTTGTGACCCAAGATATGATCTATCCTGGAGAATGTTCCATGAGCACTTGAGAAAAATGTGTTCTGTTGTTTTTGGATGGAATGTCCTACAAATATCAATTAAGTCCATCTTGTTTAATGTATCATTCAAAGCTTGTGTTTCCTTATTCATTTTCATTGTGGATGATTGGTCCATTTGTGAAAGTGGGGTGTTAAAGTCCCCCAATATGATTGTGTTACTGTCAATTTCCCCTTTTATGCCTGTTAGCATTTTCCTTATGTATTGTGGTGCTCCATGTTGGGTGCATAAATATTTACAATTGTTATATCTTCTTCTTGGATCGATCCCTTGATCATTATGTAGTGTCCTTCTTTGTGTGTTGTAATAGTCTTTATTTTAAGGTCTATTTTGTCTAATATGAGAATAGCTACTCCAGCTTTCTTTTGATTTCCATTTGCATGGAGTATCTTTTTCCATCCCCTCACTTTCAGTTTGTATGTGTCCCTAGGTGTGAAGTGGGTCTCCTTTAGACAGCATATATATGGGTCTTGTTTTTGTATACATTCAGCCAATCTATGTCTTTTGGTGGGAGCATTTAATCCATTTACATTTAAGGTAATTATCGATATGTATGTTCCTATTCCCATTTTCTTAATTGTTTTGTGTTTGTTATTGTAGGTCTTTTCCTTCTCTTGTGTTTCTTGCCAAGAGAAGTTCCTTTAGCATTTGTTGTAAAGCTAGTTTGGTGGTGCTGAACTCTCTCAGCTTTTGCTTGTCTGTAAAGGTTCTAATGTTTCCATCAAATCTGAATGAGATCCTTGCTGGGTAGTGTAATCTTGGTAGTAGGTTTTTCCCTTTCATCACTTTAAATATGTCTTGACACTCCCTTCTGGCTTGCAGAGTTTCTGATGAAAGATTTTCTGTTAACCTTATGGGGATTCCCTTGTGTGTTATTTGTTGTTTTTACCTTGCTGCTTTTAATATATTTTCTTTGTATTTAATTTTTGACAGTTTGATTAATATGTGTCTTGGTGTGTTTCTCCTTGGATTTATCCTGTATGGGACTCTGTGTGCTTCCTGGACTTGATTAACTATTTACTTTCCCATATTAGGGAAGTTTTCAACTCTAATCTCTTCAAATATTTTCTCAGTCCCTTTCTTTTTCTCTTCTTCTTCTGGGTCCCTGATAATTCACATGTTGGTGCATTTCATTTTGTCCCAGAGGTCCCTGAGACTGTCCTCAGTTCTTTTCATTCTTTTTTCTTTATTCTGCTCTGCAGTAGTTATTTCCACTATTTTATCTTCCAGGTCACTTATCCGTTCTTCTGCCTCAGTTATTCTGCTATTGATCCCTTCTAGAGTATTTTTAATTTCATTTATTGTGTTGTTCATTGTTGCTTGTAACCTCTTTAGTTCTTCTAGGTCCTTGTTAAACGTTTCTTGTATTTTCTCTATTCTATTTCCAAAATTTTGGATCATCTTTACTATCATTATTCTGAATTCTTTTTTCAGGTAGACTGTCTATTTCCTCTTCATTTGTTTGGTCTGGTGGGTTTTACCTTGCTCCTTCATCTGCTTTGTGTTTTTCTGTCTTCTCATTTTGCTTACCTTACTGTGTTTGGGTCTCTCCTTTTTTCAGGCTGCAGGTTTGTAGTTCCTGTTGTTTTTGGCATCTGTCCCTGGTGGCTGAAGTTGGTTTAGTGGGTTGTGTAGGCTTCCTGGCGGAGGTGACTAGTGCCTGTGTTCTGGTGGGTGAGGCTGGATCTTGTCTTTCTGGTGGGCAGGTCCACATCTGGTAGTGTGTTTTGGGGTGTCTGTGGCCTTATTATGATTTTAGACAGCCTCTCTGCTAATGGATGGGGCTGTGTTCCTGTCTTGCTAGTTGTTTGGCATAGGGTGTCCAGCACTGTAGCTTGCTCGTCGTTGAGTGAAGCTGGGTGTTGGTGTTGAGATGGAGATCTCTGGGAGATTTTCACCATTTGATATTCCGTGGACTGAGAGGTCTCTTGTAGACCAGTGTCCTGAACTTGGCTCTCCCATCTCAGAGGCACAGCACTGACTCCTGTCTGCAGCACCAAGAGACTTTCATCCACAAGGCTCAGTATCAAAGGGAGAAAAAGTAGAAAGAAAGAAAGAAAGAGGATAAAAGAAAATAAAGTCAAGTAAGATAAAATAAAATAAAGTTATTAAAATAAAAAATAATTATTAAGAAAAAAATTTTTTTAAAGCAAAAAAACAAACGGATGGACAGAACCCTAGGACAAATGGTGAAAACAAAACTGTACAGACAAAATCTCACACAGGAGCAAACACATACACACTCAGAAAAAGAGGAAAAGGGGAAAAAATAATAAATCTTGCTCTCATAGTCCACCTCCTCAATTTGGGATAATTCGTTTTCTATTCAGGTATTCCACAGATGCAGGGTACATCAAGTTGATTGTGGGGATTTAATCCGCTGCTCCTGAGGCTGCTGGGAGAGATTTCCCTTTCTCTTCTTTGTTTGCACAGCTCCCGGGGTTCAGCTTTGGATGTGGCCCCGCCTTGTGTGTAGGTCGCCTGAGGTTGTCTGTTGTTTGCTCAGAGAGGACGGAGTTAAAGGAGCTGCTGATTCGGGGGCTCTGGCTCACTCAGGCCAGGGGGAGGGAGGGGCACGGATGCTGCGGGGCGAGCCTGCTGTGGCAGAGGCCGGCGTGACGTTGCACCAGCCTGAGGCGCGCCGTGCGTTCTCCTGGGGAAGTTGTCCCTGGATCCCGGGACCCTGGCAGTGGCGGGCTGCACCGGCTCCCCACAAGGGAGGTGTGGATAGTGACCTGTTCTTGCACACAGGCTTCTTGGTGGCTGCAGCAGCAGCCTTAGCGTCTCATGCCCATCCTTGGGGTCCACGCTGATAGCCGCGGCTCACGCCTATCTCTGGAGCTCATTTAGGCGGTGTTCTGAATCCCCTCTCCTTGTGCGCCCTGAAACAATGGTCTCTTGCCTCTTTGGCAGGTTCAGACTTTTTCCCGGACTCCCTCCCGGCCAGCTGTGGTGCACTAACCCCCTGCAGGCTGTGTTCACGCTGCCAACCCCAGTCCTCTCCCTGGGATCCGACCAAAGCCAGAGCCTCAGCTCCCAGCCCTGCCCTCCCCGGCGGTTGAGCAGACAAGCCTCTCGGTCTTGTGAGTGCTGGTCGGCACCAATCCTCTGTGTGGGAATCTCTCTGCTGTGCCCTCCGCACCCCTGTGGCTGTGCTGTCCTCCGTGGTGCCAAAGCTTCCTCCTCCGCCACCCGCAGTCTCCGCCCGTGAAGGGGCTCCTAGTGTATGGAAACCTTTCCTCCTTCACAGCTCCCTCCCACTGGTGCAGATCCCATCCCTATTCTTTTGTTTCTGTTTTTCCCTTTTTCTTTTGCCCTACCCAGGTACGTGGGGAGTTTCTTGCCTTTTTGGAAGTCTGAGGTCTTCTGCCAGCGTTCAGCAGGTGTTCTGTAGGAGTTGTTCCACGTGTAGATGTATTTCGGATGTATCTGTGGGGAAGAAGGTGATCTCTGCGTCTTACTCTTCCGCCATCTTCCTCAACTTCCGCATCTCTCATTTCTGATGACATTGCTGAAGTGCTGAGACATCAGGGGATGCGATGTTAAAAAAAAAAAAAAAAGAAAAAACCTATTCACAGAACAACTCCTTCATCTAGGGAGGTGTGGACTTGGGTCTACATGAGCAGCACAACTCCTCCAAATCACTGTGCGCTCCCCCCACCCATGTTTCAGGACCCAGTTGGCACTTTAGGTCTCAAGCTTCTGTTGCTTCTTCATTTACATCATGTATTTTCTAGGTTTTTTTTGTTTTTTTTTTGCGGTACAGGTTCCAGGCTCTGGACGCGAAGGCTCAGCGACCATGGTTCACCGGCCCAGCCACTCTGCAGCATGTGGGATCTTCCTGGACCAGGGCACGAACCCGTGTCCCCTGCATCGGCAGGTGGACTCTCAAGCACTGTACCACTGGGGAAGCCCTTTCTAGTAGTTTTGATCATCAGTTTTTTACTATGATTGGGTAATAGAAATTTACTTTTTTTTTTTTTTGTGCGTTATGCGGGCCTCTCACGGCTGTGGCCTCTCCCGTTGCGGAGCACAGGCTCCGGACGCGCAGGCTCAGCGGCCATGGCTCACGGGCCCAGCTGCTCTGCGGCATGTAGGATCTTCCCCGACTGGAGCATGAACCCGTGTCCCCAGCATCGGCAGGCGGACTCTCAACCACTGCGTCACGAGGGAAGCCCTAGAAATTTACATTTTTTTAAATTAAAAAAATACTTTGTCCTGGTCAAGTTCCTCTGCTGGTACGCTTTTCCTGGGTGATGTAGCATCTTGGAGAGCATGTTAACTTTAGAATTTCTATCTGTAGCAACCTACAGCTTAGGAGTCACGTGGGGCTGCAGAGGAGCCATGCCCTGTGATGCCTAGTGATACATCCTATCATTCATTGGAGCTTACTCTGTGCCAGGCTCTGTGCTAAGAACAGCACTTTATATGCACAATTCCTCCTCCTCCATTCTCTTTTTGATTGAGTCCAGCTTCTGCCCCCAGCACAGTATGGAATCAGCTCATGTCAAGGTCACCAATGACTACCATTTTGTCAGTATCAAAGACATCCACATGGGTTACCTCACAGGTCCTCTTGGAAGTGTTAGATCAAGTTGACCACTTCCTTCTCTTGGAAGACTTTCTTCTTTGGTTTTCAAGTTGATTCATTTTCTTGATTTTCTTCCTCCCTCAAACTGCCTTCATTATTGCTTGTTTTTACCAGATGACATGTTGGAAAACTCCTGGTGGTTGACTGTCCTTCTTTCTTCATTTATGTTTTCCCCTCAGGAGGTTTTTTATGGTCTCATGACTTTGAATAACTAAGTGCTGATGACTTCCAAATTGATGTTCATCCCTGACTTCTTCCCTGAGCTCTAATCTCATATATGCAACCACCCCCTTGGCATCTCCATTTCAAGGTCTAATAGGCTGCTGAACCAAAAAGTTTAAAACAGAACTTTTGATCCCTCACTATAAAATGAAAAAAATAATCTAGAAGTAATAAAATGAAAAAAATAATCTAGAAGTAATCCTTGCTTCTTCTCTTTCCATTATGCTGCTTCTCTTTTCATAAATGCATCAGCAAGTCCTGCTAGCTCTCCCTCCACAAGGTACTTCCCCAACCCATCCACTTGGCTCATCCCCACAGCTCCCAAGCTGGTCCAAGCCATCATCACCGCCTCTCTAGACAACTGCCCTAGCCTCTTCACTGGTCTTCTTGCTTTCACTCTAGCTCCAGGACACGTCATTCTCCAAATAGCAAGGAGAGTCTTTAGAAATGTAAATCAGATAATACTTTTTCCTTTGTTAAAACTATCCAATGACTTCTTATGAAATGGAGCAGGACCCTATGGGGCCTTCCTGGGACAAACCCCTGGCCCCCCTGCCCCATGTCTTCTGCCTGCCTCTTGTCTGTAGAAAACTTTAGCCAAAGAATACATTTAGAGAAGTGAGAAAATGCAGAAGTGAAGGAAAATAGTCAAACAGGACAAAATAATAATAGCTTAGTCATTACACAAAGTGAAGGAGTTTTAGTTCCTCCTCAAGGGCTATAGATAATATTCTGAGCCATATCCTTTGAGCTGTTTTGTAGATACTGAAACCTCCACCAGGTGGAAGAAGTTAACTACATGATGACCAGACTGTAGCCATGACATAGCTGCTCCACCTTACACAATTTCAAGAACTGGCCTCAAGGAAATGGGAAAAAACCAACCCTGAAACTAAAGATTAACTGTAGTTAAAACAATCAAGATGACACTGATCAGAACATCACATGACCAATTTCAAGATGACTGTCAGAGCTGACTGTGATGCTGTGCATGTAGCCCCCTACTTCTACCTATACACCCCTGAAACTCCCCTTTAATAACTCTTGTACCCTAATCAGCAGTGGGGAGTTGGCTATTGGACATGAGTCCAGCTTCTTTCCAGGTTGCCAACCTCTGGAATAAAGCAAACTTTCCTTTCCTACCAACACTTTTCTCTTGAGTATTGGCTTTCGAGCAGTGAGCAGCTGGACCTGAGTAAAGTAACAATTATACTTAAGAAAAAAATCCTCCAAGCTCTCTTAATCTGGCTCTACCTTACTTTTCTGACTTCAGTTGGCACCCCTACCCCTTCATCATGCATCGACATACTTATGCACTGTAATACCATGCTGCCAACTCCCCTGCCTACTTGTCTTCACTGGTCAATTTTGTTTCTATCTCAGGGCCTTTGTACTTGCTGATCCTCTGCCTTGAACACTGTTTCCGTACATCTTCACATCACTCAAGTCTCAGATTCATATCACCTCCTCAGAGAGGACTTCCTTGCCAGCTGATGCTCAGAGAAGTCCAGTAACTTGTGTGAGGCTGCTCCTCTAGTAAGTAACATGTTTGAGATCTGAGCCCAGGTAATTGAAATCCACATCCTGTGTCTTGACCACCATCTTCTCTGTCTTTATTCTTTCATAGTAGGGGCCAGAGAACACAGTATGATGCAGGGCTTGTTGCAGAAGATACAAGGGATGAAGGGAAGCAAAGGAGATGAATAAGGAAGAAGTGGTTCTGTGAGCATTTTTGGCAACAGCAGCAGAACTCAGTAACAGAATAATTGGATGTTGAGTAAAATGAAGAGTAAGACTGTTAACTCCTCAGTACAGCCAAGAATAAGATGCTAGATCATAATTCATAGATTACAGGATCAGGACTACAAAACTAAACTGCTGTTCTCAACTAGAGAATATTATTTATTTCCTAGGAAAGTAAAATACAGGTAAGAACCTAACTCATATTTGTATTGTGGTTAGCGCCTTATACTTAGTTTAACAACTTAGTAAATACCCTCAGCAATTTATCACAGTGTGGTGGTTATTCTCAAGTAAGTCCTTTAGTTTAACCTTACTATTAAAATAATCCCAGTGGGGACTGGTTTGAGTAGAAATACCTAAAACTGGTGACCAACATTGTCACAGGATTGGAATTGGAAAAGACCAGGGGAATAATAATAGGACCAGTGAATGTATCAACTCTTGTGTTAGATCATTTAGGTGTTCCTTATGGGTGCATCTCTACCCCAACCTTCCTGGGAGAGAGAAAGACATGAGGTTTCTATGATGGGGCCAAGAAAGATGGTAATTATATAAACACTCTGAAACACCAGCCATGATCTTTAGAGCATGTCCTGAGTTTAATAGTGTCTTCCCCAAATTCATATCCATCCAGAACCTGTGAATGTGACTTGGTTTGGAAATAGTATCTTTGCAAATATAATAAACTTAAAATTATTTGGTCTTAAGTCCAATATGACTAGTGTCCTTACAAAAGGGAAAATTTGGACACAGAGCCATACACATAGGGAGAAATCCCTGTGAAGACAGAGGAAGAGATTGGAGTGATGCATCTGAAAGTCAAGGAACACCAAGGATTGCTGGCAACCACCAGAAACTAGAAGAGCTGGAGGGATCCTCCCCTAGGGTCTCCAGAGAGCATGGCTCTATCAATACTTAGATTTCAGAGGTCTGGGCTCTAGAACTGTGAGGGAATCTTCCTTTATATACATCTAGTTTGTAGTAATTTGTTATGGGAGCCTCAAGAAAATAATACAGTGCATCTAAATAATTAGACATCATCAGATGCTCAATATAAGTAAAGATACCCCATAATCACTTTTTTGTGGGGTTATTGTTGAACCAGCTTATTCTTATTTTAAAACGTGATTTCTAGCAATCTATATGAACAGATGGTGCATTCACAGGGTTGTCAATAAAAACTTAAACAGGAATACGTGAAAAGCCTCCCTCCTTTCCCTGCTCCATTTCCCTTCTCCCAGGCAATATTTTTCATTTCTTTCTTGTGTAATCTTCCAGGAGAGTTTTATGCATATACAAATCATTCAAGGGCATATTCTCCCCCCATTTTTAAAGGAAATCATAGCATACTATATACTCTGCTTTGTACCTTGCTTTTTTTTCATTCAACTATTTATCTTGGGAAATTTTCCATATGAGTATATAAAGAACATCTTGATTTATTCTTACAGTTGCAAAAGTTTCCATTGTATGCTTGGAAAGATGATTTATTTAGCTGGTGCTCTCATGATGGCCATTTAGATAGCTTCCAATATTTTGCTATTATAAATGAGGCTGCAACAAATAACTGTATACATATGTAGTTTCATGTGTTTGTGACTATATATGTAGGATAAACTCCACAAAAGTAAAATGACATAATCCTAAGGGCATGTGCACTTATTGTTTATAAAAATTGTTTCATTGTGGTAAAATATACGTACCATAAAAGATACCATTTAAATGATTTTTAAGTGGCACTAAATAGAGTGTACATTTCAGTGGCATTTAAGTACATTCACATTGCTGTGCAACCATCACCACCATCCATCTCTAGAAATTTTCATTTTCCCAAACTGAAACTCTGTACTCATTAAACACTAACCCCTCATTTCCCCCTTTCTCTAGCTTGGGAAACCACCATTCTACTTATGAATTTGACCACACTTGTTACCTCATACAAGTGGAATCATATAATATTGTCTTTTTGAGCCTGATGGATTTCATTTAGCATAATGTCTTCAAGGTTTTCTCCATGTTAGAGTATGTGTCAGAATTTCTTTCCTTTTTAAGGCTGAAAAATATTGCATCGTATGTATATACCACATTTTGTTTATCCATTCATCCATCAAAGGACCCTTGGGTCATTTCCCCCTTTTGGTTATTGTAAATAATGGTGCTGTGAACACTGGCATACAAATATGTGTTCGAGTCCCTGCTTTCAATTCTTTTGGGTCTACACTCAGAATCAGAATTGCTGGATCATATGATACTTCCTTGTTTAATTTTTTGAGGAAATACTATACTGTTTTCACAGAAGCTGCACCATTTTACGTTCCCACCAACAGTGCACAAGGGTTCCAATTTCTCCACATCCTAAGATACATGGTATCTTACTGTGATTTTGATTTTTTTCATTTCACTGATCATTAGTGATATTGAACATCTCTTCAAGTGCTTATTAGCCATTTGAATATCTTCTTTGGAGAAATGTATTTTCAAGTTTTTTACCCACTTTTTAATTTGTTTGTTTATTTTCTTGTTGTTGAGTTCCTTATAATTGCATTTATATATTTAAAAAATCATAATATTTTTGTAATATTTTTGTCAAAAAATATATAACCGGCAGTAGTTATATCATTCCACTTTCCAGTTCATTAATTTAATTAAAATTTAATAAGAACCTGCTATGTAGCAGTTACTATTCCCGGGTTGATGAAACAAAAATGAATTAGAAATCATCATTGTCTTTGCAGAAGTGGCAGATGAATAAATAAATGATCATAACAGTGTTCAGTAAGGGCTGCCTGTCATGGGGGAACACAAGGAATCTTCTTGGGCATAAATTAAATCAGGAATGTCTTGGGCTCTATTGCATGAGTCCAATAGAAGAATGTTACTCTATTAGATAGTCATATATGAGAACCATAAGAAACGTTATTTGCAATGTCTCCATCCTAAAGTTATCACTTTCCCATAAACTCTTCAGCTACAAAATGGTACAGAAAGTGTGGCATGAATCTCACCAAGTGAACATTACTAGAGTAGAGACTAATTAATCTAATTAAATTTTTCTTGAGCACTTACTATATGCCCAATACTGGGCTAAGGCAGGGTCAGAAAAAAGCTCCTCTGATCTTCTCCATGTCTGCCTTGTACTAATGTCCACCTCCTAGGGCAGGACTGACAAAAATATGGCATGTGGCACCCATGGTGTCTGTTGCATCGCTAATTGATGGTGGTCTTTTCCCACTTTGCATATGGCACCTGTGACTCCAGGCAGACACTACCAGCCAATAGGAGTAGGCTTTGGAGACTAACCCCATTTTCTATTTGGCTGTTGATGGTCTCTGTGTATAGGAAATTTAGGGGTTCTCTATTAATGTCTGCTGTTTCGAGGAGAGAAAAACTGGGGGCTACCAGAAGTGAAATCAGAGAGCCTGTCCTCTCTGGGCCTAGATACTGGTAAGTCAAGATTGCCACCTCTTTTGTTTCTCTTCCTAAATTTATAATTTCTGTTTTCATATTGCATTTTTTTCATATAAATGTATAATTTTATTTTTTTCTTCTAGTTTTATTGAGATATAATTGACATACAGCACAGTATAAGTTTAAGGTATACAGCATAATGATTTGACTTACACATGTCAGGAAATGATCACCACAGTACATTTAGCGAATATCCATCTCATATAGATACAAAATTAAAGAAATAGGAAAAAAAATTTTTCCCTATGATGAGAACGTGAGGATTTGCTCTCTTAACAACTTTCAAGTATAACATACAGCAGTGTGAATTATACTTATCATGTTGTTAAAGGTATTTCTTTTTCCTACAGGTCTTTCAGAGTTTTTATTTTATTTTTATTTTTTTTGCATTTTAAGAGTGAAAAATTCAATGTACTTACCACTGGAAAAAAAAACTATTGGAAGGCAAGCTTTGATCTGATTGATGAGTTCACACATTTCTTTGCGTCTTGTTCATCTTTCTATTCTCAGCACCTGGGACGTGATAGGACCTCAGAGAACATGAGCTGGATGAATGACAATTTACAGGAAGCTGGAGTCTGGAGCCTCCCCCTTTGGTGAAATAACGGATGTCCAGGCAAGGAGGAAAACTGAGACTCAATGACTGCTCCTTGGGAAGTATAATTCATTCATGCATTCATTCAGCAAATGTTCGCCCTTTAGACTAGCAGCACAATCCCCAGCCTCTTGGAGCTTCCAGTCTAGGAGGGGAGACAGACCTTAGACACATAAACACGTAACTACAAACTGATCAATCAGGAAGGATGCAGTTTAGATGGTTCCAGAATTGGCTGGTGCAGAGGTGGGTGGGGCTCTGTGCTCAGTCACTTACTTTGCCGTCCTCTGAGCCCTGACGTAGGTCCCCTGTGGGAAGGACCAAGGGCACAGTGATCAACTGTCCAGGCTGCCTTAGAGGCCACGGGTTTTTAAGTGTGAATGGCTCTCCTCCACAAGTGAGAGGTCTGTTATCCAACACCCTCCACAGACACAGCCAGAGGTGAGACCGGAGTGTGCTTTCTAACACCATTAAAATTTTATCCGCTGAGACTCCAGTTCCAAAGAGGCAATAAACTAAATATTTAAGAGCGCCTGAATTAAAATTGACAGACGGACCCAAAGAAGTCTCCTACTTTGTAATTATAAAAATGAGCATAGCTTCCACTTCATGAAAACGTGCACTGACAGGCTTTATTGGTTTTCATTTTATGGTGGCTTAGGTAAATCTGAGCCCTTAGAGTTTGGATTTTTAAAAATTTCATGAATATAGTGACTCCATTCTCTTCTTTTTTTTTTAAACATCTTTATTGGAGTATAATTGCTTTACAATGGTGTGTTAGTTTCTGCTTTATAACAAAGTGAATCAGTTATACATTCTCTTCTTTTTAAAGCTTCAATTTCTTTTCTCCTTTTTATGAAATGATGGGCCAGTTTCCAAATCCTCCTAAGATTTTGAGATGCTTATTCTATTCGATTGGTTTCCTTTTTTGAGTGCTCTGTTTCTCTTTCTTTCTCTCTCTCTGCAAAATATAAAATTTGAACCCTACAATAAAATCCCTAAAATTAAACGCTTAAAAAAAGTTAGGGGCTTCCCTGGTGGCGCAGTGGTTGGGAGTCCGCCTGCCGAGGCAGGGGACACGGGTTCGTGCCCCGGTCCGGGAAGATCCCACATGCCGCGGAGCGGCTGGGCCCGTGAGCCATGGCCGCTGAGCCTGCGCGTCTGGAGCCTGTGCTCCACAACAGGAGAGGACACAGCAGTGAGAGGCCCGCGTACCGCAAAAAAAAAAAAAAAAAAAAATTTAGAACCTGTATTTTCTTTACTAACACATTCCATGAAGTATTTGGAGGATAAGACAAAGGAGACCAACTAAAGCCCTCTCTACCAGTAAGGATGTTATGAAGATCAAAATGTTTAAACATTTAGTTGTTAGTAATCTTCCTGTCACGTGACCGCAATATTGATTTCAAGGAAGTCAATACTCTTAGTTTCCCACTTGCTGTTGTACAGTCGAGTTTACCCCTTGTGTATTTTTCCTGCCTGATCGCTGATGTTTGTGGTCTCTCATTGCTTCATTGGCTTTGGACAGTGTTTCCCAAATGTTTCTCTCAGCATTCTCCTTGCAGAAGAGAGAGATGTGTGTCCCTGCAGTTCTGGGGGATAACCCAGAATGACTTACCAAAAGCACAACATTTTTGTGTAATTTTCTATTTCAGTTTCCCACTTACCCCTATGATTTACATTCTTATCACATTCCCACTTGTTTTAACATAAAAATGTCTATTTCCCCAAACCCTCAAGTCACACTGATGCTTTGGGATGCTGTGTTGAGCAGGTGTGCCCTACAGGGGTGTGTCTGAGGGACGGGGGGTACTTGACCCAGCTGAGCTGCACAGTGTCTGGGGATGGGATTCAGCATGAGGTGTATTGAGCTTTCCATGCGGCAGGGTAAGGAACAGACCCTGACCTTCTCTTGTGGCCCCAAGAGCCTAGCAACTGATTGTCCTGATGGCTTTTTCAATCTCCTTCTGCATTTCCAAATGCCTAGTCCTTCCTAAGGTTTTCTTTATTATCCCAGCTAGAGGCAGAATCTCCCCTTCCTTAAAATCCACGTGGCAAAAGCAAAGCAGAACAAAATGAAAGGAGGAGACAGAATTAGATGGAAAAGGATGGAATTAGAAAATCCTTATTTTGCAATCATGACTATAATGGAGTCAGGTAAAGGTCATGGGATGAAAAATTGTTGGGGAACAGGATAGACACATGGTCTCAGAGTAACACTCCCTGGGTTATTCATTAATTACAAGGGGAAACATCCCTTCCCAGCCCAGCCATCTGTCAGCATCAGGGTCATGGGAAAAGCTGACTTCACCGGCTCTTGCTCTGATGCAAGATGAAGGGCGCAGCATCAAATATTTAGCATTCTGGCCCAAGTTGTTTTAACCTGAATCTAACATTGAGGACACAATCAGACTCAATCAGACTGTAGGGCATTCAACAAAGCAACCGGCCTGGCCTCTTAAAAAGGATGTTGCAAACGAAACAAAAATAAAAAAATACATTGCATGATCCTTGAAAAGGTCTCTGATGGCTGGGACATTTGAATACGGACAGTATATTTGATAATATCATTTATCGGTGTTAAATTTCTTGGATGTGACAACGAGATTCAAGCTATGTAGAAAAATATCCTTTTCCTTAGAAGAAATATTTGGGGATAAAAGATTTGGGAATGAAGTGTTATGATGACTTCAACTTACTTTCAAATGATAAACAAATAGGGAGGGGGTGGACTCAAATGTTGGGAGGATTTAATTGGTGAATTGGGGTCAAACATACATAGGTGTTTGTTGTAATCTTTGACTTTTTCTGTAAGTTTGAAGTTTTTCAAGCTACTGCAGGAAAAACAAACCCACATATCAACATAACCATCTACAACTCTCATTTGGCGATTTTAACCTTGTATTCCAGTTGTTTGTGGGTGTTCTACTGTCCCTAATGAGATGTTGACTTTTCTAAGATGAAGTCCCATCTTGTACATTCCATAGGCACCCACAGAGGCTAATTCATGGCTTTTCACACTATATGTGTTCAATAAGTGTTACTTACATGAGTGCCAGAGTACTAATCCCTTGTACACTGAATGAATGAATGAACCTCTCTGCTACTCACCCTAGGGCAGTAAAATGCTCAGTCTCTGTTGCAAAGGGTAAGGAATTTTAACCTTCGAGGGTCATGAGCATCTCGTGAGTGCTTCTGGTATGCAAGCCTCACATTTAGAATGCCGGACTTCTTGGCCTTGAAAGCCTGACCTTCATCTGTACAAGACAATGGGATTTGTGTGTGTGTGCGCACGTGTGCGTGTCTTGTGTGACGGTGCTGCCCAAATAAGTTGAGAGCTCTGCAATAACAATGCTTTTATAATAGAGGAGAATGGTACAAAAAGTTTCATATAATAAAGCTTTTACGAAGTGATGTTTTAAGGATATTGGGCATGAACGATAGGAAAGAAATGCACATTGAAGTTAGAGCAATCATATTTTTCAGAATTACATATTTATACAAGGTTCAGAGTGCTGTGTATTTTTCTCATGTTCATTTGATTTGGGAAGCACTGGTTTATCTTCTAGAGGGGCTCGGTGATGGAGAGGAGGGGCTTTAAATCTTCACATGGCTTTAACTATGTTTTACTGAACTCATCATGGATGGGGATGGAGGCATAGTTTCTTCACTGAAGGGTCAGGTTGATTTCGGGAGACTGCTCCTCTCCCCTTAAGAGGACAGACTTTCTTCAGTGTGGTTCCTTCATGAGGCTTGGATGCTGAGAGCTTCCAGGTTGGTCTGGATGCTGGTGGAGAAGGTTACTGCTGCTGAGACCCCAAGGGGAAGGGTCAGCATTGTCCAGGGGGTGCTCAGGAAAGCAGACTCCCCACCTCTAGTTTGGTCCAACCACCAGCCACATGGGCAGTTGACCGCCTTCCTAGCTCACCTGCAAAGCCAGCACCTTCCCAAGGTGAGTGCTATTTCTACTTGGTGACAACGTAGTTGGTCTCACCCAATGAAAGTATGTCATTCCCATTACACGACCTTTCATTGCCCCATGCAAAACAATGAGCCCTGGCATCACTGTGTCCAGGAGTGTCTGGCTTCTTCCCAGGACCAGCTTCCATTACAGGCGCCTCCTCGCTGGCTGTGAATGGGTCTCTCTTTGCCCACAGGGAGGAGGACACTGCTCTAATGAGATTGCTTTACTTCCAAATCTTCCCCAGTGATTGCGCAGTGGCAGCTACACAGGATACCATAAAGCAAGACCACAGTTCTACACTATGTATCACTCTTTCTTGTTGTTTTTCCATTTTGATTCCATTTTGATGTGTTGATTCTACTCTGGGGCATGTAGAGATTCTTCCCTTCTCTGCCCCTTTTGTGGACCAATGGGGCAGGGGAGGAGCAGATGGGTGTAATTCCTCTCTCATTCTGGGTCCCACTGTGTCCCAGTGATTGACTTCCTTGAATATTTAAATTTTCCTTTATATTCATTTATTTGAACAGGAACCCCATTTGCATGACTTGAATATGAAAGCAATACAAAAGTGTACACTGAGATGTCTCGAACTTGCCCTCAATGACCATTCTCCACCACACTCTTCCTGCCTGCTCAGCCTGGAAACTGCCCCATGGAGCACACTGACCAGGCCTCTTGACTCCGTTAAGTCAGAGGGAGATGCTGACAGAGTTTCCTGAAGTTATTCGTCCTGGGTGGTTAACTTCCTCTGCTGCTTTGTTAATCCTGCCTACACTTGGGTACACAGTCTCGACAGTAAACTCTTTTCTGTTAAACCCATCTGAGTGGACCAACAGCTTGTGGTCAGACCCAGGTTGACTGAAGGGTGAGAAAGCAGGGCTCAGAGAGGTCACTCGGCTCTCTCAAAGTCCCGCAGCTCACTTGTGGAGCAGAGCTCTGCTATGGACTGGATGCTTGTGTCTTTCCCCATCCCCAAGTCACATATTGAAGCCCTAATCCACAATGGGATGGTGTTGGGAGGTGGGGCCTTTGGGAGGTGATTAGGGTTAGAAGAGGTCATGAGGGTGGGGTCCGTGATGGGATTAGTGCCCTTATAAGAAGAGAGAGAGACATGAGAGCTCTCCCTCCACAGGCATGCACTTAATAAAGGGCATATAAGGATGTAAGAAGGAGGTGGCCCGTGCAAGCCAGGAAGCAGGTTCTCACCAGCACCTGATCTTGGAATTCCAGCCTCCAAAACTGTGAGAAATCAATGTCTGCTGTTTAAGCCACCCATTCTGTGGTATTTTGTGGCCCTAGTAACTAAAACAACCCCAAAAGCCAGGAAGTCATGTGTTTTTGCCTGACTTAGGACACTCTGACTTCCTGAGGAGGGCATTGGGGTCAGCAGGGTTTTAGGTTTCACCATGAGATGGTCTAGAATCAGGAAGAAGCCTTCGCCCTGAGGTGGCTCCGTGGAGATGCGAGGCCATCAGCAGGAGGCTGTAGGGCAGATTCTCAGAGGGGGCAGCAATGGGGGAGGTGGAGGGGACACCTGGGCAGGGCTTGAGGACAGCTGGCCCACGTTGGGGGCAGACTCCAGGCTGAGGGACCCGCTCATGGGCACAGAGGGGAAGATCTGTTTGGGCACATTTCCCCTCCTTCTGAGAATGAGTGTCTTTGAACGCAGTGGGTGGCTGCACTCTGGCTTCACCTTTGCAAATCTTTCTCCTCTGCCCTTTGGTCTGTAAGGCTCGAGCCCTGGGGAGTCCTCAGTTCTGTGACCTCAAAATGTGCTGGGGGTCCAGCGGAGCAGCTAAAAACTGACCTACATTGAGGTCTATCAAGTGAAAGAGGATGTTTTTGCTATATTCGACCCAGGTTCTAATTTATTCATGGGGTGGGTGGCCTCTCAGCATGTTGCCATCTGATACGGCTTCACCAGAGGAGCTGAAAGCCTTTGACCTCCCTGCAACCCCCATTTTCCATTCTCAGTGGCTGACTTACTCTTATCAAATAAACGTTACCAGTTCAATTTTCCATCCAAGGAAAGAAAGGAAGGAAAGAAAAGACTGGTTCTGAAAAAAGTGAAGAATGTCTCAGAAGGAGAGTTTGGAGAGAAAAAAATCACAAAGTATAAATAACACAGGAAGAGGGGTAGAGAAGCATTTCTCTCCACTGGCCAGCTCTGCAACATGAGATCTGTTAAGGTGATGAGGGGAGAGGTTGCCTTGTTTTCCTACCTGGGAACATTTTTCTTTGAGCTCTAGCAACCTCTGAATGTGGAGAAAATCCTTCCTGACTTTGTGGTATTCCTACCTGCATTTAGAAAGCCAAGCTCTGTGGGGGGCAAAGCAGGAATAAACTTAAGAAAAGAATGATCTGGAAGGGAGTCTAGTGCAGGACCAGCTTCCTAAGGTGACCAGCCTGCCAACAGCTTCCCTTTCCACTGGGGGACGTGCCCCACCTCCTGAAGTTTTCTATAAAGGGGCCTTTAAATCTTGAATGCTCCAACAGGAGTTGGGTATGGCTGCCCTGACATTCAAGCTTCTTGAAACCCGAAGGGGAGAGTAGGGGCAGAGGAATACTTTTATCATCACCCCTTTTCTAAACTGCAAGAAATAATTATCGAGATCTTTTTAAGACACATTAATTCCCTTGTCTGAATAGAGATTGAAATTTGTTAACCAATAATTAATGTCTCTTTTACCTTTTAATTAAAAGTTAACTGCAAGTGGAAAAGTGCCAAGGAACTTTCTCCCGCTGTACCCAGGCAATTCACACACTCTGGGCTTTCCTGACCTGCTGGCCAGTTGAAGGGCCAGAAGGTGGCCTTTGTATGCAAGTGATGAGGACCTTGGGAAGCTTGAAAGAAAAGCTATTTCTTTTATGCAAAATGATGCAAAAGGTAAGGCTGAAACAAGAAAAATGAAAATCATCTCCAAGTCCACAATCCCTTCAGCTACCAATCGCAGCCCCACTTCCTTGCTTCTGGAGAGGAGAGGAAGGCTTTGTTTTGTCTTCCTGGGGATGACTGTTGAGTCATCACAGATGACTTTCTCTAGCTTTCTCCAGCATCTCCTATAAAGGGAAGACAGCTGGCCACCATGCTCTAAGGCTCCACTGGGAAGGTGCCTCCTTTTCGCTCTTCTGGTTGTCACGAGCTGTCACAGATAGCATTTAACTAAAATTTCCCCAAAGGATACTGTCTTCCCATCATTGTTTATACCTTAGTTCATGGCATGTGCTATATATTCTGTCCAAGGTTGGAGGATGGGACACAAAGTCCTTACCTAGAAATTATTTTTTTTATTGTATTTTGCACAATACAAGTTTAACTTACGTCCTTGTAGGGTTCATATTTACCATTTATTGAGCTCTTCTTAGGTTCCAGGCGCAGTGCTAAAGCCCTGGGGTGTCAGTCTGAGCCCTATGAAATTGCAGATATTCAACTGCAATTGACCTACGAAACCAGACGCTTCCCATGGTTTAACCTAATACCTAATTTCACTTAATCCTCACAATACGTTTATAGGGCAAGTGTCACTTAATTAATTTTTTAGGTGGTGAGGAGCCACAGTTCAGGGAGGTTAGGGTATTTGCTTAATCTCGCAGAGCCGGTAGGCTGGCAGAGACAGCTGTCTTATACTAAATAGCTTGCAGTATTTTGCACCTTACTTAAGGGCTTGGGAGCCCTCCCTGTGTGTTTCAAGAAGTTTGGACTGAAAATAAGTGCTTTTCAACAGGATGCAGTGCTGTGCTCTGAGGAAGTACTTAAAGCAAAGTGGGCAGGTTCAGGGTCACAGTGACCAGGAGGGGCCCCTTTGGCATTTACTGGGTGGGCCAGGGGTGCTAAGCATCCTGTACAGTGTGGCGTGGTCGTGACCCAGGATCAGTCATTTTGCTCCAGGGCCAGTTGCTTCCTCTTTAGGAACTTGGGCTCCACAGGGCGTCAACCCCAGGTTTCCTTGGCGTTAGAATCCAGTCACTCTGAGGCTTCAAAGGGGGCGTTTATTTCTGTGAGTAGCTGACGGGCTGTCTGACCAGCCCCCTTTTAAGGACGTGCTGGTCCTGCCAGGCTCAGGGAGGGCTCCTGGGGAACATGATTCTGGTACGTGACCACATCCCAGGCATAGCTGATTTATCCAGGGGTGTACCCCACACTGGGCTGATTTCTGGGAAATCTGACCACACGTACACACAGAGACCAAATGTGGCTGGAATCACTACACGTGAACTTGGGCTTGCAATGGTCATCTTCCATCCACGTGGGCCTTGAGTAGCCGAGAAGCCCAGTTTGCAGTGAAAGAGGGTAGAAGCCAATCACTAGTGCTTCCTGGTTCCCTAGCAGCCTCCACCCCCCACCCCCAGCCTTCTGTGTTCATCCTCATCTTGCCCTTGACTTCTAGGAGGCGGGATGCTTCCCTGCCATCAATCCTCTCGGGCTTAAGCGAGCTGGATATGGTTGTTACTTTTCAAAACCAAAATAAGCCTGAGCAAGAGGACTCTCTCTGCTCTACCTCTGCACACACAGGGGGATGTAAAAATGAGCATGCTTCAGACTCCCTCTTTAGAAAATACAGTTAAACCTCACGCAAACGTGAAGATGCTCATCTAAATTTGACTCCACAGGAGGTTAATATTTTTAGAGTAGAAAAACTTAGCTTTCATGGATCAAGGTGAATTTTCCATACTTAAAAAGGCAAATTACTTGTGACACTGAAAGCTGTTATTAATTAAAACAATTTATAAAGGAAAAATTCTTGGTTTCCCAACTTAAACACATTTTTTTTTCTTGAAATCCTTCTTTGAAATCGGTGTTGTTATTTAACTGGAAGTGGATCCAATATTCACCTGTTTATTGTGTGGCTGATTTTAATAAAATGGACAAGCATTATTATAGTTGAGCTACAGTTCAAAGTAAGAACATGGGTGCATTCCACATTGAATAACTATGACCTGGGAATGTTTTTCATCCCACTGATCTTTTTGTGGGCATGGGGAGCAGCTACTTTCCTTGCATTTAGATTGTTACCACTTAAGTATTCTAGCTTAATTATTTTCAACGTTTCATCTTCATAAAAATGACAAAACTACTTGGAAGTAAGAGTTTCAACATCGACTAACAGAATTATATGTGAAAAAGTTCCATCCTCAGATGCTGAAAGGAATGATGACAGCAGGAGACATCTATACTACACTTCTTTTCTTTTTTTAATTGTAAATATCAGATCTCATTGTTATGAAAAAATAATGTACTTAATTTATTTAAAAAATGGATTGTACCTGTTACACAATGGGAATCAAATTCTCAGCTCATCAGGCACTTAGGGAAATTCTTTGAGATGTGAGAATTTTCTGGAACTTTTCTTCTGGAGTTGACTTTCGAAGTGAATCATCAGGAGTATATGATGGCATTTATGCATTTTTAAGCTTCCTTCTTCGTAATTATGTCTTAGTCAGAATACCTCATCTATGAGCTTAGTAACTCTGCAGCCACTGTGGGGAGAACATTGCATTCGTCCTCCCCACCCGGCCAGCTGCTTAATTAGGGAATTAAATTTTTCTAAAGACTTTATTTCACTGAATTGAACTGACTGAGATTTTTTTCTAATTTTTACTATATTGGTAATAGGTTCTTTGGTGGGATTTAGTATTTGGAATTATTTAAAGCAAGTGTTCATATTAAATGGAGTGAACTTACTTTTTATGCTAATGCTTTACTGTCTTGAAATGACTAAAATGACAGGAAGGTTTTGCAGGAGATCAAATGTGGACAATTTTGCTTTCATCTTGCAAGATTCTAGCACAATTTCCCAGCATCTATTGACATATGCATTAGGTCCAGAGAGTGGGCACCATATATAATTCTTTCATGACCCATTTAAATGCTGTTTGACTTAGAAGGTGCCACTGGGAATACGTTATGATTGCTTACTTTCTGTCTGCCCCTTTCTCCAGCCCTTGGGACACACACACGCGTACACACCGCCCGCCCCCCACTCCAGATCTTTGTCCTGAACAACACTTGGTACAAGGAAAGGGCTCTATTAAGGGGTTTGACGGAATGAGACAGTGGTATCCATCAGGTTATACACCCAAGAAGAAATTTGATCAAATTTTAAAATTTTACTACCATATAAACTATTTTTTTTTTTCTCTTGAGGGAAAACAGGTGGATTGTCTGAACTCAGGGAATTGAAAGTTATATCGTGGGTGAGTAACAACAACTAAACCACCTGTTCCCTGGTATTTTTATTTCCGGATCACTTGGGGTTTCTCACATAGACACTGTCTGAGATGCAAGACTCATTTCATCCCACATGACCCCGAGGACTTCTCCTGGGTGCTCTCGTGATCACGGGCTGAGCGTTTGTAGTATTTACGAATCCTCCTAAGCCTTCTCTAGCCTCTGACGGACACTTCCCCCGATACCAGTGCGTCCAGGCATGTTATCATTACAGGCTGCCATGCAGGCAGCACACACATTTTGGAGTCATGCTGCTTGTTTCTAAAAACAAACCTTTACAGTTACTAACTGTGGGACTTCAGGCGAATTACCAATTTCTCTGAACCACAGGTTCTTTATCTGAAAAAACGAGCTTACTAGAATTCCCTACCTTATTCAGTTTTGTGAGCGCTAACTGTAATGAGGCGCCTAAGGGGCTATCCAGGCGGGCTTCATCAGGAGGCAGAAATCACACCAGTTTTTGCTCAGATTGGAGTTGGTATAAAAATTGATAATGAGTAGAGTTGTTGACTAGGGACCAAAGGAGCAAAAAGAAAACCTTAAGGTGTCCTAGAGGAAGCAAGTGTGGGAAGCAGCTCCCACCCTTGGGGCTGAGGGAACAAAGGGAAGAATTGGGATTATTAACACTTAGAAGCTTTAGAGGAAGGGCCTCGCGGAGCTGAGCTTCAGACCTCTGAGGATGGGGGTGCAGCGTGGCTCGGGCTGGTGTGTCTGGAAGGAGCCCGGTGAGGCTTGTTCTGCAAACATAGGCAAAACCACCAGGGAGATCCAGCCAGGAGGAGTTGCGCTGCTGGGGTGAAGAGGTGCTGCCACCGACAGGAACAGGAATCAAGCAGGAAGAGCAAGAAAGAAACGGGAAGGAACACATCTCTCCTTCCTCCTCCATCCTTGAAGCATCCCTCCCGTGCTCCCTCGTGGCTGACTCTGGAAACGAGTGGCTGGCCAAGCTGAAGTGTGCATTGCAGAGTCCCACATAAAGGATCGTGGAGCAGAGACATAGGAGGGAGAGCCTACTAATTCCATCCCCTTTGCGATCAGTTTCTACGAAGTGAACTAATTGTATTTTCCTGTGTTTTTGGTATATGCCAGGTGAGTTTTTGATGCCAGACGCTATGAATACCAGATTGCCGGGTGCCGGGCTTTACTGCATTCTTCCAAAGAGCGTTGGGTTATTTTTCCGGCACACGAGTAGGTCACCTGTGGATCGGTGTGAGTCTTCTGAGCCTTGCTGTCAGGCTTTGTTATGTGAGCCAAGAACAGTCTTTACTCTGGGACTGGTTTAACGCTGTCACTAAGGCATGGGCCGTTGAGGCCTTGACCCCATGCCCAAGATTGCTCCTCTTTGCCTGGTGGGAACGGGCACGGTTTCCAGTTCCGTGGGACCTCCAGGGATTCTTCAGGGGCTCTTCCCCAGTGCTGGGAGGTTTCTTCCACTTTGGCATCAGGGAGTGACTTTTGCATAGATCACTGTTCCGTCCAAGATTCAAGGGAAACTGCAGATCTCTGCAGCTCTCTCCCTGCTGCAGCCTCTTTTCTGCTTTGCGGTCTTGCGAACCTCAGTCTCCCCGGTGCCCTTGGCTTCACACTTAGTCTTCAATTCCTAATTAATCACCCAGCCTTGCCTTATTTTTCTCCAATCCTTGATTTCCTCAGCAACAGCCAACACATTCTGCTGTCAATATGGTTACGCTTTCCTACCTACGTCTTGAAAGCCTGACATGCATCTCCTTACCCTGCATGCTCGCTTCTGCAGGGGTAGCACCCCATCTCACCAGGGTGAATGCTTCAGCCACCGTGTGGCTGCACCCCAGGGGCCTCCGCGCTCCACCTGCTGCCGTTGGGGGTTCTCCTGGCCAGCTGGCCAGCAGGTGGTCCAGCTCCCAACCCCAGGTCAGGGTCTGCTTTCTCCCGTCACAACTGTCTGTGTCAGGTTGTACCTGTAAGTAGACTCTGAGGTGGAGGTTAAAATATTCTCAGGGTGATCGAGGGGGTGTCCTGTCATCATAGCCATGTGGGAGTTGTGAGTGAGAAAGGGCTGCCTGGCATATCAGTAAACAAAGGATGTCGCAGCCATCACACTACTACAGCCACCCCCTCGGTGAGCCCTGAGGGAACTCAGGAGGGAGACAAATGGACTGCCCACTGCCCAGCTCTCAGCCACTGCAGCCGCCCCCAGCTGTGCACTGTGAGGGGATTCAGGATAGAGAAAAGCAGGATACTGGCCCTAGATGGTTAAGGTGCATATCAAAGGAGTGATTTCAATGAGCCCAGACTCTTGCATCTCCCCATACATAGAAAAGCGCTAAAGTCATTAACTTGAGATATCTGGTTTTCTTTAATTAACAGTAATCTTTTGATGTTCTGACTACCTGGTCTTTGTTGCAAAAACTCCTGTATATCCTGGATCCTCCCTGACCTCTTCAGAGCAGTCTTTCAGAGTGATCTGAGATGCTGCGTCCCAGGCTTAAATCCTCAGCTTTGCCTGCCAAATAAAATGTCATTCTCAATTTTTAGGTTGTGCTTTTCTTTTTTCCAGTCGACAGAGTGAAGGCCAGGGTGGAGCAGAGGGGGCATGTGGGCTGTGATTCCAGCAGATCCCACAGAAAGCTTCAGAGCTGGGATGGGTAACCCTGCAGAATTGTCCTGAATTGCGACAAGGGGGCCAGGCCCTTGTTGGATGTGGCTGTGTCTCCGGCATGGCATAGCGGCTTTGGGTGAGGCAGCTCCCTTGGGTTGAGAGCAGGCTCCCCGGGGGACTGAGTACAGGGCTGAGTCCATCACGACCACCGACACTCAGCAGCCGGGGAATCAAGCTTCCGTCCTGGGAGGGCGAGGGTCTGGGGTGCCCACTGGAGCGTCCTCCGTAGAAAGAACCTCAGCCATGGTCCAGTGTCCAAGTCTGCTTGAGCTTCCATAACACAGGACCACACACTGGGTGGCTTAAACAACTGACATTTATTATCTCACCGTCTGGAGGCTGGAAGTCCAAGGTCAAAGTGTCAGCAGGGTTGGTCTCCTGGGACCTCTCTCTTTGGATGTAGATGCCATTTCCTCCCTGTGTCCTCACGAGGTCATCCCTCTGTGTGTGTCTGTGTCCTAATCTCCTCTTCTCATAAGGACTCCAGCCATATTAGATTAGGGTCCATCCATATGACTTTATTTCACCTTGATTACGTCATTAAAAGCCCCATCTGCAAGTACAGTCACATGGGTGTTAGGACTTCAATGTATGAATTGGGGTTTGGGGCGGGGAATGGGGGCCACAATTCAGCCTGTAACGCCGGACAAGTGGCATGGCTCTGCAGAATCACTGATTTGAAAATTTGAGTACAGTTGTTGGAGAGTGAATTGGAGGAGTTCACCTGTGTAGGAAGGAAAGACAGGGAGAATAATTAAGGACGCAACAAAGCACGATTCTGAATGCTGTCACAGCTGCCGAGATGGGACAGCCCTCCCAGCAGGCCCCAACGTTGGCCTTCTGAGAAGGGGCTCTTTGAATACAAACACCCACTGACCTTTCCATCAAAGAGCACGCTGCAGGGTGTGGCACGGTGGCTCTGGGAGCTGTCCAGGAGGTCTCATCCCGGGGACCGACTTGGACATTTAATTGGGCTAAAAGGGACCACAGGTGGTAAGATGACCTTTTCATCTATAAGCAGGGAGTGATTTAAAAATCTTTTTTATTTTAAAGATTTTTTTTGATGTGGACCACTTTTAAAGTCTTTATTGAATTTGTTACAATATTGCTTCTGTTTTATGTTTTAGTGTTTTGGCCATGAGGCATGTGGGATCTTAGCTCCCTGACTAGGGATCGAACCCTCAGCCCCTGCACTGGAAAGTGAAGTCTTAACCACCGGACCATCAAGGAAGTCCCTAAACTGGGAGTGATTTAAACCTTGAGAACAGTAGCAGCTTCAGGTAAGACTGTTGCACTTGAAATTAGAAGAAGAGACAAGAGAGAGGGTCCACAGAATCGTGGCAGAGGGGTTTGACCCGTATGTGTCCGTCTCCCATATAATCCCCCTTTCTCTTCTGCTGGTGGAGCCTTTTGAAATAAAGAGTGACCTCACCACGGGTCAAGGTGGGGTGGAAGGTTGGGTAAGTAAACTCAAGTTATTTTAGCTGAGACAGAGAGATATGGGGTGGGTGGGAGAGAAGAGAAAGCTCAAAGATAACAAACTTGCAATGCCTTCCAGAAATAATAAAATGTACACATATATCATCCAGAGTGGCCAGTTAAGGGTGACCTCTAGAGCAGGGGTCCCGAACCCCCGGGCTGCGGACCAGTACCAGTCCACGGCCTGTTAGGAACCGGGCCGCACAGCAGGAAGTGAGCAGCGAGCGAGTGAAGCTTCACTGCCTCTCCCCACCGCTCGCATTACCGCCTGAACCATCCCTGCCCCGTGCTCCTCTCCCACCCCACCACCAGTCCTTAGAAAAATTGTCTTCCACTAAACTGGCCCCTGGTACCAAAAGGGTTGGGGACCGTTGCTCTAGAGCACAGAAGGTGGGGAACCCACATGTTGGGCAGGGGCGAAGTAGCAGGGGCACGACGGCAGGTGTGCGATATTTACTAAAACCTTGGAAGGCCATTACCGAATATTTCTATTAATCTATGTTTTTCTTTAAAAAGGCAGTAAAACACAGTCATGGAGGTTTACCACAAGTCAATCTCTTGCCAGCAATTAATTAATTAATTAATTAATTTACAGTAGGTCCTTGTTGGTTATTTATTTTAAATATAGCAGTGTGTACATGTCAAGCCCAAACTCCCTAATTATCCCTACCCACCTCACCTTCCACCATTCTCCCCTGGTAACCATAAGGTCATTCTCTAAGTCTGTGAGTCTGTTTCTGTTTTGTAAAAAAGTTCATTTGTATCATTCTTTTAGATTCTGCACATGTGATATCATATGATATTTTTCTTTCTCTGTCTGACTTACTTCACTTAGTATGATAATCTCCAGGTCCACCCATGTTGCTGCATATGGTATTATTTCATTCTTTGTAATGGCCAGCAATTTTTTGAAATGTTTTAAAAAGTTGTCTTAATAGCATAGAGATTTTTGAAATATCCTCTTTTCTCCTTTTCAAAAGAGAAAATTCTTACACATTAGCTTTGGAAAGTGAATCTAATTTTATAGAAAAAAAAGGAGTTTTCTTTATATAGCAACATTCACACTCAGTGACCAATAGGATACTTATTTGTTGGAAAGTAGTGTTGGGAGCTGACGCCATGCTGGGCGGGGTCAGTGGAAGAGTGTGCTGGGTGGGATGGTGTCATTCTCTTTCAAGAGACTTAAAATCAAGGAGAGACTAGATTTGTGTAAACAGCAAACACATGAATGAACCATTGTGATAAAGAAATGTTTCTAGGAACGGTTTGTAGAATTAGGTTGCATTTGCACTTTTGTAGATACAACCAGGGTAGCCTCCCAGCTCTGGACCATGTGACATCCAGAGGTTGGCAGAGGGCTGGGATCTGGAGGAGGGATAAGAATTCAAGGCAGCAGGAAACAAGGTGGGGGATCAAAGACAGGAGCCCGCTGGGTCTGCCCATTAGGGTGGGGATGCTGAGACTTGGGGGTGGGGACCTATATTCCCCAAGGGACCAGTGTTGACTTCTGGTTGGGGAGCAGTAAAGGCAGAAGGGAGGGGGAAAACCAGCCACTGATGCTGAGCTGACGAATCCTCCATCACGGGAGGATGGCCACATTCTCTGCCCTGAAGCCTTTCATGTTCAGGGATTAGGACGGCACTGCGGTTGCACATGGAGTTCACAAAAAGCCACAAAAGATGAAGTGGTAGAGAAGCAAAGGTGGAGAAATGAAAGAGGAGGTGGATATTTTTAAAACTCCCACATCTCCTGCCATTGTACGCAAGTGATGCATTGGGTCTGAAAGTCTGAGGAAAAGCCTTAGGTCATCAGTATATAGTATCCCTCTAAGTAAGCCCAAAGGAAGATTTGAAAGACCGCCTGGTCCAAATTTGCACCTTCAGGCAGGATCATGCTTCCAAGAAGATGAAAATAATCTATCCATATTGTATAGTTTTTCATAAATTATAGAACCACATGTCTGTATTTTAATTCAGCAGGGCTGAAGGATTCCCCCAGGTCTAATATAGGAAGCTGTAGATCTAATCCTCCTGAAGTTCCTTCAAAATTTATTTCCCAGCTCAATATATTTAGTGTATATATTTTTGCTTATGTTGGCAGATGTGAGGTTTTAATACTTCTATATTACCAGTGAAGGAAATGAGACACTGAGGAATGCAGAGGTGTGGCCAAGGTCATAGGGAAAACGATTGCTCCTGTCAAGGATTAAAGTTCTAAGCTTCTGGTTCCTGGCTTCATCTATCATGTAATATGGTGTTTGGCTGATCTGACGAGGGTCATAGGATAGGGTTGTGTTGAAGCTGTTTAAATAAGACTGGTCCATGTAAGAGTCAGCAATGTCTGTGCACATCCTAACAGGAGGTAAGGGGAGTGGGGGTAGGTGGCAAGACGGAGCCTGGGAAGTTTGGAAGGAGTGAGTAAGTGATGTGTGTGTGTGTGTGTGTGTGTGTGCGTGTGTGTGTGTGTGTGTGTGTGCGTCCTATCACTGCTTCAAGCAGTGATTCTCAAACATGACTGCGTATCAGAACGACATGGCAAGGTTTATTGTTTATTACCCTTGTCCTTGGGGAGTCCAAGAGGAGGACCTTTGCCATCCGTGGTCTCATGGCTGGTTGGGGCACCAGTGCCCCAAGTGCATGGATGGGGCTGGCTGAGATTTGTGGTCCAAGAGCCCACCTGGGCACGTGAGAGAGGAGCACTCTGTGTCAGGGTGCCCGTGGAACTGGCCGCGAGCATCGTGGAGATGTGTGGGGTGCACACACAGATGCGTCCTGTGTCACCCGTGGGCACTGATTTCCCACGGGCAGCTTACTTCGCCCTCTGTGGACACACTCGGCATTGCCTTGTGTTTTCTTTCTTTTTTTTTTTTTTTAACATTTTTATTGGAGTTTAACTGCTTTACAATGGTGTGTTAGTTTCTGCTTTGTAACAAAGTGAATCAGTTACACATAAACATATGTTCCCATATCTCTTCCCTCTTGTGTCACCCTCCCTCCCACCCTCCCTATTCCACCCCTCTAGGTGGTCACAAAGCACTGAGCTGATCTCCCTGTGCTATGCGGCTGCTTCCCACTAGCTAGCTATTTTAGGTTTGGTAGTGTATATATGTCCATGCCACTCTCTCACTTTGTCCCAGCTTAAGCTTCCCCCTCCTCGTATCCTCAAGTCCATTCTCTAGTAGGTCTGTGCCTTTATTCTCGTTTTGATCTTAGGTTCTTCATGATCCATTTAAAAAAAAATTTTTTTTAAGATTCCATATATATGGGTTAGCATACAGTATTTGTTTTCCTCTTTCTGACTTACTTCACTCTGTATGACAGATCCTAGGTCCATCCATCTCACTACAAATAACTCAATTTCACTTCTTTTATGGCTCAGTAATATTCCATTGTATATATGTGCCACATCTTCTTTATCCATTCATCTGTTAATGGACAATTTGGTTGCTTCCATGTCCTGGCTATTGTAAGTACAGCTGCAATGAAAAATTTTGTACATGAATCTTTTTGAATTATGGTTTTCTCAGGGTATATGCCCAGTAGTGGGATTGCTGGGTCGTATGGTAGTTCTATTTGTAGCTTTTTAAAGAACCTCCATACTGTTCTCCATAGTGACTGTATCAATTTACATTCCCACCAACAGTGCAAGAGGGTTCCCTTTTCTCCATACCCTCTCCAGCATTTATTGTTTGTAGATTGTTTGATGATGGCCATTCTGACCGGTGTGAGATGATATCTCATTGTAGTTTTGACTTGCATTTCTCTAATGATTAATGATGTTTAGCATTCTTTCATGTGTTTGTTGGCAATCTGTATATCTTCTTTGGAGAAATGTCTATTTAGGTCTTCTGCCCATTTTTGGATTGGGTTGTTTGTTTTTTAGTTATTGAGCTGCATGAGCAGCTTGTAAATCTTGGAGATTAATCCTTTGTCAGTTGCTTCATTTGCAAATATTTTCTCCCATTCTGAGGGTTGTCTTTTCATCTTGTTTATAGTTTCCTTTGCCGTGCAAAAGCTTTGAAGTTTCATTAGGTGCCATTTCTTTATTTTTGTTTTTATTTCCATTTCTCTAGGAGGTGGGTCAAAAAGGATCTTGCTGTGATTTATGTCTTAGAGTGTTCTGCTTATGTTTACTTCTAAGAGTTTGATAGTGTCTGGCCTTACATTTAGGTCTTTAATCCATTTTCAGTTTATTTTTATGTATGGTGTTAGGGAGTGTTCTAATTTCATTCTTTTACATGTAGCTGTCTAGTTTTCCCAGCACCACTTATTGAAGAGGCTGTTTGTTCCCCACTGTATATTCTTGCCTCCTTTATCAAAGATAAGGTGACCATATGTGCGTGGGTTTATCTCTGGGCTTTTTATCCTGTTCCATTGGTCTATATTTCTGTTTTTGTCAGAACCATACTGTCTTGATTACTGTAGCTTTGTAGTATAGTCTGAAGTCAGGGAGCCTGATTCCTCCAGCTCCATTTTTCTTGCTCAAGATTGATTTGGTTATTTGGGGTCCTTTGTGTTTCCATACAGATTGTGAAATTTTTGGTTCTAGTTCTGTGAAAAATGCCATTGGTAGTTTGATAGAGATTGTATTGAATCTGTAGATTGCTTTGGGTAGTATAGTCATTTTCACAATGTTGATTCTTCCAATCCAAGAACATGGTAGATCTCTCCATCTATTTGTATCATCTTTAATTTCTTTCATCAGTGTCTTATAATTTTCTGCATACAGGCCTTTTGTCTCCTTAGGTAGGTTTATTCCTAGATATTTTATTCTTTTTGTTGCAATGGTAAATGGGAGTGTTTTCTTAATGGGAGTGTTTTCACTTTCAGATTTTTCATCATTAGTGTATAGGAATGCAAGAGGTTTCTATGCATTAATTTTGTATCCTGCTACTTTACCAAAGTCATTGATTAGCTCTAGTAGCTTTCTGGTAGCATCTTTAGGATTCTCTATGTAGAGTAGCATGTCATCTGCAAACAGTGAGAGATTTACTTCTTCTTTTCCGATTTGGATTCCTTTTATTTCCTTTTCTTCTCTAATTGCTGTGGTTAATACTTCCAAAACTATGTTGAATAATCGTGCTGACAGTGGGCAACCTTGTCTTGTTCCTGATCTTAGTGGAAGTGTTTTCAGTTTTTCACCATTGAGAATGATGTTGCCTGTGGGTTTGTCATTTATGGCCTTTATTATGTTGAGGAAAGTTCCCTCTATGCCTACTTTCTGGAGAGGTTTTATCATAAATGGATGTTGAATTTTGTCAAAAGCTTTCTCTGCATCTATTGAGATCATATGGTTTTTCTCCTTCAATTTGTTAATATGGTGTGTCACATTGATTGATTTACGTATATTGAAGAATCCTTGCATCCCTGGGATAAACCCCACTTGATCATGGTGTATGATCCTTTTAATGTGCTGTTGGAGTCTGTTTGTTAGTATTTTGTTGAAGATTTTTGCATTTATGTTCATCAGTGATAATGGCCTGTAGTTTTCTTTCTTTGTGACATCCTTTTCTGGTTTTGGTATCAGGGTGATGGTGGTCTCGTAAATGACTTTGGGAGTGTTCCTCCCTCTGCTCTATTTTGGAAGAGTTTGAGAAGCATAGGTGTTAGCTCTTCTCTAAATGTTTGATAGAATTCGCCTGTGAAGCCATCTGGTCCTGGGTTTTTGTTTGTTGGAAGATTTTTAATCACACTTTCAATTTCGGTGCTGGTGATTGGTCTGTTCATATTTTCTATTTCTTCCTGGTTCAGTCTTAGAGAGTTGTGCTTTTCTAAGAATTTGTCCATTTCTTCCGGGTTGTCCATTTTATTGGCATATAGTTGCTTGTAGTAATCTCTCATGATCCTTTGTATTTCTGCAGTGTCAGTTGTTACTTCTCCATTTCTAATTCTATTGATTTGAGTCTTCTCCCTTTTTTTCTTGATGAATCTGGCTAATCAATTTTGTTTCTCTTCTCAAAGTACCAACTTTTAGTTTTATTGAAATTTGCTATTGTTTCCTTCATTTCTTTTTCATTTATTTCTGACCTGATCTTTGTGATTTCTTTCCTTCTGCTAACTTTGGGGTTTTTTGGCTCTTGTTTCCCTAATTGCTTTAGGTGTAATGTTAGGTTGTTTATTTGAGATGTTTCTTGTTTCTTAAAGTAGGATTGTATTGCTATAAACTTCCTCCTTAGAACTGCTTTTGCTGCATCCTATAGGTTTTGGGTCATTGTGTTTTCATTGTCATTTTTTTCTAGGTATATTTTGATTTCCTCTTTGATTTCTTCAGTGATCTCTTGGGTATTAAGTAGTGTATTGTTTAGCCTCCATGTGTTTGTAATTTTACAGATCTTTTCCTGTAATTGATATCTAGTCTCATAGCGTTGTGGTTGGAAAAGTTACTTGATACAATTTCAATTTTCTTAAATTTACCAAGGCTTGATTTGTGACTCAAGATATGATCTATCCTGGAGAATGTTCCATGAGCACTTGAGAAGAATGTGTATTCTGTTGTTTTTGGATGGAATGTCCTATAAATATCAATTAAGTCCATCTTGTTTAATGTATCATTTAAAGCTTATGTTTCCTTATTTATTTTCATTTTGGATGTCTGTCCATTGGTGAAAGTGGTGTGTTAAAGTCCCCTACTATAAGGGTGTTACTGTCGATTTCCCCTTTTATGGCTGTTAGTATTTGCCTTATGTATTGAGGTGCTCCTATGTTGGGTGCATAAATATGTACAATAGTTATATCTTCTTCTTGGATTGATCCCTTGATCATTATGTATTGTCCTTCTTTGTCTCTTGTAATAGACTTTGTTTTAAAGTCTATTTATTCTGATATGAGAATTGCTACTCCAGCTTTCTTTTGATTTCTACTTTCATGGAATATCTTTTTCCATTCCCTCACTTTCAGTCTATATGTGTCCCTAGGTCTGAAGTGGGTCTCTTTTAGACAGCATATATATGGGTCTTGTTTTTGTATCCATTCAGCCAGTCTGTCTTTTGGTTGGAGGATTTAATACACTTACATTTAAGGTAATTATCGATATGTATGTTCCTATTACCATTTTCTTAATTGTTTTGGGTTTGTTTTTGTAGGTCCTTTTCTTCTCTTGTGTTTCCCACTTAGAGAAGTTCCTTTGGCATTTGTTGTAGAGCTGGTTTGGTGGTGCTGAATTCTCTTAGCTTTTGCTTGTCTGTAAAGGTTTTAATTTCTCCATCGAATCGGAATGAGATCCTTGCTGGGTAGAGTAATCTTGGTTGTAGTTTCTTCCCTTTAATCATGTTAAATATGTCTTGCCACTCCCTTCTGGCTTGCAGAGTTTCTGCTGAGAGATCAGCTGTTAACCTTATGGGGATTCCCTTGTGTGTTATTTGTTGTTTTTCCCTTGCTGCTTTTAATATTTATCCTTTGTATTTAATTTTTGATAGTTTGATGAATATGTGTCTTGGCTTGTTTCTCCTTGGATTTATCGTGTATGGGACTCTGTGTACTTCCTGGACTTGATTAACTATTTCCTTTCCCATATTAGGGAAGTTTTCAACTCTAATCTCTTCAAATATTTTCTCAGTCCCTTTATTTTTCTCTTCTTCTTCTGGGAAACCTATAATTCGAATGTTGGTACGTTAAATGTTGTCCCAGAATTCTCTGAGACTGTGCTCAATCCTTTTCATTCTTTTTTCTTTATTCTGCTCTGCAGTAGTTATTACCACTATTTTATCTTCCATGTCACTTATCCGTTCTTCTGCCTCAGTTATTCTGCTATTGATTCCTTCTAGGGAATTTTTATTTTCATTCATTGTGTTGTTCATCACTGTTTGTTTGCTCTTTAGTTCTTCTAGGTCCTTGTTAAACGTTTCTTATGTTTTCTCCATCTATTTCCAAGATTTTGGATCATCTTTACTATCCTTATTCTGAATTCTTTTTCAGGTAGACTGCCTATTTCCTCTTCATCTGGTAGGTCTGGTGGGTTTTTGCGTTGCTCCTTCATCTGCTGTGTGTTTCTCTGTCTTCTCATTTTGCTTAACTTACTGTGTTTGGGGTCTCCTTTTCACAGGCTGCAGGTTCGTAGTTCCCGTTGTTTTTGGTGTCTGTACCCAGTGGCTAAGGTTGGTTGAGTGTGTTGTGTAGGTTTCCTGGTGGAGGGGACTAGTGCCTGTGTTCTGGTGGCTGAGGCTGTATCTTGTCTGTCTGGTGGACAGGTCCATGTCTGGTGGTGTGTTTTGGGGTGTCTGTGACCTTATTATTATTTTAGGCAGCCTCTCTGCTAATGGGTGGGGTTGTGTCCTGTTTTGCTAGTTGTTTGGCATAGGGTGTCCTGCACTGTAGCTTGCTGGTCGTTGAGTGGAGCTGGGTCTTGGTGTTGAGATGGAGATCTCTGGGAAATATTTGCTGTTTGATATTACTTGGAACTGGGAGGTCTCTTGTGGGCCTGTGTCCTTAACTTGGCTCTCCCACCTCAGAGGCACACCCGTGATGCCTGGCTGGAGCACCCAGAGCCTGTCATCCACATGGCTCAGAATAAAAGGGAGAAGAAAAAGAAGGAAAGAAAGAAGAAGACAACATGAAATAAAGTAAAATAAAATAAAGTTATTAAAATAAAAAATAATTATTAAAAATATTTTTTAAATAGTAAAAAAAAAAAAAAAGAAACAAGAGAGCCACCAAACCAAAAAACAAATCCACCAATAACAAGATAACAAGCACTAAAAACTATACTAAAAAAACAAACAAACACCAAAAAACTGGACAGACAGAACCCTAGGACAAATGGTAGAAGCAAAGCTATACAGACAAAATCACACACAGAAGCATACACATACAAACTCACAAAAAGGGGAAAAGGGGAAAAAATTATATATCGTTGCTCGCAAAGTCCACCTCCTCAATTTGGGACGATTTGTTATCTATTCAGGTATTCCACAGATACAGGTACATCAAGTTGATTGTGGAGATTTAATCCGCTGCTCCTCAGGCTATTGGGAGAGATTTCCCTTTCTCTTCTTTGTTCAAACAGCTCCCGGGGTTCAGCTTTGGATTTGGCCCCGCCTCTGCATGTAGGTTGCAGGAGGGTGTCTGTTCACGCCCAGATGGGATGGGGTTAAAGGAGCCGCTGATTCGGGGGCTCTGACTCACTCAGGCCGGGGGTAGGGAGGGGTCCGGAGTGCGGGGCGAGCCTGCGGCAGCAGAGGCCGGCATGATGTTGCACCAGCCTGAGGCACACCGTGTGTTCTTCCGGGGAAATTTTCCCTGGATCCCGGGACCCTGGCAGTGGCAGGCTGCACAGGCTCCGGTAGGGGAGGTGTGGATAGTGACCTGTGCTCGCACACAGGCTTCTTGGTGGCGGCAGCAGCAGCCTTAGCGTCTCATGCCCGTCTCTGGGGTCCGTGCTGATAGCCACAGCTCGTGCCCATGTCTGGAGCTCATTTAGGCGGTGCTCTGAATCCCCTCTCCTCGCGCACCCCGAAAAATGGTCTCTTGCCTCTTAGGCAGCTCCAGACTTTTTCCCAGACTCCCTCCCAGCCAGCCGTGGCGTACTAGCCCCCTTCAGGCTGTGTTCACCCAGCAACGCCAGTCCTCTCCCTGGGATCCAACCGAAGCCCGAGCCTCAGCTCCCAGCCCCGCCCACCCCAGCGGCTGAGCAGACAAGCCTCTCGGGCTGGTGAGTGCCGGTCGGCACCGATCCTCTGTGCGGGAATCTCTCTGCTTTGCCTTCCGCACCCCTGTGGCTGCGCTCTCCTCCACGGTCCGAAGCTCCCCCGCTCCGCCACCCGCAGTCTCTGTCCGCAAAGGGGCTCCTAGTGTGTGGAAACCTTTCATCCTTCACAGCTCCCTCCCACTGGTGCAGATCCCATCCCTATTCTTTCGTCTCTGTTTTTTCTTTTTTCTTTTGCCCTACCCAGGTACGTGGGGAGTTTCTTGCCTTTTGGGAGGTCTGAGGTCTTCTGCCAGCCTTCAGTAGGTGTTCTGTAGGAGTTGTTCCCATGTAGATGTATTTCTGGTGTATCTGTGGGGAGGAAGGTGATCTCCATATCTTACTCTTCGGCCATCTTGAAGCTGTCTCTGCCTTGTGTTTTCTAAAACAGACACAACCTCACAACTTATTAACAAGAGATAACTGCTTTACTAAAGATGCCCTGGGGAATGAATAGTGTTAAACTGTGGGGGACATGGCAAACACTGATGAAATCCCCTTTAAGGTCCTTCTAGCCTTTCCCCAAAGGTCCTCTCCAAGTGCTTGCTAGGTTTTCTATATGTTTGCTTGAGTCACCATAACAAAGCACTGCAGGATGGGAGGCTTAACCAATAGAAAGTTACTTCCTCTCAGTTCTGGGGGCTGGAAGTCCAGTATCAAGGTGTTGGCAGGGTTGGTTTCTCCTGAGGCCTTTCTCCTTGTCTTGTAGGCCATCTTCTCTCTGTGTCTCCACATCTTCCCTCTGTAATGGGACTGTGTCCAAATTTCCTCTTCTTATAAGACACCAGTCCTATTGGACTTGGGACTACCCATATGACCTCATTTTACCTTAATTACCTCTTTTGAGACCCTATCTCCAAGTACAGTCACATTTGGAGTTATGATGGGTTCAAACCTTGATACATGAATTTTGTGGGGGACACAATTCAGCCTATATCATCATCCATCCATAACCTTTATACCCCCCCCCCCCAGTTTGTCCCAATCAATTGCATGCTCTACTCAGTAAAGCCACAGCCCACACTCTGTACACCACCAATCCTGGCCCCTCCCCTTGGGAACATCCGCTAAAGTGTACTTACTGATCCCTAAATCTCAAGCTGTTGCAATTCTATACGTGTGTCTGTGGGAGGAGAAAATCCGTGTCTGCACCAGAGCCAGGGCAGCAGAGCACAGGCTGGTTCTTGGTGTCCCTTCTCTTGTGCCCTCTGCCCTAGCACAGCCTGCAAAACCATGGGACGCCGCCAAGGTTGCCGCTGCGAGAGCTCCCCCGCTCCCTCAAGCCACCGGGTGCTCACAATTCCCAGCCACACAGGCTCCCCTTCGGAGGGTGTGGTTCTGCTTCTCAAGGGCAGGATGGAGCCCTGCTCTCCCTCCTCTGGTCTGTGGTGCATTTGCGGGTAGCACTGCAGTCCCATTTCTCCACCTTGACCTTCCTCTTCCCAACTCTAACTTTCTAACCCGCTGGGGAGTCCTAAAAGCATCCCACCTGGGCCCTCCCACGTGTGAAATTGGGAACAGGGGGCGGGAGGAAGGAGGGTGAGAATTTAAGGAGCACGCTGTCAGGATGTGCCAGCAGGCAGATGCTTTGATAGCTTGCAAATGATTTGTGTGGTTAGGATATGTGCATGTATGCATAATTTATATATTAAGTCCATTTCTGTTGCTCTGTGAAATAGGATTTATTATAATGAATGCACCAATCTTCCCATTGAAAGGGGCCTTTCTACAGACACAATTCCTACCTAAAGTGGCTATAAATTAAGAAGATGGGTTCCCACAAGCCATAGGGGACTCGTGTTTCTTGCTGCTTCGTGGTTCTGCTCACGTGTGCTCACAGGGCACAGATGAGGGCTCGGACCCAGCGCTTCTGCCTCAGCCTCCTCGGGCAGCCTGTGCTCACAGGTTTTGAAGTTTCCATCCGGTGCTCGTGCTGTTGATTGTATTTACCTGTTCTGGTTCCATCTTGAAATGTACATTCTGGTTCGAACACTCCCCAAAGAACCATGTTCAAGCCTCTTCTTTGATGGCGTCCAGAGGGGTTCTGTTCTCTCCTTTCACTGTGCTTTTATTCTTTGGTATGAAGCTCATCAACCCCCTCCTGGGAACTGGGGAGCTGCCAGCAGGGCCAGGACCAGGCTGGCACAATTCCGGCACCCAGGGCGCACAATTTAAGGAGGCGCTGATTCTCGGGTTTGAGCAAGTGCAGCGTCAGCATGTGCATGGACCTGAGAGTGAGTGCCTCCTTAAATCTTGCACCTGCCCTGCGGTCACCACTTCTTACTTTCTCCTCCAAACTCAGGAAGTAGCTTCTGTGGATCCAACAGGTCGGGTTTCAAACAGTAGGTCACCCAAATATTCCCAGGTCCCACCAGGGCATCTGCATCCCAGGGTGGCTGCGAGGCAGAGATGGTGGGACTCCACCCCGGAGCAGTCACCGTGGGCCATTCCCAGGCAGTAAGGACAATCAGGAAAGTACAGGGAATGGGGAGAGAATTAAGATTTGCCATGATTGTTGGGGTACAGAGCTGGGGGTGCCCACTGGCAACAGAAAGCCTGGACAAGGAGGGCATGGAGGTGGCCTGAAAACCCCCTGGGGCGTGAAGTGAGGGAGGAAGGAGCCTTGGAGGAGGAAGTTGAAGGGAGATGCTACTGAGGTGATGGAGGTGATGGAAGCCAATGCAGGAGAGTCAGAGATAGGGCTGTGACTAGCATTGATTCCAAGAGCAGCTGCTGATTGAATGTCTGTGTTCTGGGTGAAAGGTGAGGCCCGTGGGGCATCTGAGGATCATATAGCTGTACCCAGGTCCTCCTTTATTTATCTATATGAGCTATTCCATAGTCACCACTAGGGTATGTTTGTATTTCCGGTAGGTCCTCGGCACGTGAGAAGTTACTGTTATCCTTCGGAGGATCTGCCATGAGAAGGCATCGTTGTTACCACTCTGAGGCTCCTGTGCTTGAATCTGGCCCAGCTGAAGCCGGCAAGTTGCAGGAAGGACCAAGGAGACAGGCAGTCACACGCCTCTCAGTTCTGTGCATCAGCCACATTCTCATCTGTGACGTCTGCCTTGTGAAAATCAAGGGCCCACTCGGATGCTTCTCAGGGTCTTAGGAGTCCAGACCTGGGCAAAAGGATCTTCACAGCCAGGTTGGACGGGCAGATTCCAGGGTCAAAGCCATTTTCCTCCTGGCTCTTGTGAGGCTATGACACCCAATAGGCAAAGCTGGGGGAGCTGCTCTCCTCTGAGGTCCCAGCGTGACTCTCCAGGTCCATGACCCCACTAGAGGATGAGTTTCTGGGGTGCAAGCAGGCTGGCAGGTTTGGGGCTGGAGGAGGAGTGGGGCATGTTCAACTCTGAAGGCTGAGACTGTGCTACAGAGGATGAGGAAATGGCAGCTCCTGAGAAAACCAGGAGGGGTGTGGAACGGCCGGCACCGGCATTTTCAGAACTGGTCTTCCTTTGAAAAAAAAATCCCTTCTGTTCACCCACATTGAAAGTGCATTTTCCACATGTCTAAATCCTGTACCCCTTGAAATTATGTTCAATGGCAAACCTGTGATGATCCGTGTGCCTCTGACTTTGACTATTTTGTCATCTGTGGTTTCCTTCCCTCCCTGGCAGGACTTGGAGATGTGACCGAGCCCGCCTTCTTCCTTTGCTCCACTAGGTGGCCCTGGGAGCCCTCAGATATCTGCCAGGCGTTCAGACAGGTGAATGAATCTCATTGGTTCATGGGAGGCATGATGCCACTGGGCAGCCCTTTTTAAGAGAAAAGCCAGGACCGGGGAGCTGCGACCCCTGAGCAGTGCTCTCCGTGTGGCTGGTAGAGATATCGGAGCTGCTGTTACAGCATCATGAGTGAGGTGAGTGGGGCTTTGACTCCTGGAGGGAAACCTGGGGGTGAGAAGGGGCTCAGTTAGGCTCAGAAAATGTAGAACACTTCGACCCTGGACCCATTTGCTTGGGAGACTGACTCTGTTCATATGTGGGTTTGCATGGCAAGTGCAGACATTGGTTAAGTTTGCAACTTTTAAAAATTCACCTTAGGTAGAGAAAGGGATTCATTGTTTTGCTTGTGATTTAATTGTGACTTTGGAAAGTGCTTTGGGGTCTAGACCTCAGGAGAGAAAGCTGAGTGTTTTTAGTCCCTTGTGAAGATTTGCACTCTTGCAGCGTGTGTGTCTTCACGTGTTTTCCTTGGTGGGTACCTGTCAGAATGTGAGCAGGCAGGCCAGCTGGCGAAAGTCAGCCTCAGAAGAGAAGTGAGGGAAGGATTGCATTGCACGGCCATGTGGAAGCATTGCCTGTACAAACTACATCTGCAGTTAATCAGAGTAAAACCAGTAGAGAAATGCAAATTGTATGAACCACAAAAAATCTGCGCGTATGGCCGTGTGGGTCTAAGACGGGAGAAACTCTGGCTCCAATCTTCAATTGAAAGTCACTGCTCTGTATCTGTTTATCCAGAAGAGTTTGTTGGGGCAAACTGACAGCTCATTGTATTTTTTAAAAGATCCTATTCTCTGTCTTTCTTTCCAAAAAGGCAGTTTTGGGGTTGTACACCAACACCTTCTAATTCCACTTGGTAGCTGAGATAAATCCACTTTCATATCGTTTTGGCCAGCACTTAAATCATTATTTTAAAAAATCTTTTATTTTGCCTTTTTTTTTTTGACAGATGGGTGATCCTCTTTTTTTTTGAAATCTACAGTAAAATTAACAACTTCAGAAATAAAATGCCTCTTCCCTGCTTTCATCTCTCTGATGGGTGACTTTTGATATAAACATGACATGAAGACGGAGCAGGCAAAGCGTTATAAAATTTAGGAACAGGGTTTGGGCTGGAGCCAAGGGATCGGGCAAGAAAGAGTGTGAGCGTGGATGGAGGATGGGGAGGCAGAAACCTTCCAGCAGCAGCAAACCTTCCACCACAGCAGCTCCTGTTTGCCCAGTGTCCCCAGTACCAAGCATCCAGTAACCTTATTTGAACTTCCCCACGAGCCTGTGAAGTAGGTGCTATTATGATTCCCAATTGATGGATGAGGAAACTGAGGTTCAGAGAAGTTCAAGGTCAGCTGGCTCAAAGCCACCAGCTAGTGAAGGGCAGATCCAGGACGTGGGTGGGTCTTGATGTCCAAATTGCGTATGGAATTTTCTGATCCGTAGGAACAATGCATGCCAGAGAAAGCGAAAGAGGTGGAGAGTGGGGAGCTGAGGCCAGGAAGCTGGGGCTCTGAAACAGAGACAGGGCAATGAGAGCCAGGCCTTCTTTTCCTGAACGCTCAGGTGAGGGGCTTTCTGTAGACTGGACAGAGATTTCAGTATATTCTCTGTTTGCATCGGCTCACCATACTTGCAAGTAGAAGGGATGGCCGTGTGGGGTAGGTTTTTTTATACAACTTAATAGTTTCAGATAGAAGAAGGGCTTAGAAGCCTGTGTAGCCCAGGGGGCTCCCCCTCTTCGATCAAGTTAGCTAAAGGGGACTCTTCGGGAGTGGGGATCCCCCCGTTGGCTCTCCCCTCTGGCTGTCACCCATCTTCAGCAGAGGCTCCTTGTCCCATGCCACACTCATGAGCTTTCGAGAATGCCTCAGCTTGGCAGTGTCACTTAACTGTGGGTCCCCAGGGAGACAGCAAACTTCCCAGAGCTCACCCATCATGAGGATCACAACCTCGTTTCTGCTGAACATGTAATTAGGGCAGCTCTGCAGCCGCAGCCCCGCCCCCCAGCATTCCGTCAGAGGCCTTTGCGGGCTCTTCCAAGAACTCTGCCCTCTTCCTTAAATGTTGATAAAATCCCACAACATGAACATCTCACACCTTTGCCCCCCTTTGCTTCCCTTCCAGCTCTCTCCGCCTTTCTCCCTCCTGCACCCATCCCCCCCCCCAAGTCACGTGCAGCCCCCGTGACCAGGTCTGCAGCTCATCTCCAAGTTTCTGGGAGCGTGCCCCTCGGAGGGCAGGAATTTGTCCCTTGACTCAAACTTAAATCTGCTTAAAACATTTAATAAAGTTGAACAGAAGCTCCTTTTCCGGGTAGAGGACGGGATCTCTCCCCCCTTCCCCCTAAGCTTTTCTTTAGTTGGATGACTTCCATGTGACTTCTAATTTTAATAATTCTCAGGCGGGGATGGATTTCAGATGATCGTTTACTTACCCCAGAGGGCCAAAGCAATGGATTTTTTCAGACTTTCCCCTGACCTCAGGATTTATTTGGGTCTGATGGGCACAGAGTTGCTGCTCCAGCTGTCAGGGTATAGTGCCCGCTGCAGAAATTCCCTAGCTCACAGCTGGGCTGGGAGGAGAGGTCCCGAAAGGGCCACAGGCTCCCTGGGGTGAGCTCTCTCTTTGAGTTCTTGCAGCCTTTGGTGGGGGGACTGAGCCTGGAGCTGGTTTTAAACTGGGTGACTTTACGACCACACATCTTTTTCCCCTTTGACAACGCTTTTTAGGGGTAAGTGGCATGTGATTGAAAAGAGCAGCTCAAGTATAGCAAGGAAAGTAAAGTCCAAATCTAGGGTAACGTGAGAGAGTGGAGGTGGTTTGCAGGGGTGTCTAACTGGCATTTCAGTATTAAAGTGTGTCAGATGCGCCTGGAACAATCTATGAAATGAGCTGGAAGACAATTTAGCCGGGATCAGGATACAGGCTTCGGTACGTTCACTGGATCAAAAATCCTAAACACCAAGGTTGAAGTTTACAAAATGTGTTCTCACCTCTTCCCTGCCCAAGAAAGAGAAAGGCTCCTTTTTTTTAGTGACCTAATAATACCATTTGAAAAAAAGTTCCACCAACAATGACAATCAGTTCCATCTTCTCATTCAGGTGTCTGTTTTTAAGTTGCTTTTTAAAAGAACTTATTTAGGAGAGCCAGGAGCAAGATATTAATGCATAAAGGCACACATTTGGAGAGTGGATTTAAAAAATGACACACACCATCGCCCTGTTTGTGAGAGGATGGGGGAGTTCCCGGTTGCATAATGCATCCGTTGACAGCTGTGAATTAGACTTGAGACTCCTTTGGGAAAGCGCTCTCCTGACGCTTCCCTGTTGCTGTCCACAGTCTCTTTTCTTGCATCGGCTTGGATGGGATGTTGCAATTTGGTGCCAGGTTTCTGGGCCTTTCTCGCATCCAGACATTGGCCACGACAAAAGGACCACACCTGTCAAGGCATGGTTTGAACACACCGAGGAATTTTGTGGGTCAAATCTTTAGACCCACATGTGTATCCTTAGCACAGAATCAGAAGCTACTTGCCTGATACATTAAATCTCTAAAGCAAGAAGAAAGCAGTGAACAGTGTTGCTCTGGACAGAGATTGCAAGGGAAAGCTATGCCCACTTATATTGGGGGGCGGGGGATGGAAAAGACTTGATTTTTTTCCCGGAAGTAGCCATTGGTTTAAAAATCACGTATGACACGGGTTTAGGGCTCATCTACTCAGCTCTCAGGGTAACCCTTTGGTGAGAGAAATAGTAAGATGAAACAGGCCTAAAATGAAAATTAGTATAGTTGTGTGCTTCCTATGATGTAATAGTGAACTGAAACAGATGCTGACGGGTGAGTAATAGGTTTGCAAGGAACAGTATAATTTAGACCAGTTAAGCACGGATTCTGAGGGTAACTGTGCACAGTGTAGATTTTGCAACTGGCCCCAAAGGCTTAGCAAGAGAAGGTCAAATGAAAATGCAATTCCTTATGTAATTTTAACCTCATTTGGGGATATGCCTGAGAGGAGATATAGGAAGATCCAGCAAAATCCATATGGTTTTGCTGGATCACACATCGATAGATGCTCTCTCTACTCTAATTGGGAACAATAGGTCTAGAAAGACACCAATTGCAACTTGGGTTCGAGTTTCAACATTTCCTAAGTGGGAAGAGGCCACAGTGAAGCAAGAAAATGTGTTTGCTGGGCTGGTGATGGTAATGGATTATTATAAGATTGATTTCCCCCATCCTGCATTTCATTAACGAATGCTGTGGGATTAAGTCTCACCGTTTTTCTCTTTTGAATTCTAAGAGTGACAGAATGCAAGATGTATTTTTTTTTAGAGAGAAAAATTGAATAAATGACTCACAATTGATTTTATTAGGGGTTTAGTAGAATAGTGTGATCAAGATGAAGAGGAAACATGAGCTTTTGTAATGGGAAGTGCCTCGAATTTATGATGAACACATTCTCTGCATTATTTTTTAAAATTCTAATTTCTGCTCTCAGTGCTTTATCAGAGGTGTTGTCATAGGTGGAAAGAATTCACAATTTGTTTGGGGTCTTTCTGTTCTTGGTCCACTGGGCACTCTGAACTATTTGAACACCTGAATGGTATCATGAACCCAAGCCTGGGGCTTTCCATTAATTTAGAATGACTTTCCAGAAAGGGCTTCATAGAGGGGGAAAAGAAAGATTTTATGGGATGCATATGCACAGGTATATATTATATTTGATTGATATTTTTATAAAACACTGCAGTAAAGATCACGCTGTTAAAGTATTATCTTGATTTGTCTGGGCTGCTGTAACAAAGTACCACAGACTGAGTGACTTATAAACAATAGAAATTTATTGCTCACGGTTCTGGAGGCTGGCCGTCTGATACCAGGGTGTCAGCATCCTTGGGTGAAGGATCTCTTCCGGTTGCAGACTTCCCACTGTATCCTCACCTGGTGGAAGGGGTGAAGGAGCCTTCTGGGGTCTCTTTTATAAAGGCACTAATCCCATCCATGAGGGCTCCACCCTCATGACTTAATCACCTCCCAAAGACCCCACCTCCTAATGCCATCACCTTTGGGTGTTAGGATTTCAGCATGTGAATTTTGGGGGACACAAACATCCAGACCATAGCAAGTATTATGGGTTGCATTTTATTTATTAGAATTATCCTACCTAGACTTTGAACTTCCTGAGTCATCCACAGACCTGGCTCCTGGCTTGGCACTTTGTAATGTTCAGTAGATTAATCTACTGGATGAATCAGTAGATTTCAGGTTGTGGATTTATCAGTTACTGTGACCAACAGACCAGCACCCTCTTCTCTAAATGTTGAGATTTGTGGTCCAGGTGAGTTTGGAGAGCAAAAAATTCTCTCTTTTGTTGTTTATGGGTTTGAAACCTGTGTTTGCCATTTAAATCCTTTTAAATTGGAAATGGGTGCATTGTTATACATGCAAAATAAATACCTTCACGGCAGGCAAAGAAAAGGAGAAAAACTTAGAAGAATCTCAATAGAAAGAACTCTTGACATTTGGGAAAATGTCAAGGAAAATAGGGAGCTGAGGGAGGGATGGAGAATTCTAATATCCTTCAGTTTGGGGTTATTCTACATTGAGATTATTTTGATTCAGACAAGTTCTGTGAAATTCAAACAAAAAGGGGTGGTAACCTGAGGGGCAGAACCCGTGACTACCTTGAAAAATGGCTGATGTATTGAAATAGAAAACCAATTTGACTGGGATTAGAGGCGAATAAGAACTAGTCCAAACTGATCTTTAGCAAGTTAGCTCCATATGCCCAATCGTCATCAGCCAAACTGTGAATTCTGGAGTATTGTTGCAGGCGCAATATATCTAGCATACAGGAGGCAAGTTGCATATTTAAATATTTTAATTAATACTTAAAAATGAAGCACCAATGTTAGTACTAATTAAAACAAATATTTTAATTATAGGTGCATATTTAAATATTTCAAATTAATTTATATTTGAAATAGGAATACAGGACAATTCATATGCTAAAAGACATCAATTCATATTTGTCCTCCTGGGAAGTAGGACATTGAATTGTGCATCCAGGCTGCTGTGCAGTCTCGTGGGGTCTGTCTCCACTCTTTTATTGTCCCCAGGCACAAACTACTTACCGTTCTTCCAGTCTTTGGAATGAAGTGAGGTATAAATAAGGAATGGGGAAACATTTTCCATTCGATTTGGTACAGGTGCCCTTTGGGTACAGATAGGAGAATGTTCTATAGCTCATTGCTTTGTGTCATAGGCCAAGCAAGCTTGCCACATCTGGCAACGGCCCAAACCCATAAATCCAACATCCATTTCTGGGCTGTTTTACATGAACCATTCAGTATAAGTTACATATTCCAGGCATCAATCTGCTTGAATATTGTTTGTGCCTTGCAAATAGCCCTAAATTTATGCTTCAGAATCTCACTAAATGACTTCTTGTTCCATATCTGAAAGGGAAATGCTTGGCCATATTTATAACATTGCCAGTGGAAAAGTCAAGCACCCACTAAATGCCATTATTTTATATTTTACTCTTAATCTGCCACTTTTTAAATAAAAGGAAGACAAATTAGAATCATAAAGCAAGAAGGTAATCATCCACACATTGAAAACGCTCCTGCAGGACATCTAAAGGGAAGAAGCCCCAAAGTGTGAACTGCCCCACTCAAATAGGGCAATTTTCATATCATGATGGAGCTATAAGGAAGAACAGGGAGTCCTTTGCTCTGGGAGGTTTCAGCCTCCAGTTTGAGGACACTGGTGGATTTCCTAAGACTGAAATATCTCAAGTCATCCATATTGCAGTCCTTCATCAAATGGCCTGGAATGTCTTTTGAATGTTAGTTTTCAGATACTTGCTTATGGAGATTTGATAACTGAGTTTCTTTCTGGATTGACGTGAGATTACACTTTGCTGGCTATTACGATCCAAAACTGTTGTGGAGTGGCACGGTGAAAGAAATGGTCATCTGTCCCCATAACACTGCACTTGTATCGTGGCCAAGGTTCTAGCAAAGTGACTAGTTATTTTAATTTTATACGATGCATGAGAAGAGGACCCCAGAGACTGACAATACTCATTAACATTGGTCTTAACCAAACAAGAGAGTAAAAATATAGCGAGGAAATACGTTCTTTCTTTTTCCCAAGATCTTTTTGAAATTTTTTTTTTAGCCAATACACTTTTCTGTCAGTCATGTGGTTAAATTCCAATATTTAAAAACTAATTAAGAAATTACACTTGTTTTAAAGATTAAGATTCCTTTTTTTTTTTTCGGTACGCGGGCCTCTCACTGTTGTGGCCTCTCCCGTTGCGGAGCACAGTCTCTGGACGCGCAGGCTCAGCGGCCATGGCTCACGGGCCCAGCTGCTCTGTGGCACGTGGGATCTTCCCGGACCGGGGCATGAACCCATGTCCCCTGCATCGGCAGGCGGACTCTCAACCACTGTGCCACCAGGGAAGCCCTAAGATTCTTACATAAATAATTTCCTTACTAAGTATTATCCACTGTTTCCTCAGGGGTTGTTAGAAAAATATCACTTTATTTTCTTGAGCCTGGCAAAATGGATAATTGTGCCTAGGCTTTTCTTTTCCACATTTCCGCACGCTTGTTTGATGTGCAGAAGAATCCCTGAGGCCGTGAAGTGGTCAAATTCTGAGCCTGAGAGCATCCACTGTGATGGTCTCCTCATTTGGGAGGGTTGAGAGGTCATCAGTAGACACAGGTGTTGACACAAACCTGCCCACGTTCAAGGTGGCAGAGTGTGTTGAACCCTCTATAAAGATCCTCTCTCTTCATGAGTCTCAAAGAGCTGTAGATGGAGATGCAACAAGCAAAACTTCAAACTATTATGCCATGGGAACACATCCCTGAAACAATTCAAGGTGGTTTGAAATGATTCTGGTCTCTCCCTAGTGAAACCATCGCTATCCTGCCCCTTGCTTTCTTTGATTTTTCACCATTAGCTGTGGTAATTCTAATAATAAACATCCACAAGTACTTAAAAACTAACATTCAAAGCTTATCAGCTTTTGGGGAACCATTTCCTCAGTCATCCTGCAGATCCGTGACAGAGCAATGGAATGGTGTACACAGTGACCGTGGGTATCAATTCTCAAGAAGAGTGAACCCTCTCAGGGAAAAAATTGGAGCATGCGTGCACAATAATTTTTTATTAACTTATTTTAAAATTATTTATTCATGCTAATGTGCTCATCTCTTAAGTGCAGTTATGAAACATACCAAAAATAAGCATTGAAAAGAATGACAGAATGATGAAATAAGCTATACTTTAGATATCTTGCTAATTGTGATGGCTTTATTAATCTTAGTCAAAATTTCAAGGCACCGTATATACTTGTGAGAGATAATTGGTGATGGAAAACGTGGAAATCTATAGTTCAAATAGTCTTGGTAACTAATAGTCTTGGTAACTGCACTTCTTTTTTTTTAAAAAATAATTATTTATTTATTTTATTTTGTTTATTTTTGGCTGTGTTGGGTCTTTGTTGCTGTGCGCGGTCTTTCTCTAGTTGCGACGAGCAGGGGCTACTCTTCATTGTGGTGCACGGACTTCTCATTGCGGTGGCTTCTCGTTGCGGAGCACGTGCTCTAGTAGATGTGGCACATGGGCTCATTAGTTGTGGCTCATGGGCTCTAGAGCACAGGCTCAGTAGTTGTGGCACACAGGCTTAGTTGCTCTGCGGCATGTGGGATCTTCCTGGACCAGGGCTCAAACCCTTGTCTCCTGCATTGGCAGGCGGATTCTTAACCACTGCGCCACCAGGGAAGCCCTGCGCTTCTTTTTGAGCTGAATTTGTTGAGTGTGATTTTTAAGCTTGTATTGGCACTTGTGAAGATATTCTAATAGGAGAAGTGTTAGGTAGCATTTCCATTGTTTCCCTGTTGCTTTTGCTGGAAGTATTAATATCTGTGAAAATTTTATGCAGGAATTTTTTTATTCCTGTAAAAAACAGAAAATTTACCATCTTTCTCATTTTTAAGTGTGTACTTCAATCGTATGGTTTATTTACTTCGTTGTGAAACAGATCTCCAGAATTTTTCATCTTGTAAAACTGAAATTCTACCCATTAAACAACTCCCTGTTCTCCTTGCTCTATCCTCTGTTAACCACCTTTCTATTTTCTGTCTCTATGAATTTGACTACTTTAAGTACCTCATATAAGTGGAATTATACAATATTTGTCTTTTTTTTTTTTTGTAACGGACTTGTATTACTTAGCTTCACGTCCTCAAGGTTCATCCATGTTGTAGCATGTGACTATGCAGGAATTTTTTAAAGCCACTTACCTACTGTGGTGCGATTAGGTTGGTTAAATGTAGGTGTATAAATATAAATCCTCTTACTGGAGCACAAGGAACTGCAGTGCAGCATGTGGTGATATTCCAAGAGCAACTTAAGAGTGAGGGAGTCATAGAAATCAAAGTCATGGTTACCAAAGGGGAAAGTGGTGGGAGGAGGATTAATGGATACATACCACTATATATAAAAGAGATAAGCAACAAGGTCCAACTGTATAGCACAGGGAACTATATTCAGTATCTTGTAAAAACCTATAATGGAAAAGAATCTGAAATAGTATATATATATATATATATTATATATAATATGTATATATAAAACTGAATCATTTTGCTGTACACCTGAAACTAACACAACATTGTAAATCACTATACTTCAATTAAAAAAAAAAGGGAAAAAAAGAGGGAGGGTGTTCTGGACAATCCTCAGTCGTAGGATTTCCACTGTTTCCCACCCACCAAATGATGATGTCGATATCAATCCAGATAATAGCTACTGGTAACATCTAATTTCTTTCTTACTGATCTTAGATCCTAAACTGATATACATAGACATTCTGAAATTCTCTTCACCACGCATAGTTGTAAGAGTTGAGCACCTTGCAGCCCCTGAGGTGCCATCCATTCTGCAGTCTGTGTCAGTGGTGCCCTCTGAAGTTGTGCAGTGCACAACCTGTGCAGCTGAACGTGGTGGCCCTGCCCCTTCCTGGGGCGCAGCTGGCCTGCTTAAAGACCATTGACCCAGAGAAAGAAGGTTGTTTCTACCGTCCTGCTTAGAATTAAAGGAGGCCCTATTGTCATTTCATTCCAGGTAGTCATTTAAAATAGGGAACTGAGTGCCCCAAGGCTAATCCTGTTCAAAATCACAGAGATTCTTGAGCAAAAGTCAGGCTAGGTTTCACTTACACATTTCCTATCCTATTAAATTTCTCATTTTCTGACATATCCTGGATACAGCCCAATTTCTTTTGTACCTGTCCCAATTCCATTTAGGACTTGGACATGAAACATATTAAAACTAATATTGTCCTGGATTATTTTTTTCCGAGTCAAAAAAGAACAACCACAGAAATCTTGACAAAGTTATTCTTTCCTTCACCAGGGCTTCCACTTTGTTTCTAGAGGTTCACGTATCCAAGCCGACCCCCTCACCCTCCCACCCCAATCACACCTGAAGTTGGTAAATGTCAGTATTGCTACTCTTGTACAATATCTCGTAAAGATCTCTGTTCACAAAGTTTCCTTCTGCACCGTCCAGCAGAGTTTCCTTGACTTTGAGTTTACACCAGTGGCCTTCATTCCTTGCCTTACCCTCCTTGGCTCTGTTTGAAAGTGCAAGACCATTCTAAACCCCCAAAATCAAACTCTTAGAAAATGTTTGCTCAGGCAACAGAGTCCTTTTCTATGGCAAAACCATTGCACGTACAGGCAGACCTTGGAGATATTTTGGGTTCAGTTCCAGACCACTGGAACTGAAATAAAGTGAATATCTCAATAAAGGGACTCACGCACATGTTTTTGTTTCCCAGTGCGTACGAAATTTACATTTACACTGCACTGTAGTCTATTATTAAGTGTGCAATAGCATTATGTCTAAGAAAAAGTACCTACCTTAATTAAAAATGCTGTATTGCTGAAAAGATGCTATCATCTGAGCCTTCAGTGAGTCATACTCATTTTGCACAGGCACATCAAAGATGACTGATCAGAGATCACCATAACAAATATAATAACGAAAAAGTTTGAAACATTGTGAGAATTACCAAAATGTGACAGAGACACAAGGTGAGTAAATGCTTTTGGAAAAATGGCGCCAGTAGAGTTGCTTGACACACTGTTGCCACAAACCTTCAATTTGTAAAAAATGCAATATTTGCAAAGTGCAGTAAAACGAGATATGCCTGTTATTGGTATTTACTTACCCTCTCAAATTTGTTTGCCTTCTAGATTATGAACATTTAAAAGACAGAGACTGTGTCTTTGACACTCTTTCATCTCCCCAGCACATACCATTCAACCCACATTGATGGAGAATCCATTATATGTCGGACATTGTGCTGGGTGAACGGACCCCTCCCCTCAAAGAGCTTATAGGCTACTGGGGGAGACAGAGTTCACATAAAATTAACTGGACGACAGGGTCCATACAGGGTACGGGGCTACTCATTGTATAGACCAAGTGCCAGGGAAGCATTGGTTAACATCATTGTGCAGACCTGGAAAGGGGAAGAAGGATGTGACCTGCAAAACCTTCCCAAAGAGTCAATGCTTACAAAAGTAGGGGCTCAGTACGTGTTGGCTGAAGAATAACCACCATAACTAATGGTTAATCTTAAAAGTCATCTATGTTAGAACCTCACGCGGATTTAGCAATCTTCAGGTCCAATGAATGGATACACGTCTATTAGGATACTATTCAGTTATCCCTTGGTATCCTAGGGGGATTGGTTGGTTCCAGGACCACCCTGCCCACGGATGGATACCAATCCAAAGATGCTCAAGTCCCTTATATAAAATGGCATAATATTTGCATGTAACCTACACACATCCTCCCATATACTTTAAATCATCTCCAGATTACTTATAATGCCTAATACAATGTAAATTATGTCAATAGTTGTAAATACAATGTAAGTGCTAAGTAAATAGTTGCTAGCATGCAGCAAATTCAAGTTTTGCTTTTTGGAACTTTCTGGAATTTTTAAAAAATATTTTAAATCTGCAGTTGCTTGAATCTCAGATTCAGAACTGTCGGATACGGAGGGCTGACAGTAGTTGATTTCTAACTCCTGCTTAGTGATGTAAATTGCTTTAAACATGCTGGACATTTTCTTCATCCTTATTAATGAATAGTTGGGTTCTACTGACTTGTCATATCTTTCTTTAAAAGTGTTAAGTGAAAATAAATCTGTTCAGTACTTTGGAAGCAGATTACATGAGGACAGTCAATACGATTTTTGGAATTGTGCATATTGTGTTATTTTAAAAGTTCCATATTCTGATTGTGAGAAATGCCTAAGTGAATTTAGATATGCCTGTAATCTATCTTCTGTGAGGGTATTAACATTTGTCCATGGCAGAATATCATTGCACGCTTTGTATCTCAGAGCCCCGGGGGGCTTCTTACTCATTATTATTACTTTCTTGTCTTTGGAGTTCATTCAGGGCGTGGGCTCATCCCTGTATTTATAGCTCAGTTCTCACATATGCATAAGTCCTGTTCAAAATACCAAGATAATACAGTGTCACATCACAAATATTATTTCTGGCAATGTTCTCTACCTCCAAAATGTGGGCCATTTTACTTCCTCTTGATGTCGTCTTAAAATAGATGTAGCCATTTGTCAATCTGTACTTCCACCAAATACCTCTTGCAAGTTCACTGTTATTTTTTCATCTAGATTTTGTCTTTCCCAACTTCAGAGCAGATTCAGTTCATTTGCGGGGCACTGTTTTGTGAATTTCCACATCACCCTTTTTATGCTGAGTTCTTGCTGAGAGCCAGATTTGACTGAAATGCATGCAAGAGCTTCCCCACAGTTGAATTTTGGATGAGGATTTGGAATTCTCACCTGACACAAATATATATGCCGTGTGATATAACTGTAGGGTCACAAGCAGGGGCCTCAGGGGACCTTGCTCTGCTCCTGTGTCCCTTCAGTATTACAACAAGGAAGCAGGACAGGGGCTGAAGAGTAGAGCAGATTCCCATCAGAAACGAGGCCACTTAAAAACAAGCCACAGCTCTGTCATCTTTTGCTCCAGTCCACCTCTACCATAAACCTCTTTCCAGGTGACAGGAGCTCAGAGCTGGGCAGTCTAAGTGAGCCTGTCACTGGGTGGTGGGGAGAAGACCAGTGACACGATTTGGGGGGGCAGTGAAAAATAGAAATGTGGTGCTCCATGTTGAACATGATGAAGAATTTCGAGAACGTGATGCCAAGTGTGGGCCCTTTAAGTGAGGGACCCTGTAAGGGACTGCAAGTGTCACAGGGCCACAGGGCTGGCCCTGTGAGGTGGGGGAAGGAAGGGAGGTGTGGAAATGGGGGCTGCTGATTGCCTTTTAGTGAAAAAAACAAAACTAAAAATAGAACTACTATATGATCCAGCAACCCACTACTGGGCATATACCCTGAGAAAACCATAATTTGAAAAGAGTCACGTACCAAAATGTTCATTGCAGCTCTATTTACAATAGCCAGGACATGGAAGCAACCTAAGTGTCCATCGACAGATGAATGGATAAAGAAGATGTGGCACATATATACAATGGAATATTACTCAGCCATAAAAGGAAATGAAACTGAGTCATTTGTAGTGAGGTGGATGGGCCTAGAGTCTGTCAAATAGAGTGAAGTAAGTCAGAAAGAGAAAAACAAATACCGTATGCTAACACATATATATGGAATCTAAGAAAAAAAAAGTTCTGAAGAACCTAGGGGCAGGACAGGAATAAAGACACAGACATAGAGAATGGACTCGAGGACATGGGGAGGGGGAAGCTGGGACGAAGTGAGAGAGTGGCATGGACTTACAAATACTACCAAATGTAAAATAGATAGCTAGTGGGAAGCAGCCGCATAGCACAGGGAGATCAGCTCAGTGCTTTATGACCACCTAGAGGGTGGGATAGGGAGGGTGGGAGGGAGACGCAGGAAGGAGGATATACGGGGATATATGTATATGTATAGCTGATTCACTTTGTTACAAAGCAGAAACTAACACATCATTGTAAAGCAATTATACGCCAATAAAGATGTTAAAAAAAAAACAAATCAGAGAGACAGAGTGCTGCAACATAATTCCCTTATCTCTTTGCCGTGCTTGGAGCTTTTTATATATGGTTTTCCCCTCTCCAAGTGGAAGCTTCCGGAATGGCCCACACCTGACCATGGAAGCAAGGTGGCTTGAGGGTCTTAGCTACAAATCAGATGCAGCTTTCATGCCAGCTTGGAGGAACCCCACCCAGGGACATGCTTGAACAAGGAATCGATGATGCTGTCTGACCCCGTGGGACTGTCATGAGGTTGGAGCCATAAAACTGATTCAAAAACACTTGGAAAGCATATATTTTTTAAAGACCATATAAATGCTAAGCTATAACCTCAATGTGAAAAATTCCCCTGAGTCGGATTCCAAACGTCTTTACTGAGTGAGGTTGCTGGCTCTGAGGGGCCTGTTTCGTCCTGAGACTTTTCCTGCACTTAAGCCTTCCGTCCTCACCCTTTTCTCCTTGTGTGTGTGATGTCAGGGGACACAGAGGGCAGGTGTGTTATGCTTGTCCAATTAAGGGAACATTTTTGGGCTTGGGAAGTACAAAGCTCTAACCATAGTAAGAACCAGGTGGGCGGGTATGAGACAGGTTGGTGGCGTGAGCTTCCTTCATTTTTAACAGCCCCGTCCCTGGAAGGCAACCTTCAACTAAATTACAGCTGGGTTTTGTTTTCCAGCAAATTAAATTGTTCTGGATTTCGGAGGGATTTGAAAATAAAATTTGGAGCAATATTGCTTGTGAAGAAGGCAGAGACGTTAGACTGAGCTGGTCAGTGCTTCTGGGTGGGTGGGGCCTGTGTATGTTTTGTTTTAAGTGGAGAGAGTGCTAGAAGTTTCACCTCCCCAGGGGGCAGCTGATTCAATGGCCCATGTAGCTTTTTTCTTTTCTCATTTTATTTATTTATTTTTGAAGCACAGTTGATTTACAGTGTTGTGTTAGTTTCAGGTGTACAGCAAAGTGAGTCATTTATACAGACATATATATATATATATATTCTTTTTCAGATTCTTTTCCCTTACAGGTTATTACAAAATATAGAGTTCCCTGTGCTCTACGGAAGGTCCTTGTTGTTTATCTATTTTATATATAGTATAGCTTTTCTGCTGTCTTCTAATTTCTAATTCACTTCTTGAGCTGTGACAGCTGATTTAGGACAAAGCCTTCCCCTCTCTTCCAAAAGTATAAAACCTCAGACTTTTACCATGTTCTGAAGCTATTTTTGTTTTACTTGAGTGGGGAAAACATCCCTGGCTGCTTCTTTATTACCAAGAAAGAAAGACACTAGCTTCTGAAGCCTGGAACAGCCCCCTTTTGGAGAAGCCCACGGAGTAGCGAGTGGGGCTGGGTCAACGTCTGCGCTCCGTCACGACAAGTCAACGTACAGGGACCGAGCTTTGGCTTTTTCTTAGGACGAGTGTCCAGGCAAGAGTTTATGAAGCTAGTTGAACGTGTGAAAATAAACCGGGACCCCCAGACAGAGTGAATTACGGAGAGAGAGCTGTCTGCAGGGTCCTGGAGCCCTGTTCTAGCATCTTACAGATCCTTGGGGCTTCCAGAGATGGCCCAGGCAGGTTGAGTTGACTGTGGCTGTATGTGGACCCCCACGTCCTTTTATTCAAGCTCAGACTTGGGGAGAGTCTGCCGATTGGGTGAGAGGCACACACGATGTAAGGGGGTCACTAGGTCCTTCCAGCTTCCTTCCACCTTCCTTCTCTGGTCATCGTCTACCCTCCTCCTGCATCTTCTCTTTCTAGAAAGAAAATAAATCAGTGATTTATACCAAACACACAAATGCATCCACAGCAGAAACAGAGGCCCAGGGAACTTCAAGTGAAAGTAACAACAACTAACAGGCAGAGGCTGCATAGTTTATGAAAAAAAATGAACACGCAGACCAGTATTCTGTCTTTGGATTCTCATCATAGCCATGTGAAATACGTGCTTAATTTAATCGCATTTATTTTAATTCTCCACGAAGAAGAAACTGAGCAGGTGAAGAAGCAGCTGAATGAATTCACTTGTTCAGGGTCCTTCAGCCACATTTGAGAGCTGGGTTTCCTCGTTCCTCAAACTGCTGAGCCCCGTATGCCTCCGTTACCTTAACTTACTGCAAGTTGAATATGATGGAAAAGAAGGAGGCATTTGTCTTTCCATGCCTCTTTTACCATTACTTGGCAGTCTGACTTTTTTCTAGGGACCACATCTAGGTAATGTGACTATTTGTATCTCATTGAATTCTCACAACCTGATGAGGTCGGTGTATTGTTACGCCCATTTTATAGAAGCAGAAACTGAGGCTCAGAGAAGTTAAGTGTTGTGAGCAGGGTCACACAGCTGCTAAGTGACAGGGCTGGAGAGCCTGGACAGCCTGATTCCAGGGCTCTCTTTCTTTTCTTTTTTTTAAAGTCAGGTTTATTAAGGTATATTTTATATATAGTAAAATTACCCTTTTTAAAGTTGTACAGTGGATGAGTTTTGACATGTTTACAGTCTTACACTTGCGATATAGACTATCAGACTATATAGACTATCAGACTCCCAGAAGTTCTTTTGTTTCCCTTTGGAGTCAGTCCCCTGGCTCTACTCTTAGCCCCAGAACCCAGGTTCTTCAGTATCACACCTTAAATAAAAGTAAGCCCAACTGGTTATGCAAGGTGTTTACAGTGTCTAGAGAATAGCACGATCACATAGATGAAAATAATTTAAATCGTATATTGCAACAATTTCCAAATGGTGCTTTACAGTTGAGAGCTGATGTATTAGAAATGTAAAAAAAATGACCAGGGAGGGGTGACGATCCGGGTCCTTGTCAATCACTCCGGGGTCTCACAGAGCAGACAGGGTATGCTGTAAAGTAGGGGGTGCTCAGCTTCCGCACAGCAGCCTCAGCGCAGTCTCCATTTGGGTGTCTGTCCTGGCCCTTAAACTGACGCTCAGCATTGCTACCTGATCCCACTCGTGGGGCCTGGCTCTGGCCAGGCTTCTGTGACCACGCAGAAACCAGCGAGGAGCTTCCAGCCAGCAGGGCCCCTCTGCCGTCGCTCTGCCCTGCATCACTGTCTGCACCCGTGTGGCTGCATACAAGGACGTCCGTGATGCAGCTGGGAAAGCCCTGGCTCTGGGCTGATTCTGGGTCATGCCGTGTGGTTTAAAGAGAACACTTACCTTCTTTCGAGCCCAAGACAGCATCCTGCCTCCGTGCACTTCGGGGTTCAGGAGGGAATTCAGCCCCCTCCCACAGAATGGCACACCCATGGAGAGCAGGCACCCAAAGGGATGCGGAAGGAGGACGCCCCTGTGCTCTCTGGCACCAGGGTCCAGGGCACGTGGGGCAAGGCCAGTGCAGAGCTTTCTTCTATGTGCATCTAGAGTTCAGCCCAAGTGGAGGACTCTGTTCTCTGACGTGCTGCTTATTTGCATTATTCGTTTGCCAGGACTGCCGTAACAAATCCCACAGACCAGCTGCCTTAAACCATAGAAGTATATTCTCTCTTGGTCCTGGAGGCCATGAGTCCGAGGTCAAGGTATCAGCAGGGTTGGTTTTTGCTGAGGGCTGTGAAGGAGAATCTGCTCTGGGTTTCTGTCCTTGGCTTGTAGATGACATCTTCTCCCTTTGTCTCATCATACTGTCCTCCCTCTATGCATGTCTGTGTCCAAATTTCCCCTTTTTATAAGGACACCAGCCTATTGGATTAAGGCCTGTCTTAATGACCTCACTTTAACTTGATCACCTCTGTAAGGACCCGATCTCCCAATCAGGCCACTTTCTGAGGTCCTGGGGGTTAGGGCTCCAATTCTGGGGACACACAATTCAACAAATAACACTGCAAATGTGGTGGTGCCTTCCACCCAATTTCAAAGACCATTTGGAACCTTCCATGCCTTTCATTTTCAAGGAGAATTGACAGCAACACATGTCATCGTGACTCTTTGTTGAGCTAAGTTGAATAAATGAAGCAAAGTGATTTTATTGGCATATTTGAGGTATGTGGATTTGAAAATTTAGAGGTATTTACTGCAAATGAATTTAATAGGACATGAACTCATCCCACGATGAACTCATAGGACTCATCATCGCATCTATGAAATTAGAGGATCCCATACAGAAGCCGTTACATAGCAACTATTCTTTAAATTGCAACCTTTACCTGTTGTGAAATTGTATGGGTGGTATATGCCATTTTTATAAAACGGAGGCTATATTTATGTATGTCCACACAGAAAAAAATGGGAAGCAAATACTCTGGAATATTTCAAGGAAGATTACCTAGATTAACTCTGAATAGTTGGATTATAAGTAGTTTTTTGCTTTCCTCCTTGTGTGTTTATTTTCCAAAATTTTCTTTTCTTGGAAAAGAAGATGGGCACAGAGGAGATTTTTAAGGGTAGAAAATACTAATTTAAAATATATGGCTATAGGATAAAGTATAAAGCAAATTTCAATAAGGCAAACCACCAATCCCTAAAAATGAGGGATCTTTTTACCGTAAAGGTCAGGATGAAAATGCTAGAAGCTGAATACGGTATTTAAGGCGGAATTATTTGTCTTTCAGAGGTGAAAGCAGGGGGCGGAAGAATTAGGAGGAATAATGAAGGTTAATGCATTTGTCATGCAAGATCCTGTCATTTTCTTTTTAACCAACTTTTTGGCTTTCTTTGAAACCCCTGCAGCTGAAGTTCTCTTCTGAAATTGGTTTCTACACCTTTAGGGATTAAGTTAGTGGATTTTTTGAATACTCAGTTTTTGGAATGTTACCAGGAGAAATATAGATGATTTTAAAATACTGGTGGCAAGAAATTAAATCAATTCTGTCCTTATCACAAAATGCTGGCAGAAAAGACTCTTCTGCTCTTCAGACAGATTCAGGGCCTTTGATTTGGAAGGGGCCTTTCATGGTGTGCCTTTGAAGTCACTGAGAAGCCACTGGTTTAATGACTGTGGTGGCTCTGAGCACCGTCAGCTACCTGCTGGCTGACCCAGCTGTTTATCTTATTTCACTGCACGATCGCTGTGATTTCGCATCTGTGTCCATTTAAACTCTGATATTTCATCTAAGACACTCACGATTTTTCGTCAATAAGACATTATCTATAATGCCGTAGAAACACGCCTTAATATAATACCATAGGAACATGCCTTTTTTGTTTCTTTATAAACACAGTGATCAAAAAACACCTCAGAAGGGTGGGCTGAGATCTTTGGGGCTGGTTCTGCATCTTGTCATCTCTCCTGTGAAGGATATTGACCCTGGTAAGAATATGCGGTATCTGAGCCGTCACGGTCCCTGTGTCCCTTCTACGCCAGACACGGAGATAGGTGTTTTTCCTCTTATTTATGACCCATCTGAGGCTCTGCTTGTCACGATGCTGCCATTTCAGGGGCTCCAGGATCCCTGAACCCATTAGCAGTCTGAATATCAGGATGCAACAGCACAAAAGGAAAACAGTGCCACACAAAAATAACTTCAGAGGAAATGCATCATTGGGGGATAGACGGTGTGAAGTAGCACTTGCTAAACAAGAGCTTCCAAGCCACCCTGAGGATGGGATGGACTTTTCTTTCCCTCTTTTGCCAAATCTCTGCAACTCCTTGGTAGACAGAGTCCAGCAGGGGCCAGATGTTGGGGACAGAGGGGAAAAGGTTAAAAGATGCCTTGAAACATGTATTTTCCTTTCCCTTGATACAGAGATGCCATCCACTTGATATTGCCCAATAAATAGTGCCTCTACTGGAAAACTCCTTCACTGATGGACAGACGGGGAGAGCACACTTGCTGCATGTCAGGTCCCTACCTGTGACAGCAGGAGCCAGAAGTTAGCATCTTTCCTTCTCAGGAGGGAACAGAGACTCGATAAGGGATTTCCCCAGCCATGCCCAGCTGGTGGGGTCGCTGGGACTCATGGTCCTCCACAAGATGTGGAACCCCCCTTGCCCTCACCCACCCCAGTGTGAGTTGGGGACCCTTTTCCGTGCCCCTGATCTTGGTCATCTTTGGTCAAGCTCTTACCCACCATATGAGATGGTTGGTTTAGTCTCTGTCCCTCTAGGTTATGAGCCAAGCAAAGTCAGAGGACGTTCCCTTCTCCTGGGGACCCTCAGGGCCCGGCCCAGTGCCTGCCTCATAGAAGGAAAAGTAAATTGTTAGTCCAGGAGCGAGTCACCCCCGGGTTGCTTCCGGGCCTCTGTCTGACGCTAAATCCGTGACCTTCACTGCCCATGGTTTTGTGCATTGGTGAATGTACCTAATTTTGATAATCTGCTTTTGAAAAGAATCTTTCATTTCTCAGCCTGGGAGACACCAGAGTCCTCTAACTGGGGAATTTTCCTAATGCAGCCCCAGTGACAGGCTGACTCCAGGACTCTGAGAAGCCCATTCACTTCCCTCCCCTGATGGCTGGATAACAGGACTGAGAAGAAATGCCTCTGTGAGCCAAAGGCTTCTGTGGGTCCCTCTGTCCTTTGTCCCCTGTGGACCTGGCTCCATGAGGGTTGTCGTCTTTTCTCCAGTGTTGTCAAAGCAAATGCATGCCTAGGGAGAGCTCGTTCCAGAATTTTGTGGCACAATGGGCGAGTTGCTTGGGAAGATGGAGGAAGAAGGGGTGGAGACTTGGGGGGACCCTGGGGACCTTGGGGATGAACGGGGACCCTTACTGCTTCAGAAGGCACTTCGTTCCCCAACTCTAAGGGGCCTTTGGAACTGGTCACCCTCTAGTCACATTGCACCAAATTAAGCATCCAGCCAAGTTCTAGAGTGAAGACAGGTTTATCCACTTAATAGGTATAGATTCAGAAAATATTCTTGGACTGTCCGTTGTGCCCCAAATTTCACCTGCTGGAATTCATTTCATATTTCATTCTTTCCAACCTTCTAGAATGAAAAATAAATATCTTTTCATGGGAACTTGTGTCTTATCCTAAAGATGAAAACAATATATACTGGCTGAATGATTTCCCAAGTAGACATAATCTGTCCAGGGTTCTGAGTTTGCATTAATGAGGAAGCAGGTTTTTGTGATTCCGTGTCCTGTGCGACATATGACTGGCATACCCAGTTTTATGGGTATCAATGGCAAAGTATGAAAGATGAGACCCTCCATGGCAGTATTCTAGAAATCGTATAATAAAAACCCACAGGGCTTCCCTGGTGGCGCAGCGGTTGAGAGTTCGCCTGCCGATGCAGGGGACGCGGGTTCATGCCCCGGTCTGGGAAGATCCCACATGCCGCAGAGTGGCTGGGCCTGTGAACCATGGCCGCTGAGCCTGCGCGTCCGGAGCCTGTGCTCCACAACGGGAGAGGCCACAGCAGTGAGAGGCCCGCGTACCGCAAAAAACCCCCAAAAAAACAAAACCCACAGAATGACAGCACAGATTCATGACTCACAGTCATAGCCCGTGAGAAAGTTGCGGATGAAAAGTTTCTAAGGCCGTATTAGAACAATTTTCTAAATCCTTGAAATGACTTGACTTCTTGAATCTTTTACTTGCTTTGGGGAAACATGTGGCCAGTCCATGGTAGCGCTGCACAGGAGCCTGAGGGAATTTCAGTGGTACGAGCTACCTGTCTTTGTGTACAATGTTGCTATTTTCTTTATGACTTTTTGCAGTACTTTTGACTTTCTAAAATATTGCATTAAGATATTATTTGCCTTTTTTCAGCTTTATTGAAGTATAATGGACAAATGAAATTGTAACATACTGAAAGTGTACAACCGGATAATTTGACATATATATATGTTATGAAAGGATTCCCACCATTGAGTTAATTTCCACATCCATCACCTCACATATTTACCTTTCTGTTTTTTTTTGGTGAGAGCTCTTAAGTTTCACACTCTTGGCAAATTTCAATTTTATAACAGAGTGCTATCAACGACAGTCAGCGTGTTATGCATTGGACACTCAGACCTTCCTCATAACTCGGTTTGTACCGTTTTACCCGCGTCTCCTGTTTCCCCCGCCCAGCCCCTGGCAGCCACCATCCTTCTCTCAGCTCCTATGACCCCCAACCCCAGATTGCACATATAAGTGACCCCAGACAGCGTTTGTCCTGATTAATGGGTTTCTCGGGGCCCTCTTAAATTCTGTGCCCAAGGCGAATGCCTCTCTCTCCTAACCCACTGGTGATTACTCCAAGAACTCAGGTTTTGTGATGGATTTCACAAGGAAGAGTAGAGGACTGAGAGGTGACAGCACATGGAGGCTTGGGATGGACACGCAGCAGGCTTGTGTTTGAGACTGTCTGTGATGGGCAGGACGCCAGCATGCTTCCTATTCAAGCCGGCATCGTTGAGACAAGTATTCCTGATGTGTGCACGGCCTCTACGTGTAGCACCAAAGGGGTCAGACACACTGTAATGTCCACTCTGAGCTCAAAGTATAGGAGGAAATAGATCTGAAGCCGCCTACGTGCCAGAAAATAGGCATGGCCTCTTCCACTAGTGAAGCATCTAATATGAAAGGACCGTCCGTGACTTTGCAACTTGGTGGAAAAGAGCCACCCAGCCAAATTGATATGTGAGTGAGGCACCTCTCTCGTGTCACTTGAGGCCCCTGTGGGTGGCCGGCTGGCGTGGGCTCCGCAGACTTCAGGCAGGTCTGAAGTGACAACGTGTCACCTCCTGCCCATACCGTGCGTCCCCACCTCCTTCCCCAGGGCGTCCTCCTTTTTCCCGAGCAGATGCCAGGTTGGAGGCACGGCCCAGACTAGAAGCATTAGGAATTAAGTTCTGTGGCGCATGTCTTGGGTCAGTGCAAGATGGGAGCTGGTGGATCCCGGGACACAGTTCAAGCATTGCCGGAGGGCGCAGGCTCGGGGTCTGGGTGCGCCTGGCGGCGCCAGAGGGATGACGAGTCCTCGCGTGGGCTGTCTGGGCCCCACTCCCCCACTCCCGCCTCATTGCTGGCACCTCCCTCCCCAGCTGAGTTGTAGCACTAACGGCTCTTGCCTCAGGCTCTGCTCTCTGAGAAACCAAACTGACCAAACTAAGACATGTTCCTTGTTATTTTCCTGTAGCCTTTGGTGCAAGGAGGCTGTCAGGAAAAATGACTTCAAAAGTCATACTTGTCATGATTTAAAAGCATGATTTAAAATCATACTTTTTTTTTTTTTTTTTTCGGTACGCGGGCCTCTCACTGTTGTGGCCTCTCCCGTTGCAGAGCACAGGCTCCGGACGCGCAGGCTCAGCGGCCATGGCTCACGGGCCCAGCCGCTTCGCGGCATGTGGGATCTTCCCGGACCGGGGCACGAACCCGTGTCCCCTGCATCGGCAAGCGGACTCTCAACCACTGCGCCACCAGGGAAGCCCTGGGCTCCTTTTAATTGGGGTTTTTATTAGACTCTGTAATGCTATCCTCGTATTAGTTAACATCACCGAGGAAGGAAACCTCCCTCCCGAGACCCGTGGGAGTTGCCAGGTGAGGGTTTAAGGGCTGAGGACCCAGAGAAGACCTCCCCCGGCCGTTGTTCTGCCTTAATCCCTCACATCACCTCACAACCGCTCTGCAGACACCCCAGCATCATGCAAGCCTCCAGCTTGTGCTGCAGAAGAAGGCGACTCTGATGCTGTGTGTAATGTTAACTTCTTGGGCCGTGTCCTTAGATGGGGACCTAGCATTTCCTGATGGTGAAATGGGCGCGAGATAGAAGGAGGGGTTTTTAATGGTGATGCATTTTCTCTTAAGTTATTTTTCTCTGTGGTGCTGTCTTCTTTCCCTCCATGTGGAAATCTCCCCACCTGCTGGGGTGGGGCCTCAGGAGGATATTGGGGGAGGCACAGGCTCAGTGGTTCCCAGGGCAACTCTGGAGCCAGTGCTTCTGGGTTGGAGCTCAGGCTTTGCCACCTCCCTGCTGTGTGACCTTGAGCAAGTCCTCTGTGCCGGGGGATACGATGTGTAGGGTGATGCTGATGAGGACAGTGGTGCTACCTACCTGGTTAGGGATGCCGTCAGAATTCACTGATGCCCAGGACCACTTGGGGCATGTCTGGCTTTAGCACCTCGACATCCAGCCTGACTCAGACCCTCTCCAGGTACAGATTCAAGGGAATTTCAGCCACCTCACCTGGTGATAAAAAAAAATCACGTGATCACGTGTGTTGACTGCTGTAGACCCCAGGAACAGGAAAGCTATTGGATGTTCCCCCACTGCTCTCAGCCTTGCCTTAAAAATGTCTCCAGGTCTCAAAGAATTCTGAAATGAGGTGCTTTCAAAGACTACTTTTTTTTTGTCAGGATCATTTTCTGATCCGAGACACCATCTCCTTATGACATCTATCAGCTTCATTTTACCTTCATCATATAAGACCTGACCCAAAACCCCTATCTTAGAAATCCTTAAAAATGAACCCCTCTTCTCCCCTGTGCACACTTCATCTTGGTGTTCTTTAGGTTTCTAAAAGGTGATCTTTTATGGAACGAAGTATTCACAACATTTGAAAAATGTCAGTGTTTAAGGCATTTAAAGACAGTGGGGCTGGGTGTGCACCTATTTTGTACTTCTATGCCATTGAATTTGACTTTATTCAACTCTAAAACCCTGTCCTTTTATTCCGTGGAATTCACTTTGTTTTCTGAGTTGTCTATGAATTACGTGAGGAAGGCTGGAGGGGTTAAACCCTGGAGCGGTTCAGCCCCCAGGGGTGGCTGCTGTGCCTCTAGCTTGATCTTTCACGATGGTGATCAGATTTCCATAGAGCAGCGAACTTACCAGCTTTGTGTTTAAAAAGAGGAGACAGAATAAGTACAGGCAAGAAGAAAGTGGCATTTTTACTTGCAAATCGACTGTATTTAAGAAAGGTGTAATTTGGTTTAAATCAAGATGATGTGTATTACAGGTTGAGATTTTAGATAATGATGCCATGACGTGGGGAGCTCAATGGAGTTTATTGACGATCAGTTGATGCTTGGCCAGATGCAGCCTTCTTCCTCCGCGGGAACATGGGCAGGTCTGGATTCTGAAAATTCAAGAACTTCCAAGTGAAATATGAAGAAAGAACCCACACTTATCTAGCCTTTCCTTCCACTTCCTGCCAGAGAAAGGTGGTTTTTCTTCTCAGGACGAGGCAGAGCACCCCCGTGACCCCGTGAACTCCCCCGTGGGTGGGAGTTTGAGCTTCTTGTTGACTGAGATGGGGTGTGTGTGTGGAGCGCGCGTGTGTGTGTGTGTGTGTGCACACGCGTGTGCGGCATGTGTGTGGTGGGGTTGGAAATAAACGGGAGGCTTGGCTTTGCCTCTCTCTCGAGTTATCAAATGTACCAGGTAATAAGCGTACACAGGGATGGTTAATTTTGTTCACATAAGTCTATATCATTCATTCACCCTGTTTATTTACACTAATCAGAACTTGAAAGCAAGATTTTCCCAGATGATCCGGCTTCTGTTAATCAAGTGTTGGTCAAGGACCTGGGAATTTCTCATGACAGCCCTGAGCAATATTGGGAACTGATGATTTTTTTTTTAATATTGCTTTTAGGCTGAAGTCTTGGACCCAAATATAAATTTTAAGGGCACACTTATCCCTGGTGGAAGTCATCTATACTGATTTTCTCCTTGGTCAGCGCCTTGCCTCTCTTTCCATGATCCCATCAGGTAGTTACATAACGATGACAATTCCTGAAAGACACTGACCTTGGCAAGGAAGTCCAGTCTCCAGTGGTAACTTCCATCCAATTAGCTACATGACCTTGGACAAATCAGGCTCCCTGCCTGGCCTCATTTTCTTCACCTGAAATTTAGAGACTTTACAATCATTTTATTTTTTTTCAACTCGAAGCATATTTTCTGATAATGACCAGAAAATTGGATTAATGAAATACTTCTCTCTCTAAGGACTAGAACAATTCCAAACATCATGTTAATTAAAGACAGTCGCTGGGTAAGCCTCAAGGAAACATGCTTATACGTTTGCATATACAATACAGTGCACATAGCTCCCCAGACCACATATCCAGAGAATCATGCCCAAAGATTCAAGACTAACCATAATATATTCATACTTTTGGTCGACCTGGTAAAATGAAAACACACAGCTGTTATCAACTGTTATAAACACGGACAGAAAAATAACTCAACAATAGGAGAAACTCTATTGACATAAGATTTTTTAGTTGATTCCAATTTATTTGAAGATGAGGCATTGAACATAGTGAATGGAACAAAACTATAGCAGTGTAATGGTTGACAAAAGGGACAGCTCTGATCTCGCGGCTGGCACGAACTCTTGGCTGTTTCCCTCATATTTTTGATGCTGTTCTGATCCATCAACAGTCTCCTCTCTGGTTTCCTTGTGACTAGTGACTAGTGACTGCATGCATAGAGCAGTGGATCTGGTCCGGTGGGGTGGTGGTCTGTGACGTTCCGGTACATCCTTTCACGGGCTGATCTTTTCCTGGTCTCACGAGCATCATGCTTTAACCATCTGAGCTAAAGTAACATAGAACTTGATATAATGCAAGAGATATTTGAAGCAATAAGAGAGACGAAAATAATCCTGAAAGTGTCTGATAACAATTTCTTTCTTTTTTTTTTTATAATGCCTTTAGCGACAAGGAGCTGGGGCAACCAATGGAAAAGACAAGACATCTGGTGAAAATGGTAAGACCCCATGAATAGTCCAACTACTTACTTTTTTCCCGTCTGTAGCCTTGGGCATATGGCAGGTGCGGATCATAACTTCCATCCTGATCGGCTACTCTATACGTCTGCACTTTGGTTTGGAGTGGATTTTAGCAACTCAAAGTAAGCACCGTGGTCTGGTTTTACAAAGAAAACTGAGCTAAATGCAGTGATGAGAACACTTTCCCTCCCAAAGGAGGACTCCCATTTTGGGCAACATGGTTACAATGCAAATATCGTTCTCTGTTTTCTTCATTAGGGTTGGTGAGAATCGTCCGAGTTGGTGTGAGGATAAAATGAGATCAAATGAGAGAAGCGCTTTGAAAACTGTGAAAGGCTCAACTTCACAGGAAAGGAGGGTTAAAACTCGCTTCTCTCTCCCTCGTACACAGAGCGCGGTGCTGGACCGGGGGAGGTCCTGGCTCAGTGTCACCGCAGGGATTCACCAGCAGATAACAATAACTAGCAGAGACCAGAGCATTTGCCTCCTTGATTCCAGTCTCCACCTCAGCCTTAAATTGTAGGAATGATCATTAAATTTTATGGATGGGGAAACAGACTGGGAGCAGAAGAGCTGGGATATGGCCAGGAATGGGAAGAGTGTGGACTTGGAAAGAGACAGAGCTGGGAGGAAGCCCAGCTCCCCAGCTTTAGCGGTTGTGATAGAGGGTGACTGGTCATAATGAAAAATCGCCAAGTAAGTGCCGAGGTTTAGTTATGGTTCTGGTGGGGTTAGGTTCTGGGTGTTCCTACTTTTTCTTAGTTACAAAATGAACACACTTTTTACGGAAAACTACTCCTGCTTCCTGCTGGATGGAATTTAGGCTGGTGTCCCTCCAATTGTGGATAATGCCAATCTCAAAAACCAGCTGTAAAAATTCCTTAGAGCCCTGAAAACAACTTAGGGTCCTCAGTCATGAGTCTGAGTGCGGCCTGAACAAGACTAAGGTACTAGAATCTTTCTCTGTGGTGCGCTCATCTGGGGCCTTGCTGACTCAGCTGCCTGTTTGGCACCATCGTACTGGACAGGGTCTGTGTGGTGGTGACCGCTGGGATGAAATGGTCATTATATTAATAAGCAGAGGGATTGGTGCCCAAGAATGTCCTGATCAGACCTGGGGGATTGAGGAGGGTGGGGGAGGAAATAAATTCTTTCATAAGCCTTTCACGATGCCCACGGCGTTTCTCATCTTCTCTGTGTGGGCTGTGGTGGGGGTGGGTTATTAACAAGGAGGTCAGGAAGCAGAGAGGAGCAAAATGAGAGCTGCTCAAACAGAGAAGGAAGGACGGCCACACGGGTGCTTCCCGGTTTGCTGGGTTCACAGATTCATATCCGTCTCATCATTGGAGTTCACAGCCATGGAATCTGCCAACCTTGGAATCATTGAATTTAGAGTCAAAAGGCTGCTCAGAGATGCCCTTGTGCAGCAGTTCTCAAACATTTTCCTCTCACAACTTCTTTCCATTCTTAAAAATTCTTAAAGACCCCTAAGAGCTTCCATTTTTGTTGGCTATATCTATTGATGGTTCCCACATTAGAAATTAAAATGGAGAAATTGTTAAAGGGTTTACTTATTCATTCATTAAAAATAAAGTGACAAACCTATGACATGTTAACATAAGTAACATTTAAAAAATAAAAAGTGATGATATTTTCCAAGACAGAAAAAAAAAAATTTAGTGGAAGAGTTTTGTATTTTTGCAAATCGCTTTCATGTCTGGCTTCATGGAAGATGGCTGCTTCTCCATTCAATCTGTTGTAATATCACGTGTTGTGTAGCCTCTAGAAAATTCTATGGGAATTTTCTATGTGCACCTATGAGCAGATGAAAATTTAAAAAGCTACTAATACCTTAGTACCATTAAAAAATAATTTTGATTTTGTGGGTTCCCTCAAAGGAAGGAAGTGCCCCCAGGGTACCTCATCCACACTTTGAGAACTGCTGCTCTAGGTAACTCCCAGGTCATACAGGAGTTATGGAGTCTGAGATCAAGCAGAGAGGCAACCAAGGCAAGGCTAGGTCCTTTGTGCTTGATACATCAGCAGCGCTGTTTTCCCCTGGCATCCACGGGTCCTTCAAAGCAAGTCTACATGCTCTGCTTTGCACCAGAGGGAATTACCAGCTGTTACAGAAGACACTACTTTCTGCTATTCTAAGGCATGAAATTTCCTTCAGATAAAAATTGATCCACTCTAGTGAAAATTGCGTATGCCTTTTCTGGAGCTATAAAAGTTAATAGAAAGAAAAATATTCTAGGTGCTATGGATAAAACTTTTCTTTATGTAATTCTAGATATTAGAGGATATTCATTTTTGAATAGAAAAAGTTAGAGATTATTTGATAGCTATAAAATAAAGGTGCTGTATACATTCAAATTGCTATTAACATGTTCTGTCTTAATTTCAGATAAAACTGCTCATGTGTGATATACGTACATGGTATTTTATTATAATATTAAGTTTGTGCTTTTGCCTCTAAAGATGGACAAAGACAAAAGTCAGTAACAATCCAACAAAGATTGGGGTAAAGATTTCTAGAAATGGTCTAAAATATGTTTTCCTAAAAATCTAAGTTGTGTAATTCCTTATTCTTAAATTCATAATATGAGACGATTATCTTGGAATTTCTGTTTTAACCTAATATTACATTCCATTGAAATTCAGATGATTTTACTCTGTCATCACGGGTATCTAGAGAGATCTTTTATCTAATGTATATTTCCTATTAATACAAATGAAGCTGCCTACACATGCGGAAGGAACAGGGACCCATGAGAGCAGAAATATAAGGCGTAGACTATCAAAATGTTATAAGGTTGGGATAGTAGTCAATTCATTGTAAAATGAACATCCCTCAATTTTGTTAGTTGACTACAAGCCAAAGTGTTCTTATTTCAAATATTATGAATTTATTTGAGATCTGTAACACAAAGCAATGAAGACTATGGTAGTGAATTATGGATGACTTGAAATTCTAAATTGGATCAGAGAAGACACAAGTCAGCTACATTAAAACCCCAGCGGGATCTAAAGTCTTGGGCTCTGCTGAAATTTTATTATATTGAGTATTATCTCAAAAGAGCCACTGGCTGGGGATCTGGATTCTCTTAAGATTTATTTTTGTGTCGCTGTTGTTGTTGCCGTGGTATTTGACATATATCCACCCCGTACTATCCAGAACAACCCTGAAATTGTCCTTATTCTCCAGGACACCAACTTCTGGATACACAACCCAGCAAATCCGGATGTTCCTCATCTCACCTGCAGCGTGAAGACATTTTTTTTTCAGAAATATTAGGGTTGTATTATGTTTTAATTTAAAAAATAAATTCATTAGGATCTTGTTGGTTCAGGGATTTTCATTCCTATATGAACAAAGTACCCTTATGATTTGAGTAGTTTAGGCTAAGGACTTAATTTGTTTCTAGATATAATGCCCTACTTGAGTGAAACAACAGTTCAGACCTCCGGTTACAGTTCATCTGCTACATTAAATTCAAACATGTTTATAAATACAGACACTACCATCTGAATCTAGATTATTCACCAGTCGTCACCAGTTTGGACACAATCAAAAGATTTTTTTGTAAGACAATAATTTCACTGGGTCTCTTGATTTCTATCTTGATAGTCATCTTTCAGAGAGACTCTAAGAGTTAAATTCCTTTATTGACCTACAAAAATAGGAAAATACTGGAAGTAGAGTGGTTGCTGGGAGACTTCCAATCCGAAGGAAAGATTATAAGTAATAAACTTCTGGTGGAGCTTACTTTCAGAGCTTGGAGGCTTACCGAAGCTAAATTGAATTTCTAAAACTGGAATGGATTTCTTTTGACTTAGTGAACTGTGATATATTTGTTTCCAAGAGTCTGTCTTTGGAGGTGAGAGGCATGTGGACATACCTGAGTTTGATAAGAGAATCCCCCCCCACCCAATCCAGGCTGTAGGTAAATGCCCAGAAGGAAGGTATTGTTCTGAAATACCATGGGGCTCACCGCCATTGTAGTTTCTTTGAGATGTGAGTAGCCGAGCAAAAACTCAGCACAACTTGAATAGGGGCTTCTTCTTTGGAAAAGAGGTCATGGCTTGAGAAATTTCTAGTAGGTGTGGGATTATGCTAGGAGCACCTAAGATTTGGTTTGCTTTGATATGATTATACAATTACTAACAATGAATAAGATCAAATGTTGTTGTACTGGGTACTCTCCTCTCCTTGATTTGAATAAAACTAAAAATCATACACATTTAAGTTTATCTCACCTTTGGATTTGAGGGAACACACACACACACACACAGAGTAATTTTGTTTTTCTGCTATCAAGTAGGTAGAGAGAGATTTATTCAGAAGGACCGGCATTCATAGGCAGAGAGATACACTAGCATTTATCTGAGCCTGACTTTTCAAATAAGAAATAAAATTCAAATAGTTATTCCCAAAGCACTTTACACACTGCCCACCCCCTTTCCCCCTTGGCTCCAGAGCGCGCAGCAGACGCCCCATTTTTTCCCTGTGGTATTCTTGATGACCTTTCTATGTCTATGCATCGACTTGGGCAGATTGTCTGGGGGTTCATTTAGTCTATCACCTCTCCTTGGTCTGTGGAAGTGTGTGGGGCAAGGTCTTGTGTGCAAGGATGGAAGATCCACTTGGAGTAGAAAGGGACTGCTTTGGGGCCGGGAACAGAAGGGGACTTACTGTGTGTTTACTACCGCACCCAAGAGAGAAGTTCAGTTCTGGCAGGAGGTGCTGCCGGGCTGGTCTGGTTCCCTGGGCCCAGGGAGATTAGGATGGAAGGCAAGGGGGGAAATGCAATTTCCAGAAAGGCCATGGAGGGATCATCTCCTGTAACTGCCTGCGGTGGACACATGACTCGGTTCTGCTTCTAATACCAGATGGGATAAATCAGAGTCTGAGGCTGGATGGAGAGAATTTGGATGTGTGTCGGTTCTGCAGGCTGCTCAGGGTTCTGGAAGCCAGGGGGGGCTGTGAAGCTCTCCTCCACCCTGAGGATGTAATATGCCAATTCTGCATGAATCTCAGTACGAGTTTAGGTGGAAACTTACCGCGCTGAGCCTCTAAGCCCCTTCAAACAGGGAAAATGATAACCTGGAATGTTGAGCTGCCACAGGTCTCAGAAATGTGCAGGTTAAGCTTCCAGAGACTGCATCTGGCTGTGGGAAAAGCACCCCCCTGAAGTAATCAATCACTAGGGTGTGCAACGACTCCCAGGCCAAGAAGCTCTAAACCGGTTTCCTGTTAGAGCGCTAAAACCTGCGTGAAGTCTCGAATTCACCTGGACTGATGTATTGTGTGTGCTGCCCTGAATCCCGAGTCACACAGAGCTTTCGAGGTGAAAAATCAAACGGTTCTGGTCTCTGTCGGGGGTTACTTGGCCCTTTCTCCCCTTCTTTTTCTGCATTTGAAGTAACCAGAAAAAAAAATCGAAACAAGAATGGATGAAATACGAACACGGCTTACAAGTACTATTAGCAGGATGTGCCCTTTGTGCTATTGGCTCTGAACTCTCTAAAGAATCTCTGTTCCGGAAGGAAGATATGGATACACATGTTTGCTTCTGATATTGATCCAGATGAGGAAGGAAGGAAACTGGAATTGCTTATGAAGCCTGGCTTTTAATCAGGGTATCCACACACACCTGGTCAATGGGTAATATCGTTCAACAAGTGAATCGATTCTTTGTGAAGGTTATTTTAGGGATTAGTGCTGACAGGGAATTTATTACTGCCGATCTTAGTTACAAGGGTGATTTCCCCCCTTCAGGCTGAGCGTTATAATAACGTCAACGTGCTAGTAATACCCTGGATAAACACGATGCTTCTAATTCAGTGTCTTTGGAGTAAACATGCTTGAAGCATCGTTAATAGACACGGAGCCTTTTACCTGCTCTTGGTTATAATTCTCTACGTCTTTAGGCGTTTGCATAGTTTAAACTGCTCTCACACACGACCGGTTCCGTGGCCGACTTGGGAGGAGGGTAGGGGAGGTGATGTCAGGCCAAGTTCCTTGAGAAGTCAGGTGATAGGCCCCAAGGTCACATAAATCACAGGAAAGACAGCAGGTCATCTGGACTGCCATCTAAACACACCAGCTTGTCCCCAAGTTCGCTCTCTCCTGAGTTCTCCTTGACGGGGAGTCTTGGGTGTAAACTGGCCACTGGGGTGGGCTGTGGTCTGAGCCCATAGAACTGAAGGAAGTTCACAGACTTGCACCTTGGCCAGGCTGGAAACCGTAGTCTCATCAGCACCATCTTTTCATCAGTTTACTTAACTGTTCTCTGGCAAAGAGGTGTGATCACAGGCTGATTACAGGGACAGCCCTGCTGATTTTCAAAACTAAACAACTGAAGCGATATTCTAATTTGTAGGCTTATCCTTATTTCCTCTTCCCTTCCCTCCTCTCTTCCTGTCTTTTAGAGATTATATGTTACAGCTTTAGACTAACTGAAGATAGAATTTTGTATCATATGGAGAAGGCCCATATGCTTTAGCGTTATAAATTATAACTGTTAGTTATAAATTATGCTGAAAGAATTGCTAGTGAAAGATCTTTTTAAGCCTATGAAGTAGCTTGTACCGGGAAAATGATGATCCGTCTATCCTTTGCCCCAATCAGGAGATAGGAATATTTCCTATTCTGCTTATCAGTTATTTGTATGGATGTAATGCGTCTCAAGTGCTTGAATATGTTTTGCTCTTTTAAGTAGGTGATACACTCATAATTTTATTTATAGAATTAATTTGCACAGCAAACAGCTTTTCAGAAGAGAGAAACAACTAGAATTTCAGCCTGAGCTACATTTCAGCCTGAGCTAAGATGGTTGAAATTTGTAGGGTTCCTATCAGTGGGTGTATCTGTGATTACAAAGGCATGTAGGAATCCTTTTGAGCAACAGAGTGAGCTGAATTGTCTTCAGAGACTGGACCTCCTCTTAGGCTGGACCTGCTGTCTTATCTGAGTTGTGCAGGAAAAGGAAATCTCCATGTCGCTGTGATCATCTCCTGGCATCCTTAGAGCACCCACAGAACTCACTCAGACCCGAGGGCAGAAGTCTCCCTGGGTCTCACCAGAAAGTTCTCTGCCAGCGATTCTAGAACGTCATTGTGGGGTGAGCCCCGGGGGACTGTTGTGTGTTTCTGTAAAATCCACGCAACACGATTGATGGGTTTCGTCCAACATTCTTCATCAGTAACGAGTTGGAGTTTCCAATCAATCCTAATTAATTGCCATGATTTGGCCCTGAATTCAGACGATTCAGTCAAGAAATGGTGCTATTTCACTCCAAGTACAATTTTTTATTCTCTCCTAAGTGGGCCCCTCGTGCTCAGGAAGTGACCACTTTTCACTAACTTTGGCAAGCTGAGGACAGACTGGCTCTGAGTCCTCTTTTAAAAAAACTTTTAAATTGAAGGATAACTACTCTACAATATTATATAAGTTACAGGTGTACAATAGCAATGGACATTTTTAAAGGTTATACTCCATTTATGGTTATTAGAAAAAGTTGGCTGTATTCCCCGTGTTGGACAGTATACCCTTGTAGCTTTTTTTACACCTAGTAGTTTGAACTTCTTACTCCCCTATCCCTATCTTACCCCTCCCCCCTTCCTCTCCCCACTGGTTACCACTAGTTTGTTCTCTATATCTGTGACTTCTTTTCTGTTACATTCGCTAGTTTGTTGTATTTTTTAGATTCCATGTATAAGTGGTGTCATAGAGTATTTATTTGTCTTTCTCTGTCTGACTCATTTCACTCAGCATAACACCCTCCAAGTCCATCCCTGTTGCTGCAAATGGCAAAATTTCATTCTTTTTTATGGATGAATAGTATTCCACTGTGTGTGTGTGTGTGTGTGTGTGTGTGTGTGTGTATCTCACATCTTCTTTATCTGGAATCCTCTTTTTAAGAGTGACTTCAAAATGTGATAGTGGGTTTAGCTGGCCCTGCGCTAAAAGCTAGTCTAGCAGACCAGCAGCATCACTGTGGCTTTGCCTCACAGAGGGCAGGTGCCTCCCACTTTGGGGGGAGGCAGGAGAACAAAGGCCGTGGATCACCACAGTGGAGTTTGTCTCGAGGTTGGCACGGTGTCACCCAGCCACAGGCTCTAGAAGACAAACCTCTATAAGCTCATCCTCAGCTGTTCTCTGATTGCTGCCTCTTTACATCTTTGGCTCTCTGCAAAGGACAGGGCTGGCTGTATCAGTTGTAGGGTCCAGGGAATATTGAAAGCATGGGCTTCTTCTTAAAAATTATTAAGCAGATCATTCAGTCCAGCCCTGGCTATTCTGAGTGAGGGTCCCTGCGCACGTTGCCTGCCGTGCAGCCGGCCCGAGGGGTGCCACAGACAAACTCCTTTTTAAAAACAATTCAATATGTATCATTCATTTCACAATATGTTTTTTCCCAGCACTTTCTAAATTGCTACCCTGGTTTAAGCACAGCAGATAGATAATGGGAACTTTTTAGTATGAGAACTGATTTGCATCTAATTAATTCTCCAAGTCAGGGGTGCAAAACTTCCCTTCTCTTTATATGTTTCCTTACCTTTTAATGGCCTTGGCGAATATTCCTGGATCACTTTGTATATTGGTTGTGACTCTGTAGGATTTCTGGTTTGGGTTCTGGCTTTGAAGAGGATTAGAGATGGCTACAGAGTCTTCAGCTGGTGGAGAGGGAGTTCTAAATCCCCTCCTCCTGCTTTGGGGCAGCTGGGACTCCTCAGGCCAATAGCACACAGCAGAGGGGAGGCCTGTGAGTTTCCAGGCTGGGACCTTAGGAAACTGGCAGCTTCTGCTTTTTCTCTCTGGGAATGTTTGCTGTGGGAGAAGCCGGTTGCCACTTAAGAAGTTGTGCTACCTTAAACCATCACGCTGTGAGGAAGCCCAGCTAGCTCGTGGGGCAGCCATTTGGAGAGATGCCCACCCAGCCAGTGACTGTGCCAGCTCTCCCCACCCGGCTGACAGATGTGTGGGTGAAGGTCCTCGGGTGACCCCAGCCCCAGGGCCTTCTGGCTGCAACCGTGTGGGCATCTCCGTCCAAGAGGAGCTCAGCTGAGCTTGCCAACCTACAGAACTGGGGGCAAAGAATACTCAGATCTTGTGCCTAAGCTGCTAATTTGGAGTGATTCATTCCCCGGGAATAGTTAACTGGGACACACGTAACCCACTCATCTTTGCTAACCCATCGGTTGCTTCTCCTTCACTCACTCTGCCCTCCTTCAAGTATATCCTGGATCATTTTCTTTGCCGGTTAGTATAGCATCCCTTCAGAATGCAGACCTTTGGGTCCTTAATAACCAGAAAAGCGATGCTGCAAAACACTCTGGACTCTAGCTTGGTTTTGCTCCTTCATTCATTCATCCATTTATTCAGGAAATATTTGCTAAGCACCTAATATATGTTGGAGATGGTACTCAGAGCTGGGGATGCGATACTTTAGAAAAGCAATGCCGGGAGAGTGAGGTCGGATGTCCTTAGTAACGAATGTATCAGTCATGGTCCCGGGAGGAACCAGAGGGCACCTTCCATGTGAGTAATTCGAGGAGAGTTAACTACCAAGGGACCATTTGCAAAGGTGCGTGCAGGGTTCAGGGAAGCCCACAAAGAACAGCGTAACACCTCAGACTAGAAACCGCAGGGCCTGCAGGGAGGCAACAGAATCCAGAGAGGGCGCTGTGTGCAGAAGCAGCCTGACAGGGGCTGTGGTCTTCTGAAGGACATAGCTAAGCCTCGGGCAGTTTTGCAAACGTCTAGGGTTGCCAGATTCAGCAAATAAAAATACAGAATGCCCAGTTACATTTCAATGTCAGATAAGCAAAAAAAAAAAAAAAATGTATAAGTATATCCTATGGAATATTTGGAGCATACTTATGCTAAACTTGTTTTTTGTTGTTTATCTGAAGTTCAAATGGAACTGAACAGTCTGTATTGTATCTGACAACCCTAGCAGGGAAGGAGGCAAGGGAATAAATACCCAGATCTCGTTCTGTCTGTCTTCTGATTGCCTCTAGGACCACCCTTGGGATGAATCCAACCAAAGCCACAGCACAATGGTTAGGGAAAGGGTGGAGAGTGAATCAGGAGGGGCGAGAGGTGAGAACTGCCTTGCATCTTACCCCTGCACTTCTCCAACTGGGCTGTGGGCCAGGTCACCCGTGCCCTTCTCAGTCTTCCCTAATTAAAAATGTAGCCTGTTATACTGTAAGTGATTGCAGCTTTACAAAGACAGAGTAGGAGTGATTTTTGTACCCAAATTCTGGATTGGTTTCAGGACAAAAATAAAAGGAAAGAAAAGAAAAGCAGTCCATCAATATCATCCTTTTATTTTAACTGCGGTGTTGTTGGTTGGCTTAATAATTCTAAAAGAAGGAAAACTGTCAGACCTTTTGGGAAAGATGACATTTTTGACATTCTTAGAGCAATTAGGCTGTCCCTGTAAAGGTTAATGTGTGTTCACACAGTCAGTTTTAGCCTCCCAGCTCAACTCAGGTGTCATTCAAGGGTCAAGGGAGGTGGCCAGAGATGGGGGGTGCCTACCGGGAATGCAGCCAGGACGGGGGTGAGGCTGGACGTATCTCAGTCCAGTCTCAAGAGAAACCTTATGGAGAGGCCAGCCAGAAAAGGGGGTGGGGGGCAGAGCAGGCCTGGTTCCCCCCTGAAGTCAGGGTTATTGGGACAGTAGGGAGAGGACAGCAGCTTACAGCCTCCTGGGGTTTGGGGCCACCAGGGCCCAAATAGGGATGGGGCATGTCCAGGCCCCCTCCAGTGAACTGGGGCTGGAAGCCACACCAGTTTCCAGAAAAACTGCTTTCAGTGTGCATGTGGGATCTACTGTGTCAGTGGGTAACTCAGCCAGCCGCCCTGGCCACCAGAAAGGTGGGAGAAGGGGGGCTGCCAGGACTCCAGGTGTCCCCCGGGAGACCTGGACAAACTTCCGTCTGGCCTGGGGCAGGAGTATTGATCTGGGATGGACGGCACCGTGCTCTCCCAGCCAGCGCTGCAGATTAGAGATGCTAACCTTTGCCTTCCCTGTCCTGGGGAGGCATCAAAGAGCAGATTTGCTTTCATTTTGGTCCCTCTTGGATTCCTGGGTCCCAGAACTTTGAATTAAACTTCAAACTTGTGACTGTGAGATCAGCTGCTTAAAAGAATATGAGAAATGACCATCTCTTTCTTTTAATTAAGTACAAACCAGAACCCAAATCTTCATCCCTCCCCTTCCCCACACAACCAGGGAGATTGTTCTTTCGGGCACAATGGTGAAGATATTCCCCAAAGAAATGAGGATTTGAGCCCCTTTAATATAAGCCAGACTTTGAAACTTCAAGAGGGAAGAAGCAAGACTGTGGGATCATTGAATTTAAAAGATAATTATTTATAGACTTCACTTTTTCCAGCATTAAGGTGAAGGAATATTTATTATTATTATTTACAGAAATTGCCACTTATGAGTGAGAAGACCAATTACTTGCATATTTCTAGATTTAATTTAATAAGACATTAAAAAGTTATATTTTTCTTGAAGATTACCCCCTTTCTCTCAAAAAGCAAACTAAAGAATAAATGCTTCTTATCAACCCTCTGGGATGCTTTTGGGTTCTTGCTACAGCTGTCCTGTTCCAGCTGCCACTTTCCTTCTTCCTGTTGGGATCTAGAATTGAGTCGACCAATGATCAACTGAAATATGTATTGATTCGACAGAGCCAGACCTGGGGGGCCGCAGGGGAAGGATGGGAAATGGGCAGATGACGAGGTGGCCTTCCTCACAGTATTTATGAGAACACTCCTTCCAGGAACTTACGATTATGCGAAATGGAAGTTCGCTCTATTTCTATGCTTGGCAAGTGGCTTCTTCAGTCTTTCCAAAGCACATTCTTTTCTCTCTACCCTTCCCCCCCGTCCCAGACCCTGAAGATAATTGAAAAATTGAACTGCACTCTGTCATTCATTTAGAAAGCAAAATCTCCTCGGATGTCAGAGGGATGCTTTCGTGGCTTTGGTGCTGATGCGAGGGAAGTCACTCTCCCTTTAGACTCGTCCAATCACAATCAGCTCACAGAGCCAAGCATCCTACATGGCAGGGCCCATTTCCCACAGCACAGTGATCACTAATCGTGCTCATCACAGTGAGATGAGGCTTCTTGTCTCTGGCCTTCCTTAGGCTTCGGGGCTTCGGGGTTTCGGGGTTTCAGAATTTCAAGGCAAACATGAACCTCTTGGCAGTTTGAATTGATGTGCGCTCACCAAAATTCAATTTCTCACCAGCCCATAAAGACCTTGTTTTTATAGTGAGCTTTAAAGATGAGCTGGGTCATCAGACACAGCCCATGGCGATGCCTGTTGTAGATGACAGTGCATTTTCTGGCTGCTCTAAATGTTCCTCCCAGGTAGTCACGCTCAGTAATTGTTTCCTAGGAATTTCAAAAGGAATAGAGAAATGTTTAGCATCAAATTTTTGCTGGGTCTATCCATGGAAGAGCTGACACCACATCTGCCTCCTCTGCAGGGCTTTTCCCCTTTCAGTCGATTGCTTTTAAGGTTCTTTACTTTTTAGCCATTCCCCTGATCGCAGAGCTTTTGAACCTGCTCGGCGGCGTGGTCTGGCCTGAACACCCCTTCTGTGTCTCAGTTTTCTCGTGAAGCGGGTGGGGGAAGGGTGAATCCCCAGAGTCTCTGATCCCTCTGCCATTCTATGGTTTGGCCATTTGCTGGCGGCTCATTCACAGTGAAGCATTTCACTTTTTTGGTCCCCATGTCCTCTTTGTGGGACGATGTTCTCTTTGGACTCTTGTCTCATTTGGCTACATTCTGATTCTGTCTCTTTTCTGTACACATCGAGGGAATGTTGCCAGTGAGTCCAAAGAAGAAATGAGATGCTATTTCTTGGTGGAAGCAGTAGAGGGGAAAGAAAGTACAGTGGACAGAATCTGAATCAGATTGTCACTGGCTGTGGACATGTGATAACTAACGTTAACTATCTCAACAAAATAGGTTAAAATGGAAAAATACGGGCTTTTGTCTGGACAAACTGCATTTCCGAACGTGGCTTATTTCCGTGGATGTTTCTGTGGTGTTCATTCAGGTTGACAACGAGGCTGCCCGGCTGGGGACCGGCCTCCAGGCGAGGACAGGTGTAGACGACAAGAGTCCATGCATGAAAGGGACACAAAGAGGTGGGTGGCCTCCTAGGGCGAAAATGGGCACACCTGTGCGCATAAAGAGGCTGCTGTCAGTGCTCCCTTGACCCCTGAAATTAAATTGTTACTGTGATTTTGCAGCCAGAAGGTATTGCAATTTTCTTTTGAAACTTTATAACCATTTCCCCTGTGGGCCAAGCAATGCCACCATTTGCCCTGCATCATTGGAATGGTATGTGAGGTTGTCAGCGGTGTACCCTCCCCAGCCCCATGGCAATTGAATATTGAGTTGCAGCTACTTCTGGAAAATGTCTCACTTGCATTTTCTATCAATCCAGCCCATTGACATCTTACATGACAACAAGGCGTGCAGGAACGGCACTATGATTTTGAAATCATGAGCTAGATTAGTGTAGGGAAGGCTAGCGTAGGGAAGGCTAGCGTAGGGTCTTTGAAGGCATTGTGAGCGAGCTGCAGATAAGATGTTCAGTCTTTCAGTCTTTTTCTGTTCACACACCTCAGAGGTGAACAAAACAGAACAAAAATCTTGCCAATTCCGTATCTGGGCTGGAAGCAGCCTCTAGGTTGCCCTGGCCATTCACAGCTGGCAGAATAGAAGTCCCTGCTGTGTAGGTTTTCAGTTCAGCTTAAAATGACTTTAGTGAAAGGACAGATGCTATGGCTCTGGGAGCACATTGTTCTCGAGCAGATGGTTAGACTTTCTCTCCCCCCAGCATTAGACTGTTAGACTGTTAGACTTTTTCTCCCCCTAGCATTCTATCTAAATTGGTTTCTCTCATCAGTTTCTTGTCATCAGCCTCTACTTAATGCTCCCTTGAGCTGCTGCCACCAAAAATGGATATTTTTTCACTGCTTCCATTTTTAATCTAGACAGGAATGCTTCTACTACCTCCGTTGATAATTAGAATGCTTCAAGGGACAATATTTTCATGCTGGTCCTTTGAAAAATTATGTGTTATTAAAAATTTATTTCAAAATTAAATACTGTTTTGATTATGTTGCCTGACACTGGAAATTGTTTTCTTTTTGGAATTCTTGTAAGAAAAATATTCTGCTTTATTTTTGGTCTGTAAGGACTTCTGGATGGCGGGGGAGGGGCCAGATGGTCTTTGTACAAAGTTCAAGGCCTTGCTTTCCTGTCACAGGGTCACATAAAGCCCTGGTTAAGCAGGGCTCGTGGGACCGAGCACAGCCCACATCTGGATTCTTCCCAGGTGTTCTTCACCTGAACCAATAGAGGACTCTGGGGCTTTAGCACATTTCCACTTACCTGGGAAAGCACGTCTTATTCATTTCTTCTTGGGATTCCTCGTCAGAACATTATTATTAAATAATGCTTAAAACTAAAACCCAAACTCTACTGTGAGCTATTCCTCCCGAATCTGAGACGCTCTGTGTGATTGAGGTACCTCGCCCAGAAATCACATCACTTTATTCTTCCTTGGGTGTTTGATTTTATTCTCTTTTTACATATATGTGAACCCATCTTCCCGGTAAGTAGAATAACGAAGCCCAAAGCTTAAAATGGCTCACATCCTAAAAGCTCTTTCCAACAAATCAGCAAGCACTTGGTCATGGGCTCTTAAGATAGTGTCACTTTAAAAAAGCAAACAGAAGTGATGTGTTTTTGCCTGAAACCTACAAAATGGGGTGCGGAAGGAAGACTGACACTGTGGGATCAAGAGACCAGAATGTGTTGAGTCTAAACCCACGGGCCGGCAGTTCCTGGAGCTGAATGTGCATCTCTGTTGACATGTAAAGACGCATTTGTGAACAGAGGCTCGCACCGCGATGCAGAGCCCGTCCCTGTCTCAGGACATTTGTGAAGCACAAGGTGCATCACCAGATGGGGAAATCAATGCTGATGGCAGCCTCGGGTTTAAGCTGTTGAGCTGTAATGGGGATTGATCCGTCTGGCTGCAGCTGGACCTGGTAGGTACCGAGCTCTGGCTATGCTTCCCAGACCTGCTTTCAAAGCTTTGCTTCCGAAGTCAAATTCTATATACACGATGGACACATCTGCCCAATAGTCTTGTGCGTCTAAGAAATCTTGTAATCCCTGCAAATCTGCCAAGGAAAACACCTGTCCGCCTGGATTAAAGGCGCAGGTCTGAAGAGCTGGAGCAGTATGTGTCAGGGGAGAGAGCGCACCACCTTGCTCAGTGGCTGGCGGGGGTGGGGGGGTCCAGGAAGGATGCAGAAGCACCTGTGACGCTGCTGGAGAAAGGCCTCTCTAATCTGTCAGTGCCTGCTGCAGAGAGCAAAGGGGAGGAAAAGAGAACCCCGGGTCCAGAGTCTGAAAACAGCTTTGGTCCCTCTCTGGCGTCCATGTGATGATTTTCCAACCCACAATGCTGTTTGCTTTCCACGTCATTCACAAAGCTTGGCTAATTTCATGAGAACCCTAAGGCTTGTCTGGCCTTTGTCCTCATCAGCTTTTCTCCTCCGGCTCAGAGTTCTGGAATGCATTCCATCTGCCTTAGCACCTACCTTCCCCCCACCCTTTTTTTTTCCACTTTTTATTTTATATTGGAGTATAGTTGGTTAACAATGTTGTGTCAGTTTCAGGTGTACAGCAAAGTGATTCAGTTATACATACCCATGTATCTATTCCTTTTCAAATTCTTTTCTCATTTAGGTTATTACAGAATACTGAGCAGAGTTCCCTGTGCTCTAAAGTAGGTCCTTGTTGGTTATCTATATTAAATATAGCAGTGTGTACGTCAATTCCAAACTCCTTTAACTATCCCTTCTCCCCACCATTATCCCCTGATAACCATAAGTTCCTTCTCTAAGTCCATGATTCTGTTTCTGTTTTGTGAATAAGTTCATTTGTATCAATTTTTCTTTTTTAGATTCTGCATATAAGTGATATCATACTATGTTTCTTTTTCTCTGTCTGACTTACTTCAGTCAGTATGACAACTTCTAGGTCCATCCATGTTGCTGCAGATGGCATTATTTCATTCTTTTTTATGGCTGAGTAATATTCCATTGTATATATGCACCACATCTTCTTTATCCATTCTTCTGTCGATGGACATTTAGATTGCTTCCATGTCTTGACTACTGTTTACGGCACTGCAATGAACACTGGGGTGCATGTATCCTTTTGGACCATGTTTTTCTCTGGGTATGTGCCCAGGAGTGGGATTGCAGGGTCATATGGTAGCTCTATTTTTAGTTTCTTAAGGAACCTCCATACTGTTTTCCATAGTGGCTGTACCAATTTACATTCCCACCAACAGTGCAAAAGGGTTCCCTTCTCTTCAAGCCCTCTCCAGCATTTATCGTTTGTGGATTTTTTGACAATAGCCATTCTGATTTGTGTGAGGTGATACCTACCTTCCCCCTTCAAATCAAATTCTCTAGAATGATGCAGTGAGGGGAGTTAGAAATTCGATGGGGTCAAGGGAGGTTTTTTACTATTAATTAGGTGCATTAATGCTGCTTTGAAGCTACTTGAACATGTCCCGTGATTATGGTTGCATTTGACTTTTCTTTCATTTCAAACTTAGGAACTTTAGAAAATTCTCTATATTGGTGAAATTTTCAGAATTTAATCCTTTAAAGCTGGTATTTTGAAGTTTAGACGCTGGGGCAAAAGTGAGTCTGAGAAGGTTCCACCCTTCTGAAGTGGTAAAACCAGGTAACATAAATGAAAGGAAAACCCTCCAATTATTTCAAAGCTCTGAAACAAAGAGAAAAAAATGGACCTGAGGCAGAATGGAAGGAGTGGGCCAAAACCTGGTTGGGGAGAATGCCTTCCTAGGAGCTCCACCTAGCTCATGTTCATTTCTTAAATTTTCAAGCACTTGAAAAGCTACATACTTTCAAAAGCTAGAAGGGGAAGGGTATGGCGAGAGAAGCTGATGCCCCATGAGGAGAAAAGGAGAGATGAAGCAGGGAAACCTGCGAGTGATGGTTGGCAAAGGTTACTGGATATGCAGGCAATATTTCTGCAAAAACCCCTGAGGTTTTTAAAGTATTAAGTGCTATAAAGAAATGGCCAGCCATATCAGAAATTGGATAGATGTATATATCAGAAGAACAAGCATGTAGTTAAGTGAAGACAATGAAGCCATACTATGCACAGGGATGTGTATTTGAATTTGTTATCAGCTTGAAACAAAATGCTTTTAAATGAACTATACCCTTATAAGGACATATGTGTTAGTAGATGAGGTTTATCTATAAGCAGCTGAAACCCTAAGATAACAACGGCTTAAACAAAAATGGTTATTCCTCTCTCATACAAAAGGAATCTAGAGGTAGGTAGTCGAGGGCAGTCAGGATAATTTCAAGGAACATCAAGCATCTGTATTACTGTTTTGCTATCCTTAGCATAAGGCTTATGGTCCAAAATAGTTGCCCGAGCACCAGCCATTTCATCTGCATTCCAGCTAGTAGGGAGCAGATAGGAATAAGTAAAAAGGGCAAAGGGTTAGCTTTCTTTTAATGAGATTTCTTTCTTTCTACTCACATTGCATTGATCAGAACCTAGGTCACCCAACAGTAAGGAGGATAAAAAGCTTATTCTGGGTAACCATGTGCCCAGCACCAAATCAGGGGTTTTATAACTAAGAAAAAGGGGGTCAATAGAGGCAAGAAATCAACTCGGCCACAACACATTTCTACTAGTGGAGTTTCTTGAGCACTTACATACCTGGCTGGCTTGCATGGAGGGCAGGTCTAAGGTGTTAGATGACTCATAAGTTCTCCACATTCCCCTTACCCCTAATCAGCTTGAAGTCTTCAGAGTGTGAAGGAGGGAAAACGGGGGCTTTTCTGAGAGGTCTGCTGTTAAGTGAGTTAGCTGCTGATTCCTGGGAAGGAATTTTCACCACGTACTCCGAAGAGGAAAGAAACATCTGAAGTGTGATCCTTGTGTCCGACAGGTTCTTATTTACCTACTTTCATTCAAGTTATTCTCCAGCACATAGTAAAGAATTTTCTATGTAAATAAAATGAAAGCCTGCTATCTGATGTCAACCCTTTCCTTACACAACTCCCCTCTCCTCCCACAGCCCCACATAAGCTAGGTGTGCCTGTAGGAAGGAGATGGTGGCACAGACAGCAGAATCCACTCTTGCTAGATTCAGCTGAAAGGGGTTTATTACAGGTTATCGGTGCCTTGCAGAATTTCTGGGAGGCAGAGAACCCAGCCCTGGCTGTGCACAGCCAGGAACAATGCATACGGAAACACTCAACCACACGGCAAGTTCTTCCAGCAGAAGCCCTTCTACTGCTGCTGCTGCCCGGCCCTTGGAACTGGGCACAGGATGCTTGATGTTTGCCGACTGCCCTGGCGAAACACTGTGGATGCCTCTGCCTCTGTGTCTGCCGGACGGGGCCTCTTCCTATGTTTGGTTGCCTCCGCTGGGTTCACTTCTGCCTTCTCAGATCCTGCCACGCTGCACCTATTGGGCTGGCCCTTCGCCTGGGTGGCAGAATTCTGCTCCCAGGACACCTGTGGTGGAGGGAGAAGGTGGAAAGAGAGGGTACTGGGCAACCCAGCCTGTAGGCCCCCATCTATTACCACCAGGGGATAACCCTGAATTTGTCATTGCTCTTTACACATTACAAAGCAGCCAGTGCACACTCTCTTGTAAACGTCTTGAGACAGAAACAAGCCTTGATTCATGATCACGCCCATTTCAAACACAGGGGAGGATGTGAACCTCAGAAAGGCAAATCTGACCACACTCAGTCAGTTGGAACTTGAATTTGAGGCTTCTCTAGCGAAGCCGTTTCTTATCATACCTCATCGCCTTTATTTTTTTCCTAGAAAATGGAGACATTTTGGCTAGTGTCATGGGCTGAATTATATGTCCTAAAATCCATCTGTTGAAACCCTAACCCCTAGTGCTTCAGAATGTGACTGTATTTAGAAATATGGCCTTTAGAGAGGTAATGAAGGTAAAATGAGCTCATTAGGGTGGGCCTTAATCCAAGATGCCTGGTGTCATTATAAGAAGAAATCAGGACACAGGTACACATAGAGGGAAGAGCGTGTGAAGACACAGTGAGAAGACGGCCGTCTACATGCCAGGGAGAGAGCCCTCAGAGGAGCCAAGCCTGCCCACACCTTGACCTTGGACTTCCAACCTCCAGGACTGGAGCCAATAAAAGTCTGCTGTGTAAGCTGCACTGTCTGTGGTGGTTTGTTAAGGCAGCCCTAGCAGACTAATACAACTAGGAAACCGATTTTGCCTTTCCAATAGAAAAACTTTTTTCAACGATATTTATATCGTTTTTTGGTTCTCTTCCTAGACTTAATGAGTTTGGGGAAATTTTTGGTCTCACCAGTGCTTATTCTTTTCCATTGATTCCCACAGATGTGCACTTATCTGATTACCTAAATGCCACAGCTGGGTAGTCATCTGAGCAAGGTACATCCAGGTAGGGGCCAGAGAAATGGGATTATGGGAGAGAGAGGCTTCATATTACCAAAGCCTGATGGGAACAGTGGAGGCTGTGGGTTTCAGAAGGCCTCTATTTTAGGACAAAAGAGAATTTCTCTCTCTTGGAAAAAGCTGTAAGTACCAAAAGGGTGCTAACTTGGTAAGTGCAAAGTTAGGAGAAATGGGAAATGTGTTTTCATTTGATGCGAGAGAGAACACTGCAGTTGTGGAAAGCCACCCCCTTGCCTGCCGCCGCTAATGCCTGACCCTGCTCATTAGTCTCTGCCGCTTAGCACAGAACTGGAAAATTGCAATTCTCCGCACCAGCAGCCTCCATTCAATAAATCCTGAGCCAGCGGGCAGGAGCGAGAAATCGCCCAGAGCTCGGAGCTCGGAGCTGGCTTGCTGGGATTCCACGCTCCCGCCCGGCAAGGGAGGCACTGTTTTAACTCAGGAACAACTGGCTGAGGATGCTGTGGCCTCTTCCTGTTCATTTCCAGCTTTTTAAAGAATGTGTTGTCTTTGTTTTTATTGGCGTTTCATGAAATGGCTCTCTGTGTCAACATCGTGATGAACTAGGTATACCAATTTATTTTTATTATTATTTTTTTCCCAGGAGGAATTGACCTTTTCCCTAACATTAGCTGCCTTGTTCTCTGGATGTATTTTGACCCAATTTGAGGCTTAAAGGATAAACATTCCAATTCTTACTTTTCTTATTTGTCCCTTTACTTTTCCTGCCTGGAGGGCTGGGTTTGGATCCTTACGAAGGAAGCCATGCTGGCTGTCCTTGGGCCACTCGGTGGTAGCCCTGGTCCGGAGAGGGTCAGTGGCCAGCTCTCAGAGTCCCCAGGAGCCCGAACACAATGTGTCAGTTAGCTTACATGTATCGAGGGCAACCCAACTGACCGATGTTAATTCTTTCCAAGTTAACATTATTCTTTGAAAGAAGGTAGGACATTCTAAGAAATTTGGCATTAAAATACCCCATTTGCAGGGCATACTAAGTTAAATGCCTGTTATTTCTTGATGGCGCGCTAAACTTTAGGTCCTTTTATAGTACGCTCTGTGCTTTGCCTCCTAATCAAGGCAAACTCCTACTCAGGACAATTCTATCCCAATTTACTGCTTATGTGCAAATTTCTGATCAACAGGATTAGGCCTTAGGAGGTAATATGTTTCTAGAAAATAAATCCTAAAATATGGAGGGTTATAAATGTGTAAACAAAAGCCTTTACCTGTGTGTGTGTGTGTGTGTGTGTGTATGCGCGCGCACGCACACAAGCCCCTGGGTTCACGAATTACTGCCAGTATCTTTAGGCAATGACTTTGCCTCATTGTAAGCAAATGTGAGAGTTCCTTTGATTAAGCGTGGTGGTTAATATGATATATTTTGGAATGATGCTGAATTTCCAACTTTTAAAATCATATCCTGAGCTGTTGCAGGATCCATGAGTAGCTCTGTTATACCTTGGATGACTACATGTCTGTTAATTTCTACAGAATTTATGCTAATTATTTGAAGTCTGCCACTTTGATGGTAACTGCATGGATGAAGAATAATTTTTCAAAAAGTGTTTTCTCATTGGTGAAGGGCCCCTGCCCCCCGCTCCCAATCTGGGCAGGTGGGTGTGAGGTTCGCTTTGGGTTCAGGCCTCCTCCCTCCACTCTGTCCCCTTCCCAGAGACCGTACCTGGCCACCTTAAAGCATGCACACTCGCTCTCCCACTCAGCGCCCTGCTTTATTTTTGAAGTTTCTGAAATTCTAATACTTATCCATGAATTTACCTTTTTATTTTCTCTTTTCCCAGGAGAGCAGGGTTTTGTGCTTGCGCTCTGTTTTCTCACAGCGCCTAGAACAGTGATGGGCCCGTACGAGGCCTTCCAGGTCATTTGTCGAACGACAGAATTTGGTATAAATTCTCCTGGACCACCCAGTAAACGGGCAGACTTTCCAAACTGGTAGCTGGTACCATGTGTTTAGACTTGGACTATTTAAGATTTCTTTTTCCCCCTAAGCAACATTAACTGGTCCATACAGAAGGCTGTCATCTTGGCCTCTGTCTAAAGCCCTGAAAGGAACAACATCCTGGGGAATAAAAACAAGACCTGGATTCTGAATCAGCCCATGGCCAGCACTCACTGGGTGCTCCTGGGTGAGGCACCTTATGGTCTCTGAGCCTTTGTAAAATGGGGACTGTGGATATCCCCCGCAGCTCTCATAAACGTTTGCAGAAGCCAAACAAGGCACAGAATGCAAAGTTACTTTAAAACCTAGAGAGCCCCAAAGTTAGATCAGGTCTGAATTGTGCCTCCCCCCAAATTCCTATGCTGAAGCCCTGACCCCCTGCCGCCCCCCACTGCCATTGTCCCTCAAAGGGTGACTGTGTTTGGATATAGTGCCTTTGAAGAGGTGATTCAGTTAAAATGAGGTCATCAGGGTGGGTCCTAATCCAATCTGACTGGTGTCCTTATAAGAAGAGAAAGAGACCCCAGACCATGTGAGAACACGGCAAGAAGGCAGCCGTCTACAAGCCAAGGAGGGAGGCCTCAGGAGAAACCACAGCATCTGACACCTTGGTCTCGGGCTTCCAGGCTCCAGAACTGTAAAAAAAAAAAAAAAAAAAGTCTGTTGTTTAAGGCACCCAGTCTGTGGCATTTCATAATGGCAGCCCTACTGGTTAATACAGCTGCTCAGTAAGAAATTTTGATGGGCTGTAGGGATGATCTGTGTTTATCAGTTCACACTCTGTGTTTATCACGCAAAGAGGATTGTAGTCTATCAAACCGTTCTCCCATTGGATGGATTTTCATGACAGCATCGTAGACTTGTCATATCCATTTGGGATTGTCTTTACCCGGTAGCAGTTCCTTCCTTTTATATTTATGATTCTCGATTTTCCATTGGCCATCAAATGATCTGTAAAAGAAAATCCACTTACGTCTAGGAAGGAAGATCCATTTAATGCTCAGGGAAGACTGGTTCTTAACATAACGACATCTTTAAGAAGGGCTACCTCAACGTTTCTCTTATGATATAATAAAATGAAAACCAGCAGGGCCATTCCCTGTCTCAGTTTCTGCAAGGAAAAGGCAATATCTCAGGAAAATGGTGTAAGGAATACCTAGAGCCGTGCAAAGTATAAATCTGAATAGGACTGGATGTTTTCCTGGTGGGGAGGTCATGGCAGCGCTGAATCCCGAGACATCCCAAGCCCCAGGGAGCACCATTTTTTCATCAGGCTGGGGCCATCGGCAGTGCTCTGTGTTGTGCCTGGGTTGTTTGATGAAGTGTCTTCCCAGGGAGGAAAGTCTAATTGCTTGGGACGCTTTTGCAGCTGTGCCTTTTGTTCTCAGAGAGAAGATAGATGGGGACACGGAGAGATGGATAACGGGTAGGTAGACGGATGCTGTGGTGGAAACAGTCAGCTGTCCCGCCTGATAGGTTTTTTTTTGTTTTTTTTGTTTTTTTTGCGGTCCACGGGCCTCTCACTGTTGTGGCCTCTCCCGTCACGGAGCACAGGCTCCGGACGCACAGGCTCAGCGGCCACGGCTCACGGGCCCAGCCACTCCGCGGCATGTGGGATCTTCCCGGACTGGGGCACGAACCCGTGTCCCCTGCATCGGCAGGCGGACTCCCAACCACTGCGCCACCAGGGAAGCCCCCGCCTGATAGGTTTTAATCCTCACCTCCTCAGACTGCCTCATGTCTCTGAGACCAGATGCTCCAGGCAATGGGCCTGAAGGTCTGTGGGGGGCCCTGGTCCACAGAACATGGCAGTTGGGGTCCTACTCACACCTCCTGAGCTCTACTGTCAGGAAGTGGGTTTTCCTCTCATTCTCCAGGGGAGTTGGCAATTGCTATCTTTTTGTATCACACCAGGGGATTGGAATAAATAATCTGTTGACCATTCTCCTGGTAAGCTTTAGAATTCCTTCGTGGAGGGACATACAGAAATGATCAAATTCCAGGACCCCAGACAGGTACAGGTGATAAGGACTGCTCAGCCCCCGGCAGGTTACAAGGCGCTCAGGCTCAAAAGCCACCGCCAGGAACTGAGCGGGATGTGTTTTGTCCACGTCAGGCATCGGGACCCTGAATAAAAACGTCAGGTGCAGCCCACCCAGTGCAGATGTGAGCGGCAGCAGAGGACAAGCGGGGTGGCTGCAGGGAGATCTGGAAATGAAGACGGCTCAGGTCCCCTGCACAGCTCACCGAGGTCTACTGTCCCTTCTGATGGAGAAGCTGTGCAGAGACCGGTGCCCTCAGGGCCTCCCAGCGGCAGGCACTGGCACCGCCCTTCTTCTGCGCTCTCCCAGGTGTCTATTCACGGGACCTGGGAGTCCTCTTTAGGTGGAGGAGTCCCTGTGCTTTGTGCTGCTGAGCAGGGACCGTCCCAACAAACACAAGCCCAGCAAATGCCACAGGCCACCTGAGGGGCCTGATGCCTTGACGCCCCTGCCGGGCTGTGTTTGGAGGTTGCATGGCCGGCCCTGCTGGACAGCATCCCTTCCCCTTCGCGTTGGGGCCCAAGCACCTGTAAGTCTCACCACTGAGCAGATACAGGGCCCTGGCCGGGCTGGAGAACCACATGACTGTCCACAGCCGTCTCTGATGTAGCAAGGCCTGCCTGTCACAACTGGGCCTGCATGCAATTTACACCATGGCCTGGATTTGCACATGACACTGGTGACTAGGAGCAGCAGGCTTTTGAAAAGGTTTTTTAAAAATTCTTTTGGTCGTGCTGTGTGGCTTGTGGGATCTCAGCTCCCAGACCAGGGACTGACCCTGGGCCACGGCAGTGGAAGCCCAGAATCCTAACCACTAGGCCACCAGGGAACTCCCGGAGCAGGCTTTTAAAAAAATATTTTTACTTCTCCATTTTTGAGATGAGAAAACTGAGACTCAGAGAAGCTAGGAACCTTCCTGAGAGCCACAGAGCAGGCAGAGACACCCCCAATCCACCTCGCCTTGACCCACAGCCCTGCTTCTGCCAGCGGCCTCATCCGGGCCGGGAGGGTCTGAGGGTTGGGAAGGAGTCAGCTCCATCCGCCAGGGGGCTGGAGGGCTCTGTCTGCCTGACGTGAGGCCTGCCTTTTGTTTATTCTCTGACATGGTGCTGGTGGCAGGTACTGCTCTGGGCATGGAGGGGCTTAGCCCACCCGGGGCTCCCTGGCATGAGAATCCACCATCAGTGGGAATATTGGAAGATGCCCACCTCTGCACGCCTGGGCACCCCTTCTCCCACCAGGGCCCTGACCATCCCCTATAACCCTTTAGACAACGCTTCCTGACATCATTCCAAGTGGCCACATTTTCCATCCGAGAGAGGAACCTCACCTCTTCCTCACATGTCACCTGAGGTCAATGCCCCACGGAGGCTTTGCCGTGGCACCTCCCAGTCTCCTCCTCGAGAGGCCATGTGGTGGAAGAGGGGCTGAGGACCCCCTGCCACGTGGAAATGAAACGGTTCCCACCCAGGGTGAGTGACTTGGTGTAGTCCTCCAGGAAAGGCCTGCACTGGACAGCCGCCTGCCTTATTGATTAACGGACTCACTTGCAATCATTGGTTACTCATGGAACACCTACGATGTGCCGAGCCCTGGCTGAGCCACTGGAACAAGGCAGGTGATGTCCCTGCCCTTACGGAGCTCATGCTGTAGTGGGACAATGGACCACAAACTAGGGAGGAGAGCAGGAAGTAGAATAAGATAGTGATCGCCCCAAGGAGAGCCACAATGCAGTGGGGGGAGGGGATGGGGTGGGCCCTGGAGGGAGCACACCCTCTTGGGGCCCTTCCTGTCCCCAGTGGGCATGGCTGAGGTCCTACCTCTGGGTCTCAACTGCTGCTGGTGATAGGCATCTCTCCTCTGCCCTGGAGTGACGGGGAAGGGAGGCTTTCGTATGGCCACCCTGCACCCTCCGTGGTCACCATCACCCAAGTCATGGGAGAAGAGCCTTGGCAGGCAGCTTGATGACTGAGAGTTCTGCAGGGCCAGGGGCTCTGGGCACTGGCAGTGGTCCCTCAGATGCTCTCCTCCATCATCCCTTCCCTCCTGCAGAGTCTGGGCTGCTCAGAGCTCTGCTTTTCTAGCTCCCAGGACCACATGGACCCATCTCCAGGCCCTCACATCATTTGCATTGAACACTGTGCCACCGATTCTAATTAGCTGTCCCCTCTCCACCACAGTCTGTGTCCCCCTCCTGCTTTGCATGTCCCTGGAGGGCTCAGCAGGAGTAACCATGGCAGACCTTCCCCAAGACATGCTTGACTCTACAAAGTAGAGAGAGTAACGATTCCTGAAATATTAGTGGTTTCTTTTTTAAACACTGGAATACTTTTCAAACGAGGGAGAAATTGATAAATCACTTTTGGCTGAAGATATAATTGTGAAATTCATTTTTATGACCCGCCCTTACTGTCTCATTATACATTCCCTAAATATACATAATTTTCCGTATCTTCATTTATCATGTGTCAAAAAATAATATTGCTGTTTTCTTCCATTATTGTAAAAGGGAAAAGATAAAGCAGGCTATTCAAAAGCTTCAGGCTGCAGCAACATTTTAAATCTGAAAAAGAAATCTCCCATCTTCTGTTGAGTCAGAGCTCATTTTCCCCCTTTGCAATCACGGTACAGTAGATGCAAGGGTTCCTCCGGGAGGACAGGGGCTTGGGTCTCCAAACCATCTTATGACAATCTTGGTACAGAAGCTGCTGCTTCTCCTTCCTGCTGTGGGCAGGTGAGCTGGAGCCATCACATTTCAGGTTCACTAGATATTTGCACTTTAGTCCCGGGGTCATGTGATAACATTAGTGAAACGTTTTTAAAGGATGAACTTGAGGTTCAGGAAACTCCTATCCCTCCTAATGGCCCTGCCCCTTAGAGAGTCTCTGAAGAAAGGGCCCTGCAGTGTGGAGTAAAACGTGGATGGCTACCCGATGCAGTAAGAGACAATCCCACTATTCTCCATATCATCTGGGTTCTCATGGGTTAAAAAAGATTGCCCAAATAGTCCCTGGACATTGGTGCACTCAAAATCCCTGCATTTAGGGGCCTCAGCAGTCAATCTGGGATAGAGGAAAACAATTCTGCTGATTTAGGTCATGGACCGATCAGTCCGGCAAGGCTTACAAAGCCAGCATCCTCTCCTCCCAGATGGAGGTGGGATTGGAGGGCTCCGGGCAGAACCTGCTTAGTCTCTGGGAAAATTGAGAGGAGCCTGCTCGAGGATCTACAAGGGAAATGTCACGCAACCAGATGCATCTCTCTCTCTCTCTCTCTCTCTCTCTCCCTCTCTCTCTCTCTCATCTATCTACTTATTCTATCATTCTATCTATCTATCTATCTATCTATCTATCTATCTATCTACCTATCTACCTATCTGTCTATCATCTATCTATCTTTTCTAACTACCTAGCTATCTAGCTAGCTATTTATGAGAGGGAGGGAGAGAGAGAGAGAGAGAGAGAGAGAGAGAGAGAGAGAGAGAGAGAGATTGTGTGAGAGAGAACAGGACAGAGTAAACAGGAGAGAAGGAACCTGTCTCGCATATATTCCCAGTGTCCTCTACCCTCTATGCTGGGGGCACTGCCTGAATACTTTCATCCAAGGGCACTAAGACAGGCATTGAAGAGATGGACCACATTTAGGTTAAGTGATGAACTCAGGCTGCCTGGTGACAAAGTCAAGGAATAGAACCTTGTCCCTGCTCCCTGGCTGGACTTCCTCTCCTGCCTCAAAGGCCCCCGATTTTCCCATCCCCAAGCTAGACGTGCTCTTCACACTGTCCGGCCCCTCTGCTCCAGGTGTGAGCCCAGGGTGGCAGGGTTGCTCTCCGTCCAGGTGCCGAGGTGGGTTCTGCCCCCAGTTCTTCCTGGAATTAACCTCAGGACCTTGTTTGTTACTTCATCTGAAGCCAAGTAGCTGGATCTCAACTCTGCCTGCATCTTGGAATCACCTGAGAGGCTTTTTTAAAAAGTAGGGCTGTCTGGCCCTACCTGCAGGGACGCTGATTTATCTAACTTGGTCTTGTTCTCAGGAGCTTTTCTGCTGTGGCCATACAAAGAGGCAGCCCTGAGTCTGGGGTGGGTCCTTGTGTCTGTATTAAAAAATAATGCCTTTGGGACTTGCCTGGCGGTCCAGTGGTTAAGACTCTGTGCTTCCACTGCAGGGGTCATGGGTTTAATCCCTGGTCCAAAAAAAAAAAGCAAAATAAATAAAGCCTTTAATGATTCTAATGATTAACTTTCACTAGACCGAAGGAGTGATTAGAGGGTTTTATTTATCTGTTTGTTTTCAGCATTTAGCTGGAAAGGTCACATCACACAGGGACAATCAGCACAGGTGATCACTTCGCTTTGGCTTGTATCCTATTTTCAATGATCGTAACCGTGAATGAGTTCATTCCTCTGCCTTAGCAAAAAATGCAAAGCCTACCTTGTTGGAACAAAATGTAAGACTTGTGAAAGTCCAGCTTGATTGTGAAGGTCGAATGGTGTCATCCATCTGTGACAATGATAAAAAAAAAGCCCTAATTCAATAAGTAAATCTCATTGGTAATAGAAGGGTGTGTGCACAGAAACTCAGTGACTTTTTTAGCTCCAGTGGTTGTATCTCTGGGTCCATATCTGTAACACTATTTAAATTGTATCTACATGAGAAACCAGAGGAAAGTAACATCATTGCTAAAATTTAAAAAGAAATTTTAATTGAAATATAGTTAATTTACAGTGTTGTGTGAGTTTCAAGTGTACAGCAAAGAGATTCAGTTAAACATATATATATATATATATATATATTCTTTTTCAGATTCTTTTTCATTACAGGTTATTACAAGATATTGAGTATAGCTCCCTGTGTTATACAGTAGGTCCTTGTTGTTTATCTATTTTATACATAGTAGTGTGTATCTGTTAACCCTAATGTTAAATGGGGCCATAAGAACAGAAAATCATGCACAGAAGACATCTACGATGTTGCGACTGTGTCTTTGAGTTTCATCGTCCCTCCCTCACAGGCGTAGAGGCCAAGCAGCCAGAAGATGCTTCTTCTGAGCCCGGAGGAGGTTCAGGACGCACTCCACAAGCTTGTATTTTGCAAACTAGGTCTTGTGCTGGGGGTGGTGCCACATGGTGCCCCGGAGGCTTTGTTGATCCAGAGCTGCTGTCCGTCTTCCTGCTTGCAGCTCAGTGATTGCCTTATGTTTGTGTTTTTCTTGCTCCAGATGGGCAGAAGAAGGTTCAAGAGGAGTTCGACATCGACATGGATGCACCAGAGACAGAACGCGCAGCAGTGGCCATTCAGTCTCAGTTCAGAAAATTCCAGAAGAAAAAGGCTGGGTCCCAGTCCTAGCGGGAGAGCCCCTTCCTAGTCTGCCTGAAGTCACCACCTTCAACCACCCTGTCAAGAAATTAAAAGAACAACACCTTCGAGGGAAATCATCTGCACATGATACCCACGTGCACCGCAGTCCCGCAATGCATGTACAGAGACCCGTGATATTTATACCCTTGTAGGAAGGCATAGACTATGCAATTGTGAGCGGCTTGATATCTGTTTATCTCCAGTACCATTCCTCTCGCAACTGATTATTTTCCTTGATGTAATAAAATGGAGTTGAGATGCATGATTCAAGTGTCTGCCTCCACTTCTCCCTTTATATTAACTTGGGAAATTACCGTTGCTAGAAGTAAGGCTAGATGTCTATTTTCTTCTCCCTCTAAGGGTTAGAGCCGAAACACGGTGGGTGCCCTCTGTGAGGAGCTTTCCTGCTGAGAACGGAAGATGCGTTCTCAGCTGTGCCTGTCTCATTTGGAGAGTTCTAACCTCTGACTGGCGATGGCGATGAATTTTCTTCTTATGATTGGATTAGAGCCCTGGATCCTGGGGTGCTAGAGAGTCAGAATGTTCCCTGGGGAATTAAGACTCATCCAGGAGAACAAGAAGGGGGAGGGCGATGCATCTGTTTAGGGGCAGTCACCCAGGTTTACACAGCAGGCGCATTTTGCATTTCGGAGCTCCGCAGGGGATGCCCCCACTATTGAGGGCTGGTCTGCCGCTCACCAGCAGCTCTCCGTACCTGGGGTGCTCCAGGGCCAGGTGGCTCTCTGGCCTGCCCTCCCATCCCCCTCCGCAGCTCCTGACACCCCTCAGGGAGTGAGTTGCCACCTGTTAGGATTATTTAGCACATCCTGCAATTTGGAGAAGTTCTCTCCCATCCCAGCTCTTCCCCTGCAAACCTCGTAGGTGAATTGCTTCCCACACCCCAAAGGGTAGGCAGGGAGGAGAGGGCTGTCACATGCAGAGAACACTCCTTCGAGTCAAGAGCCAGGGGGCGGGGTGAGTGCCTGCCTTGGGGCCCCAGGTGGCAGGAGGCACCCGCCCCCGAGACTGGCTGTTGGTTGGAGCTGTGCCGCATGAGAACCTGATGTGGAAGCTGCATTTCGTCTTCATTCCTTTTTCTGGACAGTTCTCTGGGGCTGCTAGGGACAGGGCGAATTCGGGCTCCTCTGATGGGTTTCCAATTAGACAAGCACTAGTTAGGATCATTGGAGCACTGGCAAGCAGCCAGGGCTTCTTGGGACTCCTGATGACCTGTGGTCCCCGCTGAAAAGAGGACAGTGGGTTGAGGGAGCTCTCCATAGAAAGCTTCATTAGACAGCAGGGGTATGAATGTGACGTAGTCTTCTTTGGAGTTCCCTGGAGCATCAATGTAAAGAAAGTTGGGAACAAAACAAGCCCTTAAGGAATTCCGACGAATTCCCTCTACATCCCATCTCACAGCAACCCCATTGCTCCCTCATTCTCTCCAATATTTCACATAAAGGAAGTGGGATATCCTCTTGCTGTATGTGTCTGGACCTGATGGCCAGCACAGTTCAACAAATCTGGAAGCAAATCTGGTTTTATAGTGAGGATACTCCCCCAAGAGGAGACTTTTCGTGCAAAGTAGGGAGTCCTAGGGAGGGGTTCTTCCCCAATATTCTAAGGGACAGGAAACTCTCCCTCCCTCCCTGACAAATCCCCATGAGAGCAAAAGGAGGGGAGTAGGGTGAGGGCTGTGACATTTGGAGAGACCCCTCAATGATTCTGATACACCTTCATTCCAATCACAGGACAAGGGTGTATCTGACTTCTTGTGAACCACAGGGATGAATTTAATTTTTTACTTCCCAGGTGGATTCATGAGAGTCTAAAACTCCAGCCAACAGCAATGGGGCGGGGGGGACTCCAAATGTACCTCCCTCTGCATTGAATTGGGTGTGTTGGGTCTATGGATTCGTGGAGCCAGAGGAAAGAGCAGTGGCTCATGACTCCCACCTTTGGAGGGCCTTTCTGCTCCCGTGGGCTGCAGTGTTCATTGCAGAGAAGAGGATGGAACTTTCCTCTCCAGGGTGCACCTGAGCTGGGCTGCACATGGTGTCAGTTGCACTTCATGCATGTTTATTGAACTCCTACTACCTGTATGTACTTGGTGCTGTCACGGTGCTGGCAGGCTGGTGGGGAAGAGGCACCGATAAATAGACAGTAAAATGGGGAGATTCATACTGCAGTGCAACAGAGAGAAGACAGCTCATCCAGGCCTGGAGAATCATTCAAGTCTTCCTGAGGAATTGCCACCCTCAGCAGCCATCTGAAAGATGGTGGGAGTTGTAGTTAAATAGCCTGGGTGGTTGGCTGGTGGAGGAGAGTCAGGGCAAAGCCCAGGAGAAAGAGGTGCTGAACTTTGCAGACCCAGAGATTCGATGTATTAGCACACCCCAGCTTGGGGGGGGGGTGTACTGCTACCCAAACTTGGGCAGGCCAGGAGACAGGACCCCAGCACTCGGGACTTGGAACTGGATTCATCTCTGACCTACAGGTCGGCCAAGTGACCGCAGAGAAGTTTACCTTGAGCAGCTGGTTTCCTTACCATCAAGGTGATGATGAAATCTTCTTGGCAAGGTAGATGGGAAAATGTTAGGGATTTAAAATATCTCCTTGTGGGTGTGTGATAAATGGAAGATTATTAATGATAAACCATGAGGTAAAGAATCAATCGTCACCTCCATCACCAGCATGCTTTTTCTTGAGTCAACCCAATTCATGGGACTCTGCTTCTCTTGGCTGTAGCCAGCTGGGCCAGTGGTGGGCACCTGACCCAAGAGGTGGGCTCTGACAATCGGAATCTTTTCCTCGTGAGTTTGAACCAATAGTCATGGGACCTGAGCCAGTTAATGGGAAGGAGATATTGAGTAGGGGCTGAAGCTGGTATTGTGGCAGGTTAAAGCTGCCCCAAATTCTTAAAACAAACTTTTTTTTTGCAAGAAGCTGCAAAAGTTCATGTGGAGAGAGATGCAGGGGGATGCATAAGAGGATCCAAGACCCAAGATATATGGGCCCACGAGGGATGGGAGGGCAGCCTAGGTTGACTCATTTGGTTGAAATGAGCAGAAACCCACTCACATGAACTAAAAAAAGAAAGAATTATTCGGGTCTCACAGACATCCAAGAATAGAACATCCAAGACATGCAGGAAAAAAATAAAATGCCACAGACAAGCAGAATTACACGAATTTATAACTAAACTGGGGTACAGTGAGGGAAGAACTGATGTGTTTATTACATTGTCCTTAGAGTGTTTTATGACTTTCAGTCAAGTTTTACAGTTTTCTTCATATAGGTCTTGCAGATTTCTTTCTGTTCTATTTCTAGGGATTTCATAGTTTTTTGGTCCTTCTAAATAGAATCTTTCCCCAAAGTGTTCTCTGGCTGGTTTTGCTGTTTTCTAGGAAAACTACTGATATCTGCATATTTAACTCATTAACTACTCATCTTACTGAACTACATAATATCTGATCATTTTTCAGTAGATTCTTTAAGATTTCCAAGCAGACAGTCTTATCTATGATCTATAATTAACAATATTTTTTCTCTTCTTTTCTATTATTTTTAGCTTCCTTCTTTGTCCTTTCTTGTCTTCCTTACACTCCATCCTTGTGTTTTGAGGGAGGCGAAGGGATTTTTCCATCTCAAGTGACAGTGAGAGACCATCTCATGCATGAGGTAGGCATCTCCATAGGTCATTTAATTGAGTTGTTTGATTTTAACTTCATGCAGTTGTCTTTTCTCAAGTCTTGCAAGCCTAGTATTGCACCTTTGAATGCACACATTTTGTATACCCTGAAGTTTAACCTCGATAAATTAGTATAATTGTAGGGGAAGGTTAGATAGAGGGAAAGAGTTTATGATTAGAGTTCATTTAGAATTTGTGTTTAAGGTGAGGATTCATATTAATGGCATGTTAAGGAGTTTTCACTTGACTCCAATTCAAATCATGGATGATCCAGGTGGGGTTTCTCAGTCACTGTGCAATGTCCAATATCCTAGCTTGGGCTGCTATAACATAATATCATAAACTGGGGGGCTTAAACAATAAATATTTATTGCTCACAGTTCTGGAGGCTGGAAGTCCATGATCAAGGTGCCAGCAGATTTGGTTCCCCAGTGAGGGCTCTCTTCCTGGCTTGCAGGAGGCATCCTTCTTCTTCTTTTAAAATTTATTTTATTGAAGTATAGTTGATTTACAATATATTAATTTCTATTGTACAGCAAAGTGATTCAGTTATACATATGTATACACACACACATACATATACATACATATATATGTGTGTATATATATATACATTCTTTTTCATATTCTTTTCCATTACAGTTTATCACAGGATATTGAATATAGTTCCCCGTGCTACACAGTAGGACCTTGTTGTTGATCCATTCTCTATATAATAGTTTGCATCTGCTAACCCCACACTCCCAATCCGTCCCCCTCCCCCCTTGGCAACCACCCGTCTGTCTCTAAGCAGACGGCCTCCTTCTTGCTGTGTCCTCACATGGTGGAGAGAGAGAGCTCTAGTGTCTCTTCTTCTCTTATAAGAGCACCAATCCCATCATGGGGGTCCACCCTCATGACCTGTTCTAAAGCCTGTTACCTCCCAAAGGTACCATCTCCTAACATGATTGCATTAAGAGTTAGGGTTTCACCCTATGAATTTTGGGGGGGCACAAACATTCAGTCCACAACATCCACCTTCTCAGGGGCAGGGCTCACCAGCTCTCCCGAAAGTCCTTTACCGTAATGTGATTGAACTGAATAACACACTGGCCTTGCTCCACAACCCCACTGATCGACCACCTGGCTCTGATGTGTTCTCATTGCCACTGTTTCCTCTCAGTTGCTGCCTTGTCGTTTTCCTCACAGCTGTGACAGTGGACTCTGCTCAGTGCCACGTTGCCCTTTTGGAAATAGTTTCTTCTTTTGCTAACAGATGCTTAATTGAATATCGGTGACTGTTGCTTTGTTTTATGTGACCTCCGTGGGAGTCAGGGGTGGGTCTGCAGGGCAGGGATAATGATGGGCTTGCATAGGGCCTCATCAGGGTTTATGGATAAAATGACCAGAGGATTGTCAAAAGTACAACACTGAACTAGCCCTTTCTCTGCTCCTTGCCCTGTAAAGCAGATGTGAATTATGAAGATTTTGAATCCCCGAAGCTACCATTCTCGTTATTTCTATGTGCCAGTGTTGCAGGGTCTCTGCTGCTTGAGAGTTTAGAAAGATGCCATCACACGAGTTGTGACAGCTCACAAAGGGTGGATGGATGGAGAAGGGCTTCTCTGTTAGTGCTTTTTGGGTTTCAGGGAGGGTTTTTTTTTTACAGCCCCTCAACTAAAGAACCATTTCCTAGCCCACCTGCAAAATGAACTGAGGAGTTCCAGTGAGATGACTGTCTTGTCCCAAGCCAGGCTGTCATTGACTTATGAGATGGATTCCTGCACAGAGACACCTGGTTGCAGGTGAAAGCACAGTTAGACTGGGAGAAGTCTTCCGTGCCATGTTCTCATGTGTACCTTACCAATGCCAGAAGCATCACCCTGACTACATGTTTCCCTCTGGTACTGCCACGGCCACCCGCGCCCTAGTCCTCTAACCATCCACTGTGCTGTGGAAGCCACACACGGAGCATATCCAGCTCGAGACAGGAGAGCTTGTGCCCCACTCTCTAATGATCCACTGTCCAAAGGTCTGGGTTGACCTGATAACTGGGAGAGAGCCTCACCACTCACACTGGGATCACTTCACTGTTCCTCTGATTCCTCCACTTTGCACCCGCTGTTCTCTTTCTAGAACATTCCCCTGTAGCAGCCAGAGTACTCTTTTAAGCATGTGAATCTGATTGTGTCACCTTTTCCTTGCCTTATTGTCCCCACACTTAAAGCCTTGCACCAGCTTCCCTGTGCTCGTAGGATAAAGCCAATCTCCTTGACGTGCCCTCTCCCCTCACTTTCTGGATACTTCAGCTTTTCAGATGTGCTGGCCTTCCTCCCATGTCAGGGCGTTTCAGTCTGCCCCTCAGTCTTTGCATCTGGTTACCTCCTACCATGCTTTAGTTCTGAGCTGACAAGTTACCTTCTGGAGCAGTTGAGGTAAAACTAACTGCTGGAAGAGCTCAGCCCCCAGATCCAGGAGACCACACCCAGTAGAAGCTTATTTCTTACTCAGTGCAGAGCCTGAGGCAGGTGTTCTGAGCCATGGCTGTCCTCCTCATGGAAGATGGCATCAAAGGTTTGTAAAGGGCCAGGCCCAGAAATGACTCAAAGCAGTTCCACTGGTCTGAACACAGGCACGTGGCTACACATATTTTCTAGGAAAGCAGGAAATTTGTCCACCTGTGTGCTCAGGAGGTGGAGGAAACACACCACTGTTTCTGGTGCAACTCCTCCCCTCACACCCCCACTCCACACATAAGGTCCTGTTCTTGAAGGCTCTTATTACAGCTTCACTTTCACATACATTTATGTGCTTCTTTGATCAGTGTCACATCCTCTGCTCAGCTCCGTGAGGTCAGGGACATCCATTTGATGGCAAGTTAGTTGCTTGCTAAATATTTGCTGGGAGAGTGAATGAATAAATACATATCCAAGTTGCATGTACTCTGAAGAAATCAGCTCCCATTGTATTTGAGGGCATGAAGATCCATATTTGAGAGACATAAAGGAACCCTGTGGTTTCATTCAGTCAACAGCCAAGCAAGACCTTGATTTGGTCAGAGTTCAAAATCAGCCTTCATGCTTCATTTTTCTTTCTTAAGAGGGTCTTAGAAAGGCAGTCATGTGGTAGATTTTTTAAGTCAGCCCAGCGGACAATGCGTAGACATACAATAGAATCAGGATAGATGGGCACCAAGACCTGTACATTTCTAGGACACTTCCTTCCAAAAAATAAAAATAAAAAAGCAAACAAATCCCCAAGCCTGTGGTGGTTGCGAAGACAGCAGGTGTCTGAACACTGCAAATCCAGGATCCTGCTTAGCAAATTTTTTGTCATTCCTTCCATGTGGAATGAAGCTCCTCCTCTCCACCTACCCTCTCAGGGGAGCAGACCGCCCTGCACCTGTGGTCAGCAGAGCCAGGCTTTTGCTCCAACTCAGTTACTTCCACCGGTGTTGTCCTGGGCAAGAACCATAACTTCCACTGGCCTCAATTTCCCCCTCTGTAAGGTGGGTTTAATAAAGTCCCCAGGGTGGTAGGGAGGGAACAGAGTCCCTTCTGTGTGTCAGGCTGAAGCAAGCCACTGAGCACTTTATACATATATTATCTCATTGAATCTTAATAATCTTATAAAGTAGGTGCCTTATCCCCATTTTACAGATGAGAAAACTAAGGCTCAGAGAGGCTCAGGAAATGCTTAGGGTCATGCAGTTAGTGAGGGGTGAAGTGGAATCTCTCATCTGTGTCTGACTTGAGAGCCTGCGGTCCTTGACACCTGTATCACTCAGTACAAGGCATCAAATACCAATTTCTTATGCACATAGGGTGGCTTTAGGGGTCTACAATCTTTAGTGGTCCCCATGATGCCTCCCTCATTCATTCAAGCCCTTAGGAGTTCCTTTTGCCTCCGAATTCCAACAGAGGTGGTAGATAAAATAATGGCTTCCAATGATGCCCATGTTCTAAGCCCCAGAAAATATAAATATGTTACCTTAGATGGCAAAAGGGCCTCTGCAGATGTGATTAAGTTAAGGATCTTGAGGTAGGGAGATCATACTGGTTGTCTGGGAGAACCCAACATAACCATGGGGTCCTTATCAGAGGGAGGCAGGAGGATCATGTTAGAAAAAGATACGATGATGGCATAGAGGTTGGAGTGATGCCCTTTGAAGACGGAGGAAGGCTCTGTGAGCCAAGGAATGCAGGTGGCATTCAGAAGGTGGAAAAGGCGGAAACAGCTCTTCCACCAGAGCCTCTAAAAGGAGCTCAGCCCTGCCCACATCTTGATTTTCAATCCTTAAAATGCATTTTGGACTCCTGACCTCCACAGCTGTAATAGTAAATTTGTGTTATTTCAAGGTACCGGTTTGCTGTAATTTGTTACAGCAGCAATAGGAAATTCATACAGTGGTGTTTTCTGTGCTGTATCTCTTGTACCTTAGCACTTGGTGTGGTCTTGTAACTTACCTGCTATGCATGTGTTAATTATTATCGCACTAGCTAATGGAGAATCCCTTGGCAGGGGGAGACCACAGTTTACCCCTCTCCATGAGGACAGTGCAGACACATCAGCACGTCAAGTAGAAATCTGTTGAGGTCCAAGATGGTGGCCCAGTGATGAGGCCATTGAGATGACCGGCAGATTACCGTGTCACCAGGGTGGGTCTCTGTGGATGGAAGCTGCATAGCATCGTCACACCCATATTTTCTGTGGGATCCCCCAAGGTGGCAGGTGTTGATGGCTGAAGTGACCTGGCAGCATCACGGCATCAACAGCTACCAAGACCGCAGAACTGTGGGCAAAGGCCACGCACAGGCGTGTCCTGCTGCAGAGGTTGGCCTGGGGCCAGCACTGGCTGTCATCGCAGATCTTCTCGTGGTTCAGGTGTTGCTCAGGCTCTTTTGTGTGTGATCTGTTTGCAACCCAGCTAGCTGGCAGCCTTTGCAGCACTAGGGCACTGAGCCAAGCTGACGAGCACAGTGGCCATGGGAATGGCTTTGCTGCTGCAGAGCTGTGAGTGGGGAGGGGGCAGTGCAGACTCTGCAGCATTTGTAATTTTCCCCCAACGTTGCCACCCTCCCGCTGCAGTGTAGCTCCAAGGGCATCCTCCTGGTGGAGCTGAATGTTGGATGGGAAAGCAGGACTCGGGATCCTTTATGAATGTGATAACCTACGAGGGGGTGTGTGATGGTGATTCCAGGGAGCTGTTTGAGGAGTGTGTTTGGTGACTGTCTGGGTCTAAATGAACTTGCGGGCTCTCAATCCAGCACTCACTCACTCGGTCCTCTCACCCCCATCTACCGCTCCCTTATGTGCCTTCCTGTTCATAAATCCAAAAGCGTTCAATGCTTCAAGCCACCGGGGGTGGGCCGGGGGTGGGATCTCATCCACCCGCGCATTTCATAAACAAATAAAGCAAGGCTCCGAGAAATGGAGTGGTTGGTCCATGGCTGCACCACCTGGACCCGGCCCAGAGTCCTAAAGGGCCAGCGTGTCTCCCGAGGAAGCTTAACCCACAAACAGGGCTGATTCAACACATCCCCGACTTTCCATCAGAGACACGAGGCTGTGCTTTCCTCCAGCCAGGCCTCAGGAGGCCCCCCGCGTGCTAGGCTACACAACCTTTTGCTAAAATTCCCTGGGAATGGAAGTGGAAGAAAGCTCGGAAGCAAATAACATGGTGTCTCTCCATCGCTATTACGGTCCAGATCTCAGAAAAGCAGAGGGTAGGGGATGGCAATCGAGATTTGAGCTCAGCTGCTTTAACCAAGACCCCCAGTAAAAGTGGCTCCAACGACAGGCTTGTCTCACCTGTGACAGTCTGGGTGAAGCCTTCCGGGGCTGGGAGAGCAGCTCCTGGGATCAGAAACACGTTCCTTCTGTCTCGTTTGACTCCATCCTGAGGACTTGCCCTTTCCCTTCTGGTTTAAGATGTATCACCATGATGTCCACATTCCAGTTCTAGGAAGGGGACACGGGACGGACACCTGGGAGGATGGATATAGAGGGGTGGTACATTCTCTGCCACACAAGGGTCACCTTTGGTGGCCTAACTACGGAGATGGGCATCGTATATGGACCAAGTTCCCTGGACATTTGCTGTCTGTCCACTTCTTTTGGTATGTCTGGTCTGGGGAGTTGGGATTGATGTGGTGAGACAAATGGTCTGCGTGTCTCCCATGTCTCCTGGCCCTGGTCACTCCAGTTAATGCTTATGGCCTCCTGCAAGCCTCTGCTACTCCCCGGGGCCTTGTCTCAGCCTGCATACAGGTCTCGGTGGTGATGGGGCATCACTGCTACTCAAGGCAGTCCCTGGCCAATGCCCAGTGGGGGGCTAGAGGACAACCATCCTGGCTCCCTTGCTCCTCGGGTGGGGTCACTCCGAGGCTGTACCATCCTGCCTTCCAGAGATCCTGGTGGAGGTGACCTCCAATAGCACGTAGTGACCTGCTCGACCACATTGCTCTTTATTGGCTTTACTCCCTTCTTGCCTCATGTCAGCACTTCCCCGCCCATGCTGCCTCTGATAACCAACCCGTGAAACGACCTTCATCCAAATCCTTGCCTTAAAGTTTGCTTCTGGGGGAATCCAAGCCAAGACTGTGAGACAAGGGAGATGTGTGGGCATTTTTAGCCAGAACTCCAGGTTCCAAGAATTCTGGACCATATGGAAGATATGTTTTGTTTATATTATACGTTTTACAACCTCCTTTTATGAAGAAATCAGCTTCTTAAGAATTAAAAAATGGGAAGAATTGACTTATGTTTCTGGAGCAGCCTCACCCGCTTCATCACTGGAACTTCAGCCAAGAAACCCTCCCTCTCGTCCTTGGGAATTTCCTGTGCATGCTCCTCTGCTTTTTCAGGTCAGAGAACAGGAAATTCAGGTCGTTTCAGGGATGCTGTCTCCTTTATTGATTTATTATGACTTGGCGCTCAGGTCTCTGGGACATGGCTTCTGCATCTCAGGATGAACAGGAGTAATGCTCTCTGCATGTGTGCATCCATCCCTCCCCCCAGGGATGCTCCCCAGGGCCCACTCTCCCTGCTCCTTCCAGATGTTCCCTTGCTTGTTTTTGTGGAGTCTCGCTCGGCCCCCTTACCCTCCAGGCTGCTCTCCAAATGATCCTCGTTCCCTTGCATTTGGTCCAGTCTTGCTCCCTCAAGGCTCTCTGCCAGAGGGTTACTGCTTTCCAGGAGGGTCCTTGATGTCTGTGACAATAATTCTCTGATGGACACAAGATCTAGGTATCCTGGCTGCACAGAACAGAGCCTGTCTCCCTGCACCTATGCTGTCCTAGGACCATGATAAGCTATTCCAGTTAAAATCAGTTCCATTTGGGATGACACAGATTGCACTGTGGCCCCTCAGAATTTCCTGAGCACCATCTCTCCTCTTTTCCTATAGTTTCTAAGCCCTAGGCTATGATTTCCCAGTTTTCTTAATGGACGATCTGACAAACTGAGTTGTCTTCTGGACAGATTATACCATCTTTATCTTGCTTTAACCTGGATGCCTGAGCAGTGTTGGCTCAGTCCTGGGTGTGCTCTTGGGTTGGCTTTGGCCTGAGACCACACTCCTCCTCTATGTGAGGTCTCCCCAGGACATCATGTTAGTGTTTCTCCATGGGGTCCTGGACTTGACAGCCCTGTTCTGTAATAAGGGGTCTGACTATGTCTCTGAGCCAACAATAGCTCCAGCAGGTTTTGAAGATAAGGTGGGACCAGCAGAGTTTTGAGTGCAACTGAACGAGAAAGACCCAGAACTTTTTTTTTTTGGCAATGACTGCCAGGGAATCCCCAAGACCCAGAACTTGATATACCACTGAGGGTGAGGAGGGAGAACCGCTTGCCTCCTCTTCTGTTCAACTTCCCTGCTCTTGGGTTGCTCTTCCTTTTTGTCTCACCTGGATTCCTACTTTTGATCTCTTCATCATAATAGTTGTATTGCTCAGGGTAATTAATGCTAGCTGCTGTAACAAACAACCCTATATCTCAGCAGTTCAGTATACAAGAAGCGTGTTTCTCACTCCTGTACAATCTGATGAGCACTGTCAGCTCTCCCGGGCAGCTGTCCACCCAGGTGGCGACTCAGGGATTCAGGCTCCATCTCTTGGGTGAGTCTGCTCTCCTTGGGTCATTTGCTTGTGAGAGAAAGAGCTTGAGTGCTTACCTGGTGTCTTAGTTTCCTAGGGCTTCCATAAAAAATTGACACTAACTGGGGGCTTAAAACAACAGAAATTTATTGTCTCACAGCTCTGGAGGCCAGAATTCAAGATCAAGATGTTGGCAGGGTTGGTTCCTTCTGGAGACACCGAGGGAGAATCCATTCCATGCCTCTTTCCTAGCGTCTTGTGCCTCTGACAGTTCTTGAGTTTCTTTGGCTGTAGACACATAACTCCAATCTCCGCCTCTATCTACACTTGGACCTCTTCACTGTGTATCTGTGTTCTTTCTTTCACTCTCTTTCTCTTTCTCTTCTCTTACGAGGATACCTGTCATTTGATTTAGGGCCTACCCTAGACTCAAGGTTATCTCATCTCAAGATCTTTGACTTCATTACATCTGCAAAGACCCCTTTTCACAGATAAGGACATCTTCACAGGCTCTGGGGGTTGGGGACTTGGATATGTCTTTTTTGGGAGCTATTCTTCAACGCACTACACAAGATTTGTTTTACTGTCAGCCACATTCCATTGCCCAGAACTAGTTGCACAGTACAGCTCTATTTGCAAGGGAGCCTGGGAAATATAGTTGTTCTGTTTGCTCAGAGGGAGGAGACAGAGGTGGTGGGCATCTGGCCAGTCCCCAACATTGGCTAATACTCAAGGGAGCACTTCCTCTGAGCCAGGTGCCCTGCTAAGGGCTTTGCAAGGACAATCTCATTTTAATCATCTTAATTCTCACAAGAAACTTCTGAGGTTGATGCTCTTTGTTATCCAGGTAAGTAAACAGAAGCACAGAGTCCTCTGAAAAATGTCCCATGTCATTTGTAAATGGGAGAACCGTTGTTTTCATCTGAGCAGACTATTTTCAGGGTCTGTGCCTTTAGCTCCTATGACAAAGTCTCTGGCAGCCCTGATGCCTGGCTGTTGGTCTTTGTGGGCACAATTGTTACCCTCTCCCACACGTCCCCTAGTCTGTTCTCAGACCCATACTCATCACTGGGCACTGACTTGTCTGGAGCAAAGTGCTTAGAGGGTGACATGCTCTTTCCTTCACTCTGGAAAGGGTCTCATCTTTCTTCTCCCCACAATGACTTGTTCAAGGACACCTCAATGGACAATGATGAAACAGCCAAAATTCTTACCGTCTAGGTCCGCAACCGGATGACACCAATCAACGAGGATGACAATGCAGATACCCCAAGTTGATTGAAGTAAATGTTAACAAGATCATCTGTCAAAGAAGAAAAGCTGGCTAGTGGAGCATAATATGTTCCTCAAGCACAATTATTGACCTTCAGGTGAGAGGACACTGAAAATTTATTTCTATTTTGGCTGCTCACAGAACTGCATTTCAGCATCTCTAGCATAATCTGCATCAACCTGCAAAACGTCAGTTGGCAGCTTGTTTGAGGTGGACAAACTACCTTGTCTGAATAGAGCCATGCAGCATATCTGTAAGCAAAAGGGCCTTGGATTCACGGAGGGTGGGGAGGAGGGGACCAGGGTTACTGTCTCTCTCCCTGCTGTCCTGTCTGTTCTGGAAAATTTTCTGCTGGCTTGCAGAAGTCCAAAGAGCGAAAAACATGCTTGTGTAATTTTGTACTTCATTACGAATATTGATCCAGATCTGTCGTGTACACATAGACACAAAGATATAAATATTTGTTTAAGGAAACAAAGTCCAGGAGAGGAGTGAGATTGGAGGAAGGGTAAGATTGAAAAACAAAATCCAAGAGAAAAAAAAAGGGAAAGAGAGGAAGGGAAGAGAAAAATAGGGGGAAAGAAAATAATTTCCCTCTAGCTTGGTTTTGAGGTAAGAGAGAGTACTTCTCTCCATGCCCTTGACAAGGGCATAGTTAGGGGACACGCCTGCTAAAAGTTATGGCAAATCTGCTCTCAGTTACTGTAGATGCAGTAGATTTCATCCTTGGAGCTGGAGTGCCGTGGTCCATCCATGGATGGGGGAAGGGGGCACCTGAGGGTCTGAGTTGGCATCAGTTTACTTGGTACCTGCTCTATAGGAGGCATTGTATCAATTCTACAGGAACATAGAGAGAATGATGTAATTAGGTACAAATCTTTCTTTCATGTCTGCTTTGATTAAGCATAATGTTAAGACATGACCATCTGTCTGCAAGGAGCTTGATTTTTAATGGATGTGATGGACATGCCCACAAAGAAGGTAAAAGTGGCATGGTCTCTGAAAGACACATAGATGAAGAATGGGAAGGGAGTGAGATACATTTCAACCCAAAGAATCCTTTGTGGCAAAGTATGGGTCTTGAAGAACACACAGAAATTCGATGTGTGGAGATAGGGAAAGGGACATTCCAACAGGGGCCGCCACAGAGGCAGGAAAAGGCTTTTTGGGATAATAGCAGCTGTTCCAATTTGGGAAATGCATAGGGAGCTTGGAGTGGGGTGGTGGGATTGAAACCTAAAAAGGTAGGTGAAGGCCAGGCCAGATTACAGATGGCCACCGGGGCAGGGATGGCTAGCTGTTCACCAGCCTGTCTTCTTGTCTTGGGCATGAAACCAGGCTACCCTTCCCAGCCTTCCTCACACTTAGATGTGGCCATGCAACTGAGTCCCAACTAACAGAATGGGCAGGAGCCACATGCCAGAAAGGGGAGCAGAGACTATGGGTGGGTGGAAGGTGAGCCTGTCCAACTGCATTACCACTTCCTACCTTGCCAGCTGCTGCTACCACCAACAACAACAACACCAACACCTCCACTACCATCAACACCAACAACACAACCATCACCACTATCATCACCACCATTGTCACCTCCACCACTATCACCACCATCACCACCAACACCATCAACACCACCACCACCATCAACACCAACACCTCCACCACCACCACCATGACCACCATTGACACCACCACCACCATTATCATCACCACCATCACCACCACCACTACAACCAGTAGCACCACCTCAACTGTCAGAACCACCATCACTATCACCACCATCACCATCACCACAACTACTGCCATTACTGCTGATAGGAGTTTCAGGTGCACACACTGTGCCAGGTATTGTTCTAAGGACTCTCACGTTTTCTCTCATTTAACCTGGACATTGACCCCATGAGGTAGGCACTATGATTAGCTCCATTTTGAAGATATATTTAAAACCATTTGTTGTGTTCTAGACCTTAGGGATTTTAACTTATCTATAGTTTTAAAGTTCTTTGAGATCAGTTCTTAAATATTGGTATTCAGGTAATAGTTTAGGCTTTGTTTTCTTAATCATGCTCATCACAAATCTTGCAGCCTTTCACTTAATCTTGAATTGTAGACCAGGGTTTTCAAAGGTAAGCACATTCATCTGCAGAGAGTAGAAGAAGGGAAAGATTGAGAGGGAGGCAAATTCTCATATTCCATTTAGAAAGTCCACATGTAACATCTGAAACTGAAATGCTAAGAGCTATATAAACATTGTTTTAATCAATTTTGGTATTTTCATGATTATGACTGTGTTAACATAATCCAGAGCTGAGTCATTTAATGTATTGTCATTGCATTTTCTTTCTTTCTTTTTTTTTTTGGCAGTACGCAGGCCTCAATGTTGTGGCCTCTCCCATTGTGGAGCACAGGCTATGGATGTGCAGGCTTAGCGGCCATGGCCCACGGGCCCAGCCACTCTGCGGCACGTGGGTTCTTCCCAGACCGGGGCACGAACCCATGTCCCCTGTATCAGCAGGCAAACTCTCAACCACTGTGCCACCAGGGAAGCCCATGTCATTGCATTTTCTTTCCCTGGAGCTAATAACTGCCTAATTTTTTCTTTGCTTAGGTTTCATGTACTTATCACTATTTTAATCCCAAACTTTCTACCAAAAGTGTATCTATCCTCAGTATATTCAAATTCCTCAAGTCATCTGTATTTTCCTTCATTATTTTTTTCTACATAGTGCTCCATCTTCTTGCTGCAATAGGACTGCAGAACAACTTTCATCCTGGCTTGTCCATCTATCTACCTCTCAGGTACTCAAACTTTCTGCTGTGTTGGGGTTCTTGTCTTCTAGTTCTCATGTGTTACTCTTTCTTGGTTAACTTCTTCATGTTGATGGAATGTATCTTTGGGTTCCTACTAAGACAGAGTGCCAGAAGATATAGTTTTTGAGACCATGCATGTTTGAAGATGTGTTTTTCTTAACTCTTACAATTGAATGATAGTTTGGCTAGGCATAAAATTCTAGGTTGTGAATAATTATTTTCAGATTCATATATTGTTTTTTTCTGCCACCTTTAATGATACATAATTTACAGACAATAAAATTCATTCATTAAAAGTATATAGTGGAGAAGAGGAACCAAGATGGTGGAGTAGAAGAACATGCTCTCACTCCCTCTTGTGAGAACAACAGAATCACAACTAGCTGCTGGACAATCATCGACAGGAAGACACTGGAACTCACTGAAAAAGATACCCCACATACAAAGACAAAGGAGAAGCCACAGTGAGAGGATAGGAGGGGCGCAATAACAGTAAAATCAAATCCCATAACTGCTGGGTGGGTGACTCACGACTGGAGAACACTTATACCACAGAAGTCCACCCACTGGTGTGAAGGTTCTGAGCCCCACGTCAGGCTTCCCAACCTGGACGTCTGGCAAGGGGAGGTGGAATGCCTGGAGAATCAGACTTTGAAGCCTAGTGGGATTTGATTGCAGGACTTTGACAGGACTGGGGGAAACAGAGACTCCATTCTTGGAGCACATACACAAAGTAGTGTGCGTATCGGGACCCAGGGGAAGGAGCAGTGACCCCAGGGGAGACTGAACCAGACCTACCTATTAGTGTTGGAGGTTCTCCTGCAGAGGCAGGGGGTGGATGTGGCTCACCATGGGCACAAGGATACTGGCAGCAGAAGTTCTGGAAAGTACTCCTTGGCATGAGCCCTCCCAGAGTCTGTCATTAGCCCCACCAAAGAGCCCAGGTAGTCTCCAGTGTTGCTGCCTCTGGCCAAACAACCAACTGGGAGGGAACCCAGCCCCACCCATCAGCAGTCAAGCAGATTAAAGTTTTATTGAACTCTGCCCACCAGAGCAGAGCTCAGTAAAATGTTTACAGTCAGCTCTACCCACCACCAGTCCCACCCATCAGGAAACTTAACACAGTCCTCTTAGATAGCCTCATCCACCAGAGGACAGACAGCAGAAGCAAGAACTACAATCCTGCAGCCTGTGGAACAAAAACCACATTCACAGAAAGATAGACAAGTTTAAAAGGCAGAAGGTTATGTACCAGATGAAGGAACAAGGTAAAACCCCAGAAAAACAACTAAATGAAGTGGAGATAGGCAACTTTCCAGAAAAAGAATTCAGAATAATGATAGTGAAGATGATCCAGGATCTTGGAAAAAGAATGGAGGCAAAGATCGAGAAAATGCAAGAAATGTTTAACAAAGACTTAGAAGAATTAAAGAACAAACAAAAAGAGATGAACAATACAATAACTGAAATGAAAACTACACTAGAAGGAATCAATAGCAGAATAACTGAGGCATAAGAACAGATATGTGACCTGGAAGACAGAATGGTGGAATTCACTGCTGCGGAACAGAATAAAGAAAAAAGAATGAAAAGAAATGAAGACAGCCTAAGAGACTTCTGGGACAACATTAAATGCAACAACATTCACATTACAGGGGTCCCAGAAGGAGAAGAGAGAGAGAAAGGACCAGAGAAAATAGTTGAAGAGATTATAGTTGAAAACTTCCCTAACATGGGAAAGGAAATAGCCACCCAAGTCCAGGAAGCACAGCAAGTCCCATACAGGATAAACCCAAGGAGAAACACGCCAAGACATATAGTAATCAAATTGGCAAAAATTAAAGACAAAGAAAAATTATTGAAAGCAGCAAGGGAAAAATGACAAATAACATACAAGGGAACTCCCATAAGGTTAACAGATGATTTCTCAGCAGAAAATCTACAAGCCAGAAGGGAGTGGCATGATATACTTAAAGTGATGAAAGGGAAGATACTACAACCAAGATTACTCTACCAGGCAAGGATCTCATTCAGATTCAATGGAGAAATCAAAAGCTTTACAGACAAACAGAAGTTAACAGAATTCAGGGCTTCCCGAGTGGCGCAGTTGTTGAGAGTCTGCCTGCCGATGCAGGGGACGCAGGTTCGTGCCCCAGTAGGGGAGAATCCCACATGCTGTGGAGTGGCTGGGCCCGTGAGCCATGGCCACTGAGCCTGTGCTCCACAGCGGGAGGGGCCACAACAGTGAGAGGCCCGTGTACCACAAAAAAAAAAAAAAAAAAAGAAGTTAACAGAATTCAGCACCACCAAACCAGCTGTACAACAAATGCTAAAGGAACTTCTCTAAGTGAGAAACACAAGAGAAGAAAAGGACCTACAAAAACAAACTCAAAACAATTAGAAAATGGTCATAGGAATATACATATCGATAATTACCTTAAGCATGAATGGATTAAATGCTCCAACCAAAAGACATAGACTGGCTGAATGGATACAAAAACAAGACCATATATATGCTGTCTACAAGAGACCCACTTCAGACCTAGGGACACATACAGACTGAAAGTGAGGGGATGGAAAAAGATATTCCATGCAAAAGGAAATCAAAAGAAAGCTGGAGTAGCAATACTCATATCAGATAAAATAGACTTTAAAATAAAGAATGTTACAAGAGACAAGGAAGGACACTACATAATGATCAAGGGATTAATCCAAGAAGAAGCTATGACAATTATAAATATATATGCACCCAACATAAGAGCACCTCAATACATAAGGCAAATACTAACAGCCATAAGAGGGGAAATCGACAGTAACACAATAATAGTGGGGGAGCTTAACACCTCACTTATACCAACGGACAGATCATCCAAAATGAAAATAAATGAGGAAACAGAAGCTTTAAATGACACAATAGTCCAGATAGTTTTAATTGATATTTATAGGACATTCCATCCCAAAACAGCAGATTACACTTTCTTCTCAAGTGTGCATGGAACATTCTCCAGGATAGATCACATCTTGGGTCACAAATCAAGCCTCAGTAAGTTTAAGAAAATTGAAATCATATCAAGCATCTTTTCTGACCACAATGCTATGAGATTAGAAATAAATTACAGGGAAGAAAAACATAAAAAACACAAACACATGGATGCTGAGCAATATGTTACTACATAACCAAGAGATCACTGTAGAAATCAAAGGGGAAATCAAAAAATACCTAGAGACAAATGACAATGAAAAACCAATGATCCAAAACCTATGGGATGCAGAAAAAGCAGTTCTAAGAGGGAAGTTTATAGCTATAGAAGCCTACCTCAAGAAACAAGAAAAATCTCAAATAAACAATCTAACCTTACACATAAAGGAACTAGAGAAAGCAGAACAAACAAAACCCAAAGTTAGCAGAAGGAAAGAAATCATAAAGCAGAAATCATAGAGCAGAAATAAATTAAATAGAAACAAAGAAAACACTAGCAAAGATCAATAAAACTAAAAGCTGGTTCTTTGAGAAGATAAAGAAAATTGATAAACCATTAGCCAGACTCATCAAGAAAAAGAGGGAGAGGACTCAAATCAACAAAATTAGAAATGAAAAAGGAGAAGTTACAAGAGACACCACAGAAATATAAGAGACTACTACAATCAACTCTATGCCAATAAAATGGACAACCTGGAAGAAATGGACAAATTCTCAGAAAGGTATAACCTTCCAAGACTGAACCAGGAAGAAATAGAAAATATGAACAGACCAATCACAAGTAATGAAATTGAAACTGTGATTGAAAGTCTTCCAACAAACAAAAGTCCAGGACCATATGGCTTCACAGGGGAATTCTATCAAACATTTAGAGAAGAGCTAACACCCATCCTTCTCAAACTCTTCCAAAAAAATTGCAGAGGAAGGAACACTCCCAAACTCATTCTATGAGGCCACCATCACCCTGATACCAAAACCAAAGATACTACAAAAAAAGAAAATTACAGACCAATATTACTGATGAATATAGATGCAAAATCCTCAACAAAATACTAGCAAAGAGAATCTCACAACACACTAAAGGGATGATACACCATGATCAAGTGGGATTTAACCCAGGGATGCAAGGATTCTTCAATATATGCAAATCAATCAATGTGATACACCATATTAACAAATTGAAGAATAAAAGCCATATGATCATCTCAATAGATGCAGAAAAAGCTTTTGACAAAATTCAACACCCACTTATGATAAAAAACTCTCCAGAAAGTGGGCATAGAGGGAACCTACCTCAACATAATAAAGGCCATATACAACATGAACCTACCTCAACATAATAAAGGCCATATACCACAGCAAACATTATTCTCAATGGTGAAAAACTGAAAGCATTTCCTCTAAGATCAGGAACAAGAAAAGGATGTCCTCTCTCACCACTATTATTCAACATAGTTTTGGAAATCCTAGCCATGGCAATCAGAGAAGAAAAAGAAATAAAGGGAATCCAAATTTGAAAAGAAGAAGTAAAACTGTCACTGTTTGCAGATGACATGATACTATACATAGAGAATCCTAAAAATGCCACCAGAAAACTACTAGAGCTAATCAATGAATTTGGTAAAGTAGCAGGATACAAAATTAATGTACAGGAATCTCTTGCATCCCTATACACTAATGATGAAAAATCTGAAAGAGAAATTAAGGAAACACTCCCATTTACCACTGCAACAAAAAGAATAAAATACCTAGGAATAAACCTACCTAGGGAGACAAAAGACCTGTATGCAGATAACTATAAGACACTGATGAAAGAAATTAAAGATGATACCAACAGATGGAGAGATATACCATGTTCTCGGATTGGAAGAATCAATATTGTGAAAATGACTCTACTACCCAATCTACAGATTCAATGCAATCTCTATCAAATTACCAATGGCATTTTTTTACGGAACTAGAACAAAAAAATCTTAAAATTTGCATGGAGACAGAGAAGAGCCCGAATAGCCAAAGCAGTCTTGAGGGGAAAAAATGGAGCTGGAGGAATCAGACTCCCTGACTTCAGACTATACTACAAAGCTACAGTAATCAAGGCAACATTGTACTGGCACAAAAACAGAAACATAGATCAATGGAACAAGATAGAAAGCCCAGAGATAAACCCACGCAACTATGGTCAACTAATCTATGACAAAGGAGGCAAGGATATACAATGGAGAAAAGGCAGTCTCTTCAATAAGTTGTGCTGGGAAAACTGGACAGTTACATGTAAAAGAATGAAATTAGAACACTCCCTAACACCATACACAAAAATAAACTCAAAATGGATTTGAGACCTAAATTTAAGACTGGACACTATAAAACTCTTAGAGGAAAACATAGGAAGAACACTCTTTGACATAAATCACAGCAATATCTTTTTGATCCACCTCCTAGAAGAATGGAAATATAAACAAATGGGACCTAATGAAACTTAAAAGCTTTTGCACAGCAAAGGAAACCATAAGCAAGACAAAAATACAACTCTCAGAATGGGAGAAAATATTTGCAAACAAATCAACAGACAAAGGATTAATCTCCAAAATATATAGACAGCTCATGCAGCTCAATATTAAAGAAACAAACAACCTAATCCAAAAATGGGCAGAAGATCTAAATAGACGTTTCTCCAAAGAAGACATACAGATGGCCAAGAAGCACATGAAAAGCTGCTCAACATCACTAATTATTAAAGAAATGCAAATCAAAACCACAGTGAGGTATCACCTCACACCAGTTGGAATGGGCATCATCAGAAAATCTACAAACAACAAATGCTGGAGAGAGTGTGGAGAAAAGAGAACCCTCTTGCACTGTTGGTGGGAATGTAAATTGATACAGCCACTATGGAGAACAGTATGGAGGTTCCTTCAAAAACTAAAAATAGAATTACTATATGATCCAGCAATCCTACTACTGGGCATATACCCAGAGAAAACCATAATTCAAAAAGACACATGCATCCCAATGTTCATTGCGGCACTATTTACAATAGCCGGGTCATGGATGCAACCTAAATGCCCATCGACAAACGAATGGATAAAGAAGATGTGGTACATATATACAATGGAATATTACTCAGCCATAAAAAGGAACGAAATTGGGTCATCTTTTGAGATGTGGATGGATCTAGAGACTGTCATACAGAGTGAAGTAAGCCAGAAAGAGAAAAACAAATATCGTATATTAGTGCATGTATGTGGAACCTAGAAAAATGGTACAGATGAACCAGTTTGCAGGGCAGAAGTTGAGACACAGATGTAGAGAACAAACGTATGGACACCAAGGGGCGAAAGCCGTTGGGGGGTAAGGATGGTGGTGGGATGAAGTGAGCGATTGGGATTGACATGTATACACTGATGTGTATAAAATTGATGACTAATATGAACCTGCTGTATAAAAAAATAAATAAAATTCAAAAAAAGTATATAGCTTCATAATTTTGGTAATTATGTATAATTGTGTAAATAATACCCCTACAATCAAGACATAGAACAGTTCTATCACTCTAAAAATTTGTCCCTCTACAGTCAATTCTCAGGCAACTATTGCCCTGCTTCATGTCACTATAGTTTTACCTTTTCCAAAATTTCATATTAATGGAATCCTACAGTTTATAGACTTTTGTGTTTGTTCTTTTTCATCTAGTATGTTTTTGAGATTCATCCATTTTGTTATATGCATTTTTTCCTTTTTACAACTGAGATGTATCCCATAGTATGACTATACTGCAATTTGTCCCTTCACCAACTGATGGACACTGGATTCTGCAACAAACATTGCACACAAGCTTTATATGGACATATATTTTTATTTCATTTCTTTCTCTATAAGTGGGTAGAATTTCTGGGTCATATGGTAAGTTTATGTTTTGATTTATTAAAAAATGCCCAAACTGTGTCCTAAAGTGGCTGTGACATTCTGCATTCCCACCAGCAATGTATGGTATTTCTATTAATTCCAAATCCTTGTCAACACTTCGTAGTTTTTTAAGATTTTCAAAGGTGTTTTTTATTATTTTATAGTCTCCATTGTTGCTGAAAATAAATCAAATACCATTATTATTTACAAATTTTTGTCTGTGCCCCAATTTTTGTTATTGAGCTTCCCTTTATCCCAATTTTCTGAAAATTTACAGAGATGTGCTTTGAAGTCAAGTGGCTTTCATCCTCTTGTACTGAATGTTTAAGGCCATCTTTCCAACTGGAGTCTCATGTCCTTCAGTTCCTGGAAATTTTCTTAGATTATTTATCTGGTAATTTATTCCCCTCTATTTTTCTCTGAACTCATTTTCTAAAACATTTATTGTTTGAATGTTGGTTTCTTGAATGATACTTTCATTTTGTTTATTTTTCTCTCCTATTTTTTTCATTCGTCTATCATTTTGTCTAACTAACTGGAAGATTTCTTTTCAGTTTTGTCTTTTAATTCTTTTCTTATCTTTTCATTTTGATCTCATATTTTTAGTTTCCAATATATAGTTTTTTTGTTGCCTCAATAAGTACTCAATGTACTTTATTCTTGTTTTAATAAAACCATATCTACCCATATTTTTCAGGATATTAGTTGTATTTTTTTCTCCCCAAAGATAGATTACTCTCCTTTCATCACCCTAGTTTCCCTTTTCCTGTTTGTTTTAGGATTTGTCTTTCCTTTTCCACTGAGTGAACAGGTTGGCAGGAGGAAGATTTTACCCTCAGGGAATATTTGGCAATATCTGGAGATATTTTGGTTGCCCCCACTGGGGTACGGATGCTACCCTCTCTAGCGGGTAGAGGTCAGGGATGCTGTTAAGCATTTTACAGTGCACAGGATACTCACCCCCTTCCCCACAACAAAAAATTATCCAGCCCCAAATGTCAATAGTGTGGACAGAACCGACTCTGCTGCTTTCCCATGGCAACTGCCACACACATCCTATTGCCAACTCTTCCCTCAGCTCTTAGTAGACGAGCTCACCTCTCATTTTACTTCTCAAGCTGAAGCCATTTCAACATAAGTCCCTGACTCTGTTTCTCTCATGGACAACGTTTCTCAGCCCCATCTCTTCTCTTGCTCCTGTTTACAAAGAAATACCTATTCCCTCCAAAATGTGCACAATTGCCCCTTTGTGGGATCTACTCCTTCTGGTCTCTTTAGGAAAGGTACTCCACAGCCTTACTCTTTCTCTTAAATCCTTTTTTTTTATTGGAGTACAGTTGATTTACAATGTTGTGTTAGTTTCAGGTGTACGGCAAAGTGATTCAGTTATATATATATATATATATATATATATATATATATATATATATACACATATATTCAGATTATATATATATTTAGATTATATATGTATTCAGATTCAGTTTATATATATATATATATATTCAGATTCTTTCCCCTTATAGGTTATTACAAAATATAAAGTATAGTTCCCTGTGCTATATAGGAGGCCCTTGTTGTATAGTAGTGTGTATCTGTTAATCCCAAACTCCTAATTTATCTCTCCCCCACTTTCCCCTTTGATATCCATAAGTTTGTTTTATAAGTCTGTGAGTCTGTTTCTGCTTGTCAGATAAGTTCATTTGTGTCATATTTTAGATTCCACATATAAGTGATAACCTATAATATTTGTCTTTCTCTGTCTGACTTACTTCACTTAGTATGGTCATCTCTAGGTCCATCCATGTTGCTGCAAATGGCATTATTTTATTATTTTTATGGCTGAGTAATATTCCATTGTGTATATGTACCACATCTTCTTTATCTATTCATCTGCTGATGGACATTTAGGTCGTTTCCATGTCTTGATCTTTCTCTTGAATCCTTGGTCTCTCTGTCTTCATAGCCTCCTTTTTCCCTGTAAAATATGGTTAGATCTGCTCTGTCTTTAAAAAAAAACTCATCCCATGACCCTGGTATTTCCTAAGACTCCTATCCTACCCTTTACAGACACATATTTTTGTAAAAGTTGTCTAAACTGCTTGAAAGCACTTCCCACCTGATCTTTGTGGACCAGCCCTCGTCATGTCACTGATGAGGATCTTGCCCAGTGTCCTCTCAGAGATGTTCCATGTTTCTCTGCCCCCTTGTCCCTGCCCCTCCTCTCTGCTGATTTCTTCTCTCCCTCTCCTGGGTCTCTCTCTTCCTCCCACTTGCTAACAAGTGGATGAATTGCTGCAGGCTCTACACTCAAACTTCATATCTTTTTTTTTTTTTTTTGCGGTACGCAGGCCTCTCACTGTTGTGGCTTCTTCCGTTGTGGAGCACAGGCTGTGGACGCGCAGGCTCAGCAGCCATGGCTCACGGGCCCAACCGCTCCGCAGCATGTGGGATCTTCCCGGACCGGGGCATGAACCCGTGTTCCCTGCATCGGCAGGCGGACTCTCAACCACTGCGCCACCAGGGAAGCCCCAGCCTTCATATCTTCTCTCCAGGATACTCTTATTTATACCCATGGCATCTATCAGTTGGCTCCCAGATCTTCATCACCAACTTCCTGGTTTTAAATGCTCAGGCTCCATCCGTATAAGGTACTCCTGAGGTAAAACTAAAACTTGATTTTAGATTATGTGGGGGAAAAAGATGGTAGTCAAAATGCTGCTATGGTGGCTGGGGTCACACGTGCAGAGGACAGCATACTGTCCACATGCTGTAATTCCTTAGTGAGCCCACATCATCAAGCGTGGGAAGTAGCCTCCATCCCAGCTAAAGATTCAGTATTTCTGCTCTTTTTCCACATTAAATCCTTACCTTACTCTGTCTTAATTTGGGACCTTTTTCACACCTAAAATATTCACATAATTCTCTTTCTCGAACTACCCTGAAATTACATTTTGTAGTCCATCTGTAACTAGACCAAAGAAATATGGTCTTTCATTCTTTTTAAGTTCAAAATAAAAGCATGGTTTTGTTTATGCTATGACTTAGAGCACGAAGGGGCCAGGCAAACCTCTTCTGAAACCCAAATTCAGTCACACACTCATTATGCTGCCCCTGGATTAAGTCTTGTGGCTGAGGTTCTTGGCCCCGACTCACACTATAATCACCTGGGGAGCTTCTAAAAAAACCACCATTGTTCAGGCTCCACCCTGGACCAATTATGAGGCCTGGGCATCAGTGCTTTTCATGTGATTCAAATGTGCTGCCAGAGCTGAGAGCCACAGTTCCAGTTAGTATTTTTCCTTTGCCCACATTTTGGCCAAGACTAAAATCTTACTTCTAGTGATTCTCCAACTTTAGTGTATTTTAAAATCACCTCGAGTACGTATTAAGACAGATTTCTGAGCCTCACCCTTAGAGTTTCTGATTCCATAGATCTGGGGTGGGGCCCGAGAATTGCATTTCTAACAAATTCCCAGGGGATGCTGACGCTACTGGTCTGGGGATCACACTTTGAGAATCGCTGCCTAATTATGCCTGAGGATGTTAGTCTTCTGACGTTTGCTTCTTACTGTTAGGGTAACCAGCTAGTCTTCATGTTGGTGCTAAGAGTCCCACATCTTGGGAAACCCCTCATCTTCAGGAAAACTGGGACAGATGGTCACCAAAAAGGTGTATCCCTGTCCTAAGCCCTGGAGCCTGTGAATGTGATCTTATTCTGAAAAAGGGTCTTTGTAAATATAATTAAGTTAAAGGTCTTGAAATGAGGAGATCATGATGGATTATCTGGGGGGCCTCAAAGCCAATGACAAGGGTCTTTAAGAGAATGAGACCAAGGGAGATTATACAGAGAGAAAAGAAGGCCATGTGATCACAAAGGCAGAGTATGGATTGATCCCATCATAAGCCACGGAGCCCCAGGAGCCACCAGAAGCTGGAAGAGGCAAGGAGCAGACTCTTCCTAGGGCATCCGGAGGGAGTGCGGCCCTGTCAACACCCTGACTTTGGATTTCTCTGGAATTGTGAGAGGTTTTATTACAGCAGCCGCTGGAAGTTAATACATTTGCCCTAACCACTGCTCTTTTGTTTGGGGGGTTTCTTGTTTCTTATACTGATCAAAAGGGAGATAGTCTCCTGTAATAAACCATAAGGAAAAAAATATGAAAAAGAATATATATACACCTATATACATGTATATGTATAACTGAATCATTTTGCTGCACACCTGAAACTAACACAACATTGTAAATGAACTATACTTCAATTAAAAAAAAAGATATTCTGAAAATACCTTGCCTCCACAAAGACTGGATGGTTGACTAATGAGTCTGTAAAAATGCTTCCCAGAAAGAATAGGCTAGAAACCAATGTGGTACAGCTAAACTGATATATTAAGAATTCTGAAGATTATGTACAGTAGGTCATTAAGCAGCAAATGAGGTAACCAGAAAATCTATTCATATTAAATATGTCACTTTGTTATGCAGGATACGATGGCCCAGCAAGGGTGGACGTTCTGTCAGAAATGTCCTGGAGCAGTTGTGCTCTGGGTACAGAACAGAGACCATGCAGAGAATCTTGGGGCTTGTTAGCACTCCCAACCACTGGGAAAGCACCTTGACACCAGGTGTTGAAGGGTTTTCTGTGCTCTGAGAAGGTACTGGCACATGATTGGGCCACACAGAGGCAGAGCCCAGGTGAAAGGGCTGGGCCACTCTGAGGGCGGGCACATCCTATCAACCCTAGGTCACTCTTGGGGCCAAAATGCTTGGAAAAGGAAGGTTAAGATACATATGAAAAGCTCCAGAAATGGCAGGTTGCCCTGCAAAAATCTTTGAATTTTATGCCTTGGGCTGGTTCTGCTCTGGAAAATCAGGTGTGGATCTGTCTGGGGCCCCCTGATTGCAGTCCTCTGTTTTCTGCATCTCTCCTGGGTTTTCTACTGGCTGCTCCTCAGGGGTCTCCAGCTCCTATATCCTTGCTGAGATCTGAGTCACGGTTTTCTTCTGAGGGTCAACGTGTGGACTATTCTCTGAACGTAGCACTGTGTGAATTACCTTGTCTAGGTTACCTATACTTTTTACATATCCAACGTATACTGTGACATGTTAGACTTTTTCTTCTGTTTATTTAAGTTTGTTCATCTATTGTCTCATGTACACTCTTCTGCACACTGAGATGACCAATTATTTAAAGACAAGAATTAGGCTATCGGCCTTTCCTCACTCTCAAGACACTCAGGTCTGGCACACAGTAGGATCTTATCTGGTAGACATATATTTATGGTTTCCCACTATAGTTTTTATTATTACTGGATCTAAATATTAATAAAACCCATCTGGTTCAGCTGTGAATTGAATGGGGTCCCCCAGAACGGGCCTCAAAAGGGGGCTAGATGTTCCAGAATTTGAGGAGAGAGGGCCAACACAGCAGACCTGGGGGAGGGTGGTTGAGTTGCGGGCACAGCTCAATACCTGACACCTTTGCAAACATTCAATGACTTTTTGCTGAATGAACGCTGCCCTAGAGGATTAGCTGTGTCCAACGTCTTATAATAGGACCAAACCATCCCAAGGCATAGAATTCAAAGACCGTTGCAGGGCAACCTGCCACTTCTGGAACTTTTCCTATATATCTTAACTTGGGATGTTTTGCATCATAGAGGAAATCTATTTTGAAACTCAAGTTCTGCAGTGGCTGCTCTGTTTAGACTTATTTTCTGAGACCATAGAAACAAAAACTCTAAGTTAAATTTAATGTCATGTCCAGCCCAAGACATGACCAGCCCAAAGGCCCAAAGGTGTTTGAAATCTGGTGTTCTGGCCCCAAAATTCACGTGAATGTTTATTCTATTCTCCAGTGTTTGAGTTGTAAATTACCCCTCAAGGAATACAGTCAGTCTTTAGGGAAGATGTATCTTGGGATTTGTTACATTATTTCCTACTCCTTCTGAGTCCTGAGTTCAGGGTTCTCCTCATAGCCTGAGAACAAGCCTGGCTCAGACTACAGCTCTAATGAATTGTGTTAAAATAGTGATTTTCAAGAGGAAGTGATGAACATAGAGTTTATAAAACATGAAGATGTAAGTTTCAATACTTAGCTCTCCTAGCTACCTCTAGAGTTAGCTATAGAGGATGACCTTAGAGAAAATTAAAGTTCTTATTGCTAAAAATAGAAGTAACCTGTGGAGATGCAATGGGCTAGTGTAACAGGCTCTGCAAACTTTTCTCAAAAAAGCAGAATTGTTGGGAAGCTAAAATGGCTGTGGGATTTTAATTCACAGGTTTCCCATTGGAACTTTTAATTTGGTAAGCCCAACATTAAAAAGACGCTTTGTTTGCAAAACTGTCGACGATGTAGTGATGGTTTCTTTGGGGTTTATTCACTGATTTTATTGAGACTGCAGTTGGCAGAAGAGAGAGTGACTGCTTTTGAATATTGTTGATGTTATGCCACACAAAAGCTCTAAATGGGAGAAAGAAAAGCTTAAAGTCACCCTAGAACAAGCTATCTCCTATCAATGGGGAGATAATGATTTAAGAAACTAAAAACCGTGCATTAGTCACTTTGGTGCAAAGTTAGGAAGATGTTTATGTAGATCCTTATAAATTTCCATTGGATTTTCTTTGGTACTTTGTTCCTAAGTCCCAAATCCAAGGTGAATTTTATAAAATGAACTTATTATGCTACAAAAGAAAAAGTACATCCTAGGATAGTCAGGCTTCCTGCTGATAAAAACTGGCCATGTTCTCTCAGCTATTGTTCGAAGAACTATTTCTAGAAGCTTACTAATGTCTTTAAAACTTAGAAGTGCAGACCAATGCCATGGAAATGAAATGAAGCTTATGAAAAATTAGTCTCTTTCTGGTTTTAGCATTCTGAATAAACACTGCAAAATAGATTTTAAAAATAAGTTCTGACCTTGGGGAGGTATGGTACATGACAGAATAAAATAAAATAGAAATAGTATTTTAGAAAATTATGTAAGTCCACTAACTCTGTCCTTGGCTCTAAAGGTGGATTTTCACAGACATAAAGAAGAGATTGGTGGTTGCCTAGGGAGAGGGGGTTGGGGAAGGATGGAGTGGGAGTTTGGGGTTAGCAGATGTAAGCTTTTATATATAGGTTGGATAAACAACAAGGTCCTTCTGTATAGCACAGGGGACTATACTCAGTATCCTGTGATAAACTGTAATGGAAAAGAATATAAAAAAGAATGCATATATATATATATATATATATATATATATATATATATAACTGAATCACTTTGATGTACAGCAGAAATTAACACAACATTGTAAATTAACTATATTTCAATAAAAAGAAAGAAAATAAAGGTGGATTCTGCTTATAAGTCCTCAATTTAAGGAAACAACGGCAAGAAACAGTCCTCAATTTAAGGAAACAACGGCAAGAAACTAAGTTTCATGAAAAGAAGTGACACTTCTGAGGTTCTCGGAGTTAACTGCATCTGAGGATGAAGACATTTCTATGGATGTGTGGTTAAATCACGGAGCCCCTTTTGAGAGACATCGAACATGCACTGGAGAGTTATCTGATGCTCCAAATGCCTTACAACCACAGATCTATAGAATATTTCAACACTATGTTTCACAAATTCCCACCTGTAGCTCCACAAGGTATAGATCACCGTCAGGCAAACAGGCAGCCTTAATTATCTAGGCAGGGTAAAGGGGAGGCCATGGTCACACATATCACTGTTGCATTTTCCAAGTCACCTTTTCTCTAAGTTGTCCCAACAATTTGCTTCTATCAGTGCTGATGTTTGATGGATAAGCTGAGCTGTCAGGTTGAGCTGGATGTTCTTACCTGCTTCTTTTTTAAAAACGTGCTGGCCTGTTGTTTCTCACCTTGAATTTCGAGAGCCAGGTGGATTTTTTTGGAAGTACAAATTCTATAAGTTTGTATGTTATCTTTAGCTGGGATTCAAAACGAAAATAGGCGAGCATTTATAAAAGGGTGACTTTCAAAGAATGCTATTTCTCTATTTTTAGTTTTAACCGTTTGAGGAGACATTTAAAAAGACTACTTCATGTCAGCAAGGAAGCTTGCAGAATGAAACTTTCCTTAAATATTCGAACTTAACTAAAAATCCCGGTAAAAACATTACGTTTTAGCTTAAGGTAGGAAACTGTGGAGAGATAAAATATAGGGGAGAGTGTAGGGGTCTCACCTGGGTTCTTTCCTCAGATCTAGGGAAATGAAGCAACTTTTGGCTTCACAGTTTTTCAACCATTTTGACATCAACAATCTTCACCTCAATTTCATTTCAAAAACTGTTATTCATGGCCCTTTTCTGGATCTTATAACCACTGAGAGTTACTCTGCCTTCAAGGAGGGAAACTTCCTCACCGTGGCTACGACCTTTGGTATCTTCCACTGTCTCACTCTGAATGTCCTTTTTTACCCCTCCATCAAACCAGCAGTCCTGCAACCTTCCCCTTCTTCTCTCAGTCCATCAGTATTCTTTTATCTTAGTTTCCCCACTTGGTCTGGATTAGATAATCAACCATCTTAACTGTTCTATTACTAGTGTCCTAAGTTTCAGTATCTGTTTGATTTCTTGACCTCCCTTTTGCTTTTGCCTAACTTTGATTAGATTCATGTGGGGGGTGTGTGTGTGTGTGTGTGTGTGTGTGTGTGTGTGTGTGTGTGTGGTCTTGATGTTGAGCTTGTAGATGTTATTAGAAAAAGATACTCAATCATATTCATTGCTCTCATCACAAAATTATTTTATATAACCTCATCTGAGGTCTCCTTGCTACCTGACATTTCTTGTAGTTTATTCTAGTTAATTCCCTAGTGAATTGCCCACAATGGCTGATCTACCCCTTTTCTGTTCTCCTCAAGTTTCACACTTACTTCCTTAAACTGCCTCACTCTCTGAAGGTGAACTTGTGTCCTGCTTCACTGAGAAGACATGGCTTCTTACACCTCAACATCAGAATTCCTCTTCCTCCTCTCTTCTCTTTCGCTAATTAATTTTTCAGAAGATAAAGTATCTCTCTTCCTTTTTCATTGCTGGAAAATTCTCAGCTGTTATCTCTCTATTACTTCTGCTCAATTTTCCCTCTTTTTTTCTCCTCTTTAGGACACTGAACATACGTACGTTGGACCTTCTGAGAGTATCCCATAGGGCATTTATGCTCTTACTTGTTTTTCCTACTGTTTTATTCTCTCTGCAATTTGGGTGATTTCTACTAGCTTTTCTTCCAACTCACTAATACTGTGTTCTGCATGTCCAGTCTGCTGTTAAATCTACCCACTATTATCTCAACTTGAGATATTATACGTTTTTCAATTTTACATGTTCATTTGGTTCATTTGGTTCATTTTTTCTGAACTTAAGTTCTCTGCGAAAATTCTTCATCTTTTTCTCTATATTGTGATTCTTCTCCTTCATTTAAAGAACCATATTAATCAAGTTAAAATCCTTGTTTGCTATTTCCACTATCCAGTTTATCTGTGTTTCTACTTCTATTGAATGTTTTTTTCTTTCAATTGACTATTAGTCATATTGTTGCAGGAAAATGGGGCGCAAGAGGATGGTCATGTCTTCGGTCTCAGGTGAGTCCCTGGGATGGGCCACCAAGTGAGGGTCCTTGGCCTCACGCAAGAAAGAATTCAAGACAGAGCCATAGTAAAGTGAAAGCAACTGTATTTAGAGAGATAGACATTCCATAGACAGAATGCAGTCTGTCCCAGAAGGGAGAGAGGCTCTGAAATATGGGGTAGTTAGTTTTTATGTGTTGGGCACTTTCATAGGCTAACAAGTGGGAGGATTATTCCAACTATTTTGGGAAAGGGGGAGAGATTTCCAAAGAACTGGGTCACCACTCACTTTCTGACCTTTTAGGGTTAGACTCAAAACAGTCATGGCACCTGTAGGTGTGTCATTTAACTAATGTATTACAACCAGCCTATAATAAGGCTCAAGGTCCACGGGACGTTGAATCTTCTGCCATCTTGGGCCTAGTTGGTTCTAACCTGTTTATGTTGTATTCTCAATGGCTGTGTCATTCTTTTAAAGGTTGTACCCTGTCCCTTCCCTTCTGTCTCTATATGATCTTCCCTCTTTGCCTATCTAATTTTTAAAATGTATATTGTATATATTGATAAAAGAACAGTAGAGACTCCGGGGGATGTTAGCTTCCAACAGAAAGACTTGCTTTTTCCTTTGTTAGGCAGAGAAGATAAGAGACTGATCACCTTACTGTAATCAAGACTGAGCTGAGTTAGGTGCTGAGCAGCACTTTTAGTAAGACTCAGCTTACATCTGCTTCACCATGTTTCTGGCTTTTGATAGAGAGCCTAGCAAGTCTTCATCTCAGCTGTGAAAGACCAGAAAGTTCAGTTCTGCCCTTCAGAGGTTTTCAAAGTAGCCCTTTAACTTTATATGTGTAATATTTGTTTATTTCTGCATAACTAATTACCCCAAACTTAGAGGCTTAAAACAACCAACATTATTATGTCCGTTTCTGTAGGTCATGACTTTGGGAGCAGCTAAGCTGGGTGATTTGGCAGAGGGTCTCTCACGAAGTTGCAGCCAAGACGTGGGCTGGGATTGCCACTGAGGTGAAGACTGGACTGGAGCAGGAAGATCTTACAAGCTTAGTCATCTGGCTGTTCACCTGAGCTCTCCTTTTTTCTCTGACTCTTGGCCAGAGAATTTATTTCCTCACTACGTAGCCTCTCTACAGGGCACTTGTGCATTCTTAGGACATGGCAGGTGGTTTTTCTCAGAGAGAGTGACTCAAGAGAGAAAGCAAGGGCGAAATCACAGCGTTTTTATGACCTAGGCTCAAAAGTCACACTCCATCAATGTCTGCCACGTTCTATTCCCTGGAAGAGAGTCACTAAGGGGAATTAGCTCCACTGAAGGGAAGAGTATCAAAGCATCTGTGAACATATTTTAAACTGCCACACCTCCACACACATTTTTCAAAATCTGGCAAACGACTTCAGGGAAGATCTGCTTTGTGTTTCAGGCAGACTCCCAGAAAGACTTTGCCTTTTAAGCACCAAGAGAATGTAAGCAAAGTCACTTTGTTGTTTAGAGATCTTGGCTTGCTTCCATCGTCTCCCACACTGCTCCAGAACCCAGAAGCTGTCCTGAGGCCCCTCTCATTTCCAGTTTGTCACAGCAGTCTCATTTGCCCTTACATGCTTTGCTGCTTCTCTTTGTTTCAGCAGAAGCCCTCTGCTTGTCCTTATCCCCGGCACCCACCAGGAATTGAAAGTGCCCCTGTGGAAGCACGGATGGCCACCATCATTTCACCTCAGAATGGTTTTCCCATATGTGAAATCTTAGTTCCTCTAGTCCTTATCATTTCCACAGTTCTTTGATGCCTTGAGAATATAATTCTGTAATTTATCCACATTTTTGTGATTGTATCAGTAGGAGCATTGGCCTGACTACATCCTTCCCTGAGGCAAAAGCAGACACTTCCTTTGAAAGGAAGCATCCTGTTTGTTCTCTTGTTTCTGAGTCCTTGAGGCCCTGCTCCATGAAGTGTATGCCCTTTCCCTGAAATCTCCCTTCGCTCCTTTTCTGCTCCTTTGGCTTCCAAACAGCTCTATGCTTTTGCTCTTCTAAACAAATCCATTTTTCTTTCAACCCTGACAACGCCTTAAAACAGCACTCCCTCTCCCCTTTCACAGCAGCCTCGTCTCCCACGTGTGTCCTTTATACTTTGGTTTTTGAAAATTCCCTGTAAGATCCTCAAGTGACCTCTTGACCTCTTGAAGAAGCCAAGAGGCTTCTTCTCAGCTTTCTCCACACCCAAATATTCAGCCCTGTTTACTGTTACAAACTCTCCCCCTCTGTTCTTTTCTTTCGTGTTTCCCTTGAGGGATCCTTTTTTTGACACATCTTTCCCCACTTGCTGTGCTTTTTTCTCCTGTCCCTGGATGTTCTCTCCTAATTTAACTACAACCCAGGACTTCAACATCCACTTCTATTTGTGTGACCTCTGAATTTTCAAGTGCTTACCAGACATCTCCATATGATTGGGTCATTATTACCCTAAAAACAATATTTTTCCCTGAAATTTTATTTTAATAATCTCCACTTATGCTCCAAGACTCAGGTCATGCTGCCCTTCTGGCATCCATCTCTGGTCCCTCAGGCTGCAGGAGGCAGGATGGGGATGGGACTTCTCTGTGTGTTTCCATCATGCACTCACCACCCGGCAGTGCGTCCCCTGCTAACTGTCTTTCTTGCTCCCCTAGAGCAGTAGTTCTCATCTACTCTGCTTTTGAACCACTCTCCCCACCCAGAGGAATTTGATGATATCTGGAGACTTTTTATGTGGTGACTCTTTGGGGGTTGCTAACAGCATCTAGTGAGTAGAGGCCAAGGATGCTACTAAACATTTTATAAGGCAGAGAATGGCCCTCACAGCAAAGGATTATCCAGCCCCCAAACCAGTTTCTAGTTCTGAGAAAATGACCTCAACTATGAGCCTTTCAGGAAGTAGTAGCATGTTTTCCTAATCTGTGAGCCTGCAGTGCTTGACTCACTCTATGTGCTCAGTAAACACCTATTAATAACAAAAAAGGTCTACTGTATAGCACAGGAAACTATATTCAATATCTTGTAATAACCTATAATGGAAAATAATCTGAAAAAGAATAGATTTATATAACTTTCAAATTTTATATTTATTTCAGCATATAAATACAAGAATGTTTTAATATATTGAAATAAAAAAGAAACCAAGCATATCCCTGACTAGTCACACTTGACTTACAGCACTGAAGGGTAGCAGGATATGTCATCCCCAAATAGGATGCTTTGAAATAAAGAGTATTTTGAGATGAAGATAGAGCCAATAGAAGAAAAATTCCCTGCTCTCCCCCTATTTGCCTAAAAGCAGAGTATACATTTGTAAAGGTGTTCCCCCCTTCCCACACTACCAGAAAGGACAGAAGATAGTTCTTGGAGACAACTCTGGACCTTTATCAGCCCAGAGATGCCCCAGAGAAACCTACATAACTCACTTTACTAGGTAACCCTTTTCTTCCATTAGTGTCCTCATATATTCACCTTCCCAGAGTTTGCCTTCCCTAGAAGTTCAAAGTCCTTTTTCTATGTCTTATCACTTCTATGAAAATGTGTTGTTCTTTTGTTAAGATGCTATACACACCCAAGTTCTAACCACTCCTTCGAGTTACTCATCATTGGGTACTGTCTTGTGTATAGATGCTTCACGTTTCAACAAACTTCTGTTTTTCTCTTGTTAATCTGACTTTTGCCAGTCTAGTTTACAGGGTTCCAACCAATAAGCCTAAGATGGTAGAGGGAAAAAAAGTTAAGTTTTTCTTCCTCTACAGCACACATCCAAAACATTTTGAACAACTTCAGAAGTATGGCTGTTTATTTAACAAGTCCTATGGGCTGGAACTAGGCATATAGTGGTAAACAACAAATTCAAAGACAGTCCCGTTATTCTCACTGTTGGCAAATCCTTGCTCTTTGATGGTGGATTTTAATTTTTAAAATTGTCTAAAGTCTTTCAGAATTGAGAATAGTGAGTAAAGGGGATTAACCTGAGGCCTTCTCTGCAAGTTAAAAACAGAGTATAAATAAAAAATTTAAGCCTGTATTTCTTGAATCACTTATAAATAAGTTCAGAAAGCCATTCCAACATGGCTTTATATGTTCTAACATCACTGAAACAGATTCTGGAGACAGAAGGTGACTACTTTGAGAGTTTCAAACTCATGTTCATATAGAAATTATGTCATAGCGATGCTAAAAACTTGGCCTCTGTGCACTGGTGCTGAATCAAATTTTGGAGAGTTTTTGGGTGAAGTAGAAAAGAATAGCTTTATTGCTTTGCCAGGCAAAGGGGGACACAGCAGGCTCCTGCCCTGAAGAAGTATGACCCAAGAGGATTTGGTGAGGAGTTTTATAGCAATGGTTCAAGGGTGAGGTTGCTGATAAGGATCAGGGTGTGTGCAGGGCCTCTTTTACTATGGCCTCAGGTGGTCTCCTGATGAGCTTTGAGGTAATCAAACTGTAACCTTCTCTCTGGAACATCTTCTGTTTGGTGGGGGTTTTAGTTCTGCAGAAGAGCTTAAAGAATCTGCCCTTTGGAACTCAGGACAGGTCATGGAGGCTGGCCTCTACTCCCTACAAACAAGAAATGGGGGACAGAAAGCCTTCTGTGTCCAGAAGCCCCACAGGGTTATGCTCAGTTTCAGTAGCCACATTATCTCTTATTCATACCCTGTTTTGAAAGTGTTTTTAAATACCTTGTGAAGAGGCAATGGTTCCTACTCTATTAGGGAAGACTAGAATATTCAGAAGATTGGGGAAAAAGAAGAACATTCAACATCCTCCTCGTGAATGAGCCCTTAAAGTCTTTCTATCACTTTAAATCACGGTGTCTCTTTTCTGCCTCTGGCTAGGAAATGTCCAGCCATTTTAGATTAGGTTTTCTGTGCTTCCAACACGAGCATATCATGGGGGAGCCAAATTACATTTAGAAGCTACATTTTAATTTAGATGATAGATTGTTGATTGACTTTGCACTCAATTTAATAGCATAATCATCTTGCTCCCAAGTGGCTATGACACGCTCAGTGCCCTAGGCCATGAGGCAGAATCAAGATCCTGTGTAAGAAGTCATCAAGCTCTTTAAAGGAGAAGAGAAAGGTAATAGATACCCTGATCCACACTCTCCATCCCCACCAGATGTTTTGAACTCATTTTCATTTGGACTCCAAAATTCATAGTTTTTTTCAAAATAGTGATGTTGAAAACTCAGCCTCTGTGCACCAGTGCTGAATCGAATCTCAGAGACAGAGTTTTGGGTGAAGTAGAAAAGAATAGCTTTACTGCTTTGCTAGGCAAAGGGGGACACAGTGGGCTAATGCCCTCAAAACTGTGTGTCCCAACCTGGGAGGGCTTGGTGAGGAGTTTTATAACAAAGGTTCAAGGGAAGGGTTGCTGATAAGGATCAGGGTGTGGGCACGGCCTGCACTCCTTTAATCTGGCCGCAGGTGTTCTCTTGATGAGCTTCTCCGGAGTGAAGAATGCTAACATCTTCCATTTATTGAGGGTTTTTGTTCTGTAAAGAGCTCAAAGATATTATATGTATCTCTTGTGGTGGGAACCAGGACCCTGCCCCAAGGCTGCACTATTGTTTCTTGACTGCTCCTCCCTTGTCTCTGCATCCCTCCCTTCCCTGAGGAGCAATGTTTTGAAAGGCTTCCATGCCCAGGAGCCCCACAGGTTTCAATAGCACTACAAGTTTATACAAACTGCTGTGTCCTCAATGGACAAAATAGGGGTTTGTTTTGCAATAAGAAAGCAAAGGACTTCCATGGTTATAGTTTTAATGTTAGAGATTTAGTTCCATTTTCCTTTTCAAAATACACACACACACACACACACACGCACACACACACACTCACATACACAGCAAACTGCCATGAAAACTACTGGAACATCTAACTGAATTTCAATGGACATTACAGTTCTACAAGGCCTTATAATTTACAGCCCGCATTTTGTGTTTTAGTTGATTTAATTTCCAAAATGACCACTGGAGGTGAGGAAACTGACCAGAGATGAGAGAGTGACGTTCCCAGGACCTGAGAACAAGTCTTCTGACCCTGTTCCTCCACCTTTTTCTTTACTAGTATTGTACAGACCCCTTTGAAAGGGAAAAAGCCTTCGTATGGATCCCTGAGAGAAACACAAAAGTGAAATGCTGCCAGTTTGGTGATCACATTGTTACCTGAAAACTGGGTTCACCTCCTGGTGGGTGTCCAGCCAAAAGACACAACTAAGCCAAAGATGGGAGAAGGAAGGATTTACTCCTTGCAGTAAGTAAGGAGAACACCCAGGGGTCATTCCCAAAGCAGTGTCTCCCCGGAACAGCAAAATTGGGGATGTTTTAGGCTAAGAGTATGTGTATATTCATGAAGGTGCTTGGGTGGTCAACAGAGTTCAAGCTTTAGTTGATTGAAGTCATGAGGGTCAGAAAAGGTCTACATCTTCCTCCCGTAGGTTCCAGCTGATCTGGTGGCTGGTCTTCAGGCTAATCCTTACCACTGAAACAGAACTGGGAGTCCTTACAACTGATACATTATCTTTGCTATTGTTACTTTGCTTGCTTGGTAACAGTTGTTTGTTTCTGCCTTATTTTGTTCCCTTAAGATTCATTACTGAGACCTGTTCAAGGGCAAGCATTGTGACCAGGCTTAGGCCAGAAATGGCTTCTCTTATGTCAAGAAAACCATGCCTGGTTCTCTTTTTCTGGGGACCCCTTTCCTTATCTGGTTGCAACCTGGTCTAATATTATCACAGATTCAGAGGCAAACATGAATGTCTAGGATCTCAGATTATGTTTATGCTTTTAAAGGTTAACATCAATAGAAAGATCCCTATCATTATAGGACTTGAGTGCTCTCCATGAATTTATAGACTCCAGACTGAAAAACACCATGACTTATGACCAAGAGTGTTTTTTAACTTTCCTGAGTGAAGATGTAGAATTTGCCATGTTAGTGTTCAAGCTTCTGCAGAGAGCATGAGTCTCAGTCCTCAAATTCAAGCATCCAAAATGCAATTTCGTTTCATGTATACCCTAAGCTCCCACTAAATGGTGGAAATGAATGAGCCCTGGTTCATTAAGCACAACCACAGCCACTTCAGGGGTTCCTCGGGCAATTAAGGGTTCCTCCTTTTCCCCACATAGTGGTGAGTCCACTCAAGGGCTGTGAGTTTAGAAACTGTTGCAGCCTGGGCGGGAGGGGACGTCTTGTCCTTGGATGCCATTGTCTACTCTTGCAAGCTTCTGAGACATCCACATTCCCATTTAATTGGGGGTCACTGGTCCACCCAGATCTTTCTACCTGGAGCCCTTGGCAGGTGTCCTTGACCTCCCCTTCAGCATACACTGAGCAATTCTCAGCAGGGAAGGTGTAATGGTTAATTTCATGTGTCAATTGACTGGTCTAAGGGATGCCCAGACAGCTAAAATGTTTCTGGGCATGTCTGTGAGGGTGTTTCTAGAAGAGATTAGCATTTGAATCAGAAGACTCATCCACTCTCCCGAGTGTGGGTGGGCATCTCTTACTCCATTGAGGGCCCAAATAGAACAAAACGTGGAAGAAAGGCAAGTTCTCTCTCTTCTTGAGCTGTGAAAACCATCGTCTGCCCCTGACATTGGCTCCCCCGTTTCTCTGGACTTTGGACTCCAAGACTGACACCCCTTCCCAACTGGTTTAGTCTGAGGCTGAATTACACCATCAGATTTCCTAGTTTTGTGGGAATTTTGCCTCCATAACAACGTGAACCAATGCTTATAATTAATCTCTCTGTCTCTCTCCTGTTGGTCTCTTGGTTTTGTTTCTCTGGAGAACCCTGACTATTACAGAAGAGACATTCTGTTTTGTGCGGAACTTTGCGGGGCTGCACCAGCGGTCACTTTGCATCACACCACCTGGGGTGGTGGATGTTGGTCTCCAGCTAAGAAGTAAGGCACAAATTGCTTCTGCCCTCGGGTGCCCAAACTTCTCTAGGTGGGGGGGGGGGGGGGGCATCTGTCATCCACACCTTGTATTACTCAGGGGTCTTCAAAGAAACAGAACCAATAGGATCTCTCTTTTTTTTGCTCTTCCTTCTCATCTATGGGTCTGTCTATTGACAGAGGGGAGAGAAAGAGAGATTTATTCTAAAGAATTGTTTCACAGAATTGTGTGATTGTGAGAACTAGCAAGTGTGAAACCTGTAGGTCAGGCCAACAGGCTCGAAATTCCGGTGAGAGAGCATGTCTCAGTCCTGAGTTCAAGTTGCACAGGGAAGCAGGCTGGAATCTCAGGCAGGATTTCTATGTTGCAGTCTCCAGCTGAATTCCTTCCTCTCTGGGAAAGCTCAGTCTTTGTTCTTAAGGTCTCCAACTGATTGGACAAGACCCACCTGCATTATGGAGGGTAATCTGCTTTACTCAAAGCCTACTGATTTAAATCTTATTCGTATCTACAAGATAACTTCACAGCATCATCTAGGCTGGTGTTTTACCACCCGACCAGGCACCCTGGCCTAGCCAAGTTGACATATAACATTAACTATCACACCCCTCTATGCATGACTTGGCTCCAGAGGACAGACCAGCCTGGGCCCTGTTTCAGGACACCCACTGACCCGTAACTGTCAGGCATCCTTTTCTGTGCTCCTTCATCCCAGCCTGGGGATAATTAAAAATTCTCCCATGTGGCAGGAAAAACTGGCTCTCACTTTATCCTATGCTCTTCCAAATCTGTTGTTTATGGTATAAAATGTATATCCCTGGATCTGTCAGGATTTTAGTTTCTGTGACTCAAATGGCTTTTCTTGTAAACCATGCTTTCTCCAGTGAGTTGCAAAGGGCATTTTTGAACTCAAAAGCTGAGGGTTGATGCCCTGGTTCTGCTGCACTGTCCCAGCAGGAAGGGATCACACAGGGAAAGATCCCATGATGTCCAGGCTGCCTCCTGACCCAGGGGAAGCAGCAGAGGGCACAAGAAGAGTCCCCAGGAATGAGCATGCCAAAGTCAGTCCATCACCACGTTAGCGGCTGCGTGACTAGGACATCAGACTGATTGATGGTGCGTTATGTGCACCTGGACCAGAACCTCGTCCGTGGCCACCTCTGCATCATTTTTTTATTATTTTTATTTTTTACATCTTTATTGGAGTATAATTGCTTTACAATCGTGTGTTAGTTTCTGCTTTATAAAAAAGTGAATCCGTTATACATATGTTCCCATATCTCTTCCCTCTTGCGTCTCCCTCCCTCCCACCCTCCCTGTCACGACCACAGTTAGAAGTTGAATGGAACGGAAGGAAGCTTCCAGTTTTTCCTCACACCTGATGACTGAGGCAGGCTAGGAGATACATAGCAAGTATACATTTCCTTAAATGAGAACTGGAATCTCTTCCTCATCTCTGGCTGGCACTGCTCTCTATGGTAGCTGAAGGCTTTCACAACCACGGAGACCAAGGGCTGAAGGAATCTGCACATCTCTCTTCGTAAAGCCCTTGCCGATGGTTCCATTGTAAAGCCAAACCCCACCTATTTTGTTACTCAGATCAATTATTTTAATGATGTTTTGAAAAATGAGACTTTGAAGCACAGACACAGAATGGAGATTTATCTGCCTTACTTATAGTTAGTCCTCTGTGTCCTTGAATGAGTTTCTAATTTCTCTCAGAAAAAGCTGGCTATGTGAGATACGGCATACTTTTTTTAAGAGTAACCAACACATTTTATTTTATTTTTTAACATCTCTATTGGAGTATAATTGCTTTACAATGTTGTGTTAGTTTCTGCTGTATCACAAAGTGAATCAGCTATATGTATACATATATCCCCATATCCCCTCCCTCTTGCGTCTCCCTCCCACCTTCCCTATCCCACCCCTCTAGAAAGGGGTGTGGGTGGTGGGCGGGGTTGGTGGGGGGAAGCTTTGGCATATCTTTTAATTGCTGATGAAGACTTATGTAAATCTCAGGCTCTATTTCTTTGCTCAAAGACATGCCATCTTCTAGAACTAGCATAGAGGAGGCTCTCAGTATTATTTGTTGAATGAAGGAATGCATGTTAATAATACAGATGCTCATATGAAATGTAAACTAGTCAGGGAGTCACGGCGGGGGGGTGACACGCATCCACATGACTTACATCACTAGGCATTGCTGGCCCAGATATTACCATATCCATTTCCTGATTTCCAGGACAATTTATTCAGTGAGTGAATTGTCAAAATCTCTAGGGTGAAGCAGAGAGGAAGTCCCTTGAAACTTCCAGAACTAAAGGGAAGCCTGGAGAATTTGACTCAGAGAAAGAGCAGTGACCCAGGTAGACTCAGCAGCAGGGCTGGAGCCAAGGGCCCTCCAGTCTGGTCATTGTTGCGGGCAGTGTGGCCCCTCCTGGACAGTGAGTGCCAATGCTGGCATGCCCTGGGGGCAGAGGCCACTCTGGATACCCGCTCTGTTTAGCAGCCACTGTGAGCAACTTTCTCCACCATCCCGGCATCTTTGGGTCACCCTCCTGGATGCAGAGGCTGGGGCAGGAGCTTCTTCTTGGCCCAGTGGAGGTCACATGCCCACTCAGTAGCAGTCAGCATGGCACACCTGGCCTGGCCATCCACCAAGATGCACACAGTTCAGGGATTCCTCTCTAAAGGAACTGTGCTCAGAATCCCAGTAAGCAAGACCCCCAAATGATGTTCACTGCTGTGTTGCAACTGAGTCACGAGCAAATGTAATTTGATAAGAATGAAATCAGCATTAATACCAAGGAAAGCAACGTTATATTTATATAGAGCCACTTACCACTGAGGTGGGCTTGTAATGAACACTCGACAAACATTGTCTATCACTGTTATTTTATGATCATTGTTATTAACAATATGGAATTTTCCAGATTTAAAAAATAGTAGATAGCCCATGGGCTGGCCATTGGTAAAACTGTGAAGCAGGGGAGCGAGCCTCAGGCACCCACCTCTGTGCTTTCCCAACCCTCCCACCTGCCTCCTCTGCACCTCCACTTTCTTTCCCACATTTCTTTCCCACTTTCTGTTCCTTTTCCCCCATGCCATTGAGTCTTATTCTTGTTGGTGGTCAACTAAGGTTTGTCAATGTAGTTAAGGCTGAGAATGGCTTAAATGTTAGCTAGGCAGAGCTATTTGTATTGATTACCATGAGCTTGTAAAGATGTTAAAGTTTGCAAGACCAAATGAATGAATCTTTAATGGTGACACACTGCTGCAGGAATAACTAGCATTCATTAAATAAGCACTTACATGTTGGCACTGAGCTAAATGCTTTGAATGCATATTCTCCTAAGCACAAATGCATTTAATCCTCAGAACTCTTGGAGAAAGTTACTGTTATTATTATCATCCTGATTTTCAGATGGGAAAATTGAGGCTCAAGCCAGTTTTGACTGATCTGTAGCTCATCCTGAGGACTATAGATCAAACTACTTCATCCTCAGCCTAATTTCACATAACCCCATGGCTGATTCTTGATCCTGCAGTACATTCAAGTAATAAAGAAAATAACTTGAGGCGTATTGAGGAGTTCTGTATTAGTCAGGTTCTCCAGAGAATGGAAAGGAATTAGCACATGTCATTATGGAGGTTGGGAAGTCCCAATATCTGTAGCTGACTTGATGGAGACCCTGGAGAATCAATGGCATAGTTCAAGCCCAAGTCTGTGTTTGAAGGCAGTAGACTAACATCCCAACTCCAGCAGTTAGGCAGAAAGAGAAGTTCCTTCCTACTCAGACTGTTTGTTCTATTCAGACCTTTAACTGATTGGACAAGACCCACCACATTGGGGAGGGCAGTCTGCAATACTCAGTCTACCAATTCAAATGTTGATCTCATCCCAAAGCGCCCTACAGACATACCCAGAACTATGTGGTTGGACTAAATGTCTGGGCACTCACGACCTAGTCAAGCTGACACACAAAATTCACCATCACAAATCCTAATTTTCTAAAGAATTTTGAGTTCCTTGAAGCCAAGGGCAAATTTTTCCTCTTTTTTGAAATTTTTTGTTATTTGTTAATATTCAACACCCAGATAGTTGAGTTGAATAAATCTTCACCAGACTTAGCTCATGCAGTGGAACAATTCCAGTGGCTCTAGTGGGGAATTCTGAGTCTGGGGTGTAGGAGCTAGAAGAGTCTGGTTTCAAGTCTTATGTCTGCAACCAAGCAAGTGATTCCACATCCCCAAGCCTCATTGTTTCCTCTGTTGAATGGAGGCTCTGTTTCCCAGGGATGCTGTGAAGGTTAGAGAGTAGGCAAGGGAAAGTTCCGGGTACACAGTAGGTCCACCTTAAGTGGATGCTGTCACACTTATGAGAAGAGGAAACCAAAAGTGATTTTCCTGTCAACAATCAAACATGGCAGCTTTTTACTTTCGCCAAAGTAGTTTAGGGAAAGGGGCCTCCCCAAGTCGTCGTCCATCAACTGGCCATTTAAAGGTTGCTCTCAATCTATTCTGGATGACTTCATTTAAAGACACCCAGCATGCCTCCTTTTAAAAGATAAATCCCTGTAAATATGACCTTTGTGTTCTAAAGCAGCTTTTATCTGTGCAAACAAAATATTGGAAATCCCGAGAAAGCCTTTTAAGTGGAGACATTTGCTGCAGACTGGCATAGCCAGGGTAGATGACCTTTTAATTGACAGTGTACCAAGCTCTCAAAAATCAAGTTGAAAGGCAAGTTGTTAAATAATGTTCCTTTAAAGAGTTGGAAGCTATGATTTCTTCCTTTCTAATAACAACATTGGGGTTTACTCTTTTTGCAAAATATTTGCTCGCTCTTTTAAGATTCCCTCCTCTTCTCCCAAGCATCCCTGGTACTTTGATGAAGACGTTAATTCTCGGTGGGTTAGGGCCTCTGCTGAGATAACTCAGAGAAACAGATTAGCCTCCAAGACTCACGAAGACCTACCAAGAGATCCAGAAGAAGTGGAAGGATAAATGTTGTGTCTGATATTGCAGGCCACTAAAAAGCCATTTTGGAGTTAACAGTGCTATTGAGTCTTCCTGCTGAATTCCCCTGGCTGAGTCTGCATGGAAAGCAAAGGTCAATTGAGGCCTTCAGGGGGAATGCTTGCCCCTTGGTCTTTCCAAAGCAAATAGAACAATCGTTTAGGAGGAGTGGGTCTAAAGGTATTTCATCACTTGAAATAGACTTTAACTTCCTTACATTGCTTGGTCACGCCACCCCTTTTTGACTTGACATTCTGTTACTTTATAACTGCCCTTTAGGTTCTGGACTTCCCTGGGGACTTTGGCGATTCTGCAGCCTTGCCTGTGACCTTATATCCAAGTATCTCTTATGTTGGGGGAATTTTCTACTCTTTTGGTCGCCAGTATCTATGCAAATATTCAGATTTGTTTTGTTATTTAGTGTGCGCTTTTAAAAAAAAAAACTCAATAGAATGTTTGGCTGTGTGGGTTTCTAGAATGTTCCATTTACTGATGAATTTGTTACCTATTGCCAGTTTCCAGGAGTCCTGATTTGTCTCAAATACAGTGAGGCCGTGAGTACAGATGGCTCAAGATTTGGCCAGCATCCTATGTCGGTCCAAAGGCATGAACTCGGAATGTTTGCCATTCTGGGCCGCCTGTAGCCTGGGGCCTCTCCTTTAATAAACCCCAGATACACGTACTACCTCTCCCGGGAGCGGATCAGCTTCTTTTCAGCCCTGTATCTCCCCACCCTTGGGATGACCCACTGAGTCAGGGTACACAACTGCTCTTGGTGTCCCCGTCCCTCTACCCATGGTGCTCCTGACCCAGGACGCCATTCCTCAGGGTCCTGCCGCCACGAGAAAGCAAGTACAGTCAACTTCAAATGGCAGGAAATTACTGCAGCCCCACGTACTTTTGTCTCAAGCTAGCTGAAAGCCATGAGATGCTGATTTTATTTTTATTTTTTATTGCCAGAAGCACATAACTGCCTCTTTAATTATTTCAGCTAACTTCTGCTGATGGTCTGTGGCTCAATGGAAGTTTCAGTTGAACTGAATCTGTGGGGTGATTTCACATAAAAGGAGCATGGCGTAAGCAGGAGATCTGTACTCCAGAGTGTCTAGTTAGGAAAACCTAACAACAGCCTTGGTAAATATCTCCCGGGGAGCTTGCATCTGGGCTCAATGCATCAATGGCGCATTAAAGATTAATAGGATTTGTGAGTCATTAAAAATTATGTATCATAAAGGCACGTTCAGCTCTTAGGGAAAACGGAAGGCACAGTTTTGGGTTTAAAAGTCATTTGTTGTGGTGTGTGTGTTTGTGTGTGTGTGACACAAAAATATTCGTAGGGGAACTTTGTTTCACATGCCTCCTGCCTTGGCCCCCACCCGGCATTCTGCACCTTCTCTTCAGGTACCTACATGGGATTTCATGACTATAGGTTGTTGTTATTTTGCTAGATGCTATGTTTGGAAGACTAATATCCACTAAGCTTTTTAATATGCTAAGCAAACACATTTTAATATAGAGCTTCTGAAAACTGGGAAACTCTCCAGACCCACAAGAGTCATGTCAAATAATGGCATGTGGGCTTCCTGAAGAGTTGACGGAAAGATGGTTTCCGGGGAACGGAAAGGTGTCTTCTCCTAACCCCATCCTTTAGTTTCCTAGGGTTGTCGTAACAAATGATCACAAACTGGATAGCTTACAACTACAGAAATGTATTCTCTCAGTTCTTGAGAAGAAGTCCAAAATCAAGGTGCCAACAGAGGCATGCTCCCTCTCAGGGCTCTGGGGGAGGATCCTTCCTACCTCCTCTAGCCTCTGGGGGCTTCAGGTGCTCCTGGGCTTGCGGCCGCATCCCTCCAACCTCTGCCTCTATGACCACACAAACTTCTCTTCTGTCTGTATAATCTCCCTTTGCTCCTCTCTCTTTTTTTTTGTTTGTGGTATGCGGGCCTCTCACTGTTGTGGCCTCTCCTGTTGCAGAGCACAGGCTCCGGACGTGCAGGCTCAGCGGCCATGGCTCACGAGCCCAGCCACTCCGTGGCACGTGGGATCTTCCTGGACCGGGGCACGAACCCATGTCCTCTGCATTGGCAGGCAGACTCTCAACCACTGAGCCACCAGGGAAGCCCTGCTCCTCTCTTTTAAGGGCACTTATCATTGGATTTAGGGTCACCTGGATGATCTAGGATGACCTTAGTTTGAGATTCTTAATTAAAACCTACAACGACCTTTTTTCCAAATAAGGTCATATTCATAGTTCCAAGTGGACATATCTTGTGGGAGACACTAATCAACCCATCACCCCTCTCAAACCACAGTGCACAGCAGAGAAAAAGGCCACGACATTGTTCTAACTCAATTTCCAGGAGATATTTGTTAGAAAGTCAAAGCCTGCAGCAGCGGAAGCAGGATTCCACCTGCTTTCTTCCTCCCAAGATATTGTTTGGAAATTCCCTGCCTGATTCCTGGGGGGTGACCCTTTGCAGACCTCTGGGATTTTTAGTATTTGCACATAAACATTGGGACTTGGTAGTAAAGCCTTGAATTAGGTGGTACTACTCAGACAATTGCTCACTTAACAAAAGGGTTTAGATGAGTAAAAATCCCAAAGAATTAGTCTCCAATAATGGCATTTTAGCTCCCTGGAGAATGAATGAGGGAGATCTTTGAGGTCAGAAGTGACTTCTTGCATCTCAAACCACAGCATGTGGACTTGCTACTGCTGTTGATTCTGGTGGGAGGGGAGGGGCTGGCAGGGCAGCCCACACTCCCCCATTAAGAGGGTCATGGTCAACAGGGATGGGTGAGAAGATGGGGAGGGGGTGAGGACAGGAAGAGCAAGGGGAGGTTGGGAGAAGAACCAGAAGGAAAAGTGTAGGAACCACAATAGCTCAGAACACAGGGAATTAGCCCAACCAAGGGGAGAAATGGGAGCACAGCAACAAATGGAGGCTTTGGGACAGAACATTGTGAGGACGCAAACCCTCTCTTAGGATGTGCTACATTCCGGATGTCACTGAATATGACTGGCCCAGTCAGAAACCATAGCAGTCTGCTATGGGTCTATAATCCTGGCCTTGGGAATCCTCACTTAGAGTGGACTTGGCTCAGAGCTGATCCAACGTAAAGCCATAAAGATCCAGCCTGAACTGAAATCAGGGTGTATATTTATTTGTTTTCTTGCTTCCATGTTCCTCATGAGAATGAAAGCTCCATGGGGACGGGAGCCTTGTCTGTCATGTTCGCTGTTGGGGATGGATACCCAGTTCCTATCCTCAGTGTCTGACAGGTAACACGTGCTAAGCAAATACGTGATAAATGAAGAAATGAGTGGTGACCATCAGGGTTTGTCTGTCTGTATTTTGTTCAGATTTGAACCTTTGATCTTTCTTTGACTTTTACTACCTAGTCTACCTGGGGTTTGAATTGCCTTCTGTTCACCCCATTAGTGAAGGATGGACTCTCCCCCTAAGGGTATGGAGAAGTGTAGCAGGCAGGTGGAGCTCTCCCCCAAAATCACTTTCCTCTCACATTATCCATGGAGCTCACGTGTTGGATGTTTACTCACATGGGTACCATCTTCGCCTAGTGAGAAACGGCCAAATAATAATACAATAATATCATTATTATTCTCATATTTGAAGGACTATATAATATATTTGCCAAGAATAGAGACTCATTTTTGGAGTGAGACTGAGGGAAGTCCAAACACCAGTTGAGCCATTTTTTGTCTGTGCTTGAACTGGAAGAAGTCTCTTGACTTCTCTTAGCCTCAGATGAAGATCTGGGCATGGAGAGTAACATCTTTTATGCAGATTAAATGTAAGGCAATACTGTGTATAAACTCCTAGCACAGCGCCTGGGGCATACAAGGCAGTCCACAATAGTGATTATCATGGTTGCAATTTGTGTGGCTAGCTCCTTTGAGACAGATTTCTTAGCTTAAAACATCTGTGGCTATTCTTGAGAAAATCCCAGTTTGTTGGCATGCATTTTAGAAGATGAGAAAGGTCAATGGGGGTGGGGACACAGGTGTCATGGCCATATTCTAAATTGTAATGGGGTGCTCCTTTGACAAAGTTCTAAGCACAGTTCCCTCCTTTATAATCATGCATACCTTCATGCTTGCTTGAGGGTGAAGCCTGAAGTCCTATATATTTTATTAATTCACATATTGGTCATAAAGGATGGCGCACATCCACTTCCTGAGTCCCAGGGGAGGAGTGCATTATGGTTAACCCATGCTTCTTGTCTGGCTGCCTCAGAGACACGTTTTTCTTCTTCTTCCCCACCACTCCTAGGGAGTCTTCTCCTAGAACATGGTAACCAGGTTACATTAGTCGGAGGGAAGATGAAAGGAAATCTCTGGTTATTGCTTTACAGCCCACTTGGGAGATCTGTGCCCTTTTCCCAGGGGTTCAATCTGTTTACATTCTGAACCATATGTCAGGCATTGAATTTCCTTCAAGTCTATTGCAGCATGAAGCTTCTGTTGGCAGAAGTAATTTCTTGGAGCTATAAACATTTTGGCAGGCTTGGAGAAACACTGGTGGTCCCAGCCCACTTCCAAGTGACCATGCCACTAAACCGCAGGAAACAACAAATCTGGTCCAGGCTCCACTGACTGCTAACATGAAGTTGGAATTTATGATACAGTTCAGAGTCTCATGATCCTGGGAAATGAGGAAGAAGTAGAGATTAAGTTCCCAGCTTTACGGCATATGCAGCAAATGGATACAATCCTGTCTCTTACTGTGAACTCAAAAGACTGACTTTGAAGATCTAGAAGTTTCTGTTGTTGATGCTACTTAAAAGAGCCCGGTTCCAAAATCATCAAGAGCTCTGTTTGTAGACCAAATGGAGTCTTAATGGCCTGCAGTGCCATTTGAATATTCATGCTAATAGGTATTTTCCGTTAGGAAATAAGTACATGGTAACTAAGAATTAATTCCAGTATCTGGCTGTTGTTATAGGCAACTAATTTATGCTGATTCTTGACTAGAAGAAACAAATTGCTACATCCATTAAAGGAATTAAAGAAAGCTGTCTTTTCTCCTTTATCTGCACCCACCGCCCACATCTGCTGAGCCTCCAAAGGTCTTCTAAATGTGTTTACCAGTTTAATTCCAACCATTAAGTGCTCTATTTACCATTTACTGTTATTCAGTAAATGGAACCCAGTAAAGGAACCCAATATGAAAAACTTAGAGTCCAATTTACAGCACAGTAACTAGGTCCTTCAAATAAGAGTGGCACAGATGGCACAGGAAATCTTGGAGGTCAGCACTGTGTAGATCAGAACTATTGTCACTGAGCCCAATTAAGTATGTAGATTTCAAAACATATAGAACTGATTGGGTGCGAGGATAGCTGTCTGTTTTGCAGAATCAGACAAAGTGGAAGTAAAGGACTCTTGAGAAAAGAAAGCGATGGCCTGTTAATGTTCCAGTCTTCAATCAGGACCGTAAAAATCAGGTCTTGCCCTACCTCAAAATCAACATGTTAGATATCATAGTCTCTGCTTACAGAGCTTGTCTGAAAAAAGTGATTTTTTTTTTTTTTTAAATCATAGCCATTCCTTAAGGGTAATGCTGCTTTCTGTTTTTCTTTTTAACGGAGAGTTACAGTCTTAAATGAGATTACCTGGACTGAGAGTCAGGCTACCTGAACCTTAAGTCTGGTTTTGCCACTAACTAGTTTTGAAGCAGGGGGGAAGGGGGCAGGGCACCACCCTTTAGGAATGACATAGTTGTTGAAGACAGGACATAAACTGGTTAGAACTGACTAGGCCCAAGATGGCAGGAGATTGGACCTCCACTAGACCTTGGGCTTCATTATACACTCATTGTAATACATCAGCACATGCTAAATGACACACCCACAGGTGCCATGACAGTTCCGAGGATGATCATAAAAGGCCAAAAGGTGGGCGGTGGCCCAAATCCTGGAAATCCCCGCCCCTTCTCCAAAATTGTTGGAACAATCCTCCCACTCTTTAGCCTAAGAAATTACCCAGCCCATAAAAACTAACCACCCCATATTGCGGGGTCTCTTGCTTTCTAAGAGGGCCCACACTGTGTCTGTGGAATGTGTATCTCTCTCAATAAACCCACTTTTTACCTATCATTTTGCCTCTCGCTGAATTCCTCCTGCACTAAGACATAAAGAACGTGAACTTCAGCAGGTCTTGAGGGCAGAGCAGTTCTCCTGGTTCCCTTACCCTGCTGCTCTCCCCCTGGGCGCCCCTTTCCAATAAAGTCTTTTGCTGTGTCAGCACATGTGTCTCCTCAGGCCATTCACTTCCAAGGGTTAAACAAGAGCCCACTAGAGGGCCCTGGAAGGGGCCCCACTTCCTTCAACATCACTGGTTTATTATAAAGAATACTATTCAGAAACAGCCCAATGGAAGAGAGGCAAGGAACAAGGTATGCAGGTGGGTGCGTGGAGCTTCCCTCTCTGGGCACGTTACCTCCTCAGCATCTTGATGTGTTCCTCAACCCAGGAGTTCTCTGAACCCCATTGTATACTGCTTTTTATGGAGGTTTTGTTACCTAGTCATGATTGATTAAATTATTGGCCACTGGTGACGGAACTCAGCTTCCAGACCTAGTAAGACAGGCTGCGTGGATTTTGTGCCACAAAGAAAAACATTTCATAGGACTCAGTTGATGAGGCATAGAACTTAAGCATCATTCTTTCACTTAATTACTAGATTAAAAAGTTGTCTTCGTGTGGGGGACTATGTTGCATGCGGGGGATGAAAGTATGATTAAGATAGGGTTCCTGTTCTCAAGGTGGCGGGAGGACACGCATTCCTCACCCTTGTTTAAAGTGTCAAGACACAAAGATGCAGGCTGTACTGTGGGCGTTTATACTAAACTTTAGATTGAGATTCAGGGCCTAAATCATTCTGTGTCCACTGATCAGTGTCTTTGATTTTCAACACCGCATCCCCTCCTGTGCCATTGGTGATGCAACAGACCTGCAGAGACTGATCAGCAGTGGTCCGTAGATTTTCTGCAGGTATTAACGAGGTGCTTACCAGAATGGGTCAAGGGAAGATGTCTAATTAACAGTGGTACTTAACTTCCATCACCAAATGATCCTGAACATGTTTGTTGAATAAGATATTAAAGAAGAAGAAGGAGGGGGACAGCGTGATTTTGGAAACTCCCTAAATTCGCTTAAGATCACACGGAGCAACTAGAAGAACAAAACTAAAAACTCATGGGCACCAACGTGAAATTTGGTGGCAAGGTAACCCCACAGATCCCAATATCTAAGGGAGTCAAAAGCTCATGCCAGCAGATGCCTTCATCCTACCCCTTCTGCACCATCTTCTCTTCCTCCCTCCCTCCCTCCCTCCCTCCCTCCCTCCCTTCCTTCCTTCCTTCCTTCCTTCCTTCCTTCCTTCCTTCCTCCCTTCCTTCCTTCCTCTCTCCCTCTGTCCTTTCCTCCTTCTTCCCACTTTGTTCTGTGAAACTGAGGCCAAAAGGGGGGCAGGAAACATAATGTATTGGGCTATTGGTCTCTGCCCATCAACTGCAGCCGCTGGAATCCTCCAGATCTGAGGATCAGATGGGAGGGACTTTTCATGTATGGGATTTTCCAGAATCCCCATGGTTTCATGTCATTTTGTTCTTTTCAATAAAGTCAATTTACTAAAAGTACACAACTAAATGCTATTTCAGTGTGCTTGTAAAACCTCTCATAAATAAATTCGTAAAACATAAAAATAATCTTATTTCTAAATGTGTACCATGGTTTGGGAAATACAATTTTCAGAGAGGACACAAAGGGACAAATTTAAATTGAACAGCTGGAGAAATAAGGTAGACAAAATATATAGAGTCTAAGTAAGACAGAAGAATCTGATGGTACAGCACAGCTCAGTGAAATTTGAAATGGTTGCCGTATGAGCTTTCATTGTGTTGGTTTGCATTCCTGACGTGACCTAGCAATGACTAAAATTTGGGTGGTCCAGGGCTGTGTGCAGTTCCCTGCTTTTGGGGGCTTCGTCTTCTTCACTTTGCTGACCGCTCCCTGGCCCCTTTCCCTGCCAGGGGAGGGAATTCCTCCTTCTGAGTTCCTGCCCAGCTCAGGATATTTCCTGTTCCCTGACGTTATCTCTGATGCTCACAAGTGTATACAAAAATATGCTGCTGACTCCCAAATACTCTTCTCTGGCCCTGACTAGTCTCTGGAATTCCAAATGCCTATAGGACACCTCCAAGGAGCCTGGGCCTTTTTAGCCCAGATCCATGGGCACTTTTGGAGTCCAGGGATGGCTACTGGAGGTCCATGTGCATTTTCTGGGGAGAGGATACACAGATTTCACCAGATTTGTAAAGTGGTGCCCGGGACCCCTCCCTCAGAGAAGAGTCTGCACTTGGTGAGCGCATACCTGGGCCAGGCACTGTTCAAGGGCTTGGCCTTGAACGATGCTGCGTGATGTTGGCAGTGGTCTTCGAGGTACATCCTTGAGTGTCTCCCGTTTTTGCATATGAAGAGCTGGAAGAACCGTGAGACTGGAAGTAGCCAAGGTTATAGCTAATGGATATAGAGGTCAGGTTCAGCTCCAGTCGCCAAAATGCAGGCTTTTAATCCCAAGGCTCTTCTGCCTCCTTCACTCCCTGAAGTTAAGATCCTCACTCTAATCCCATGTTCTCCACCTGGCAATGGTATCATATGACTCAAACCCAGCCGGTCCTCCAGACCCCTCTCTGTCCCTCCTTTACCCATGGATTGTGTTTCTTTTGATTTTGGGGTACGCTGCCTCCCTATTGTCTCTCATAGCCTCTCCTCCAATCGACCCCCAAATGCCATGTCTGAGTTAGGCTCTCCCTACCTCAGACAAGATTATCATCACACTGCCCTCCCGCCCCCCCACCCCCACTCCCGGCCCCATCCATCCACCACCGGCTGTCATTTTGTCTCTCAGGAGCATGAATCCAATTGATTGGATCACATTCCTCTGCTCAGACACTTCCGTGGCCCCTAAGATATAATCCCGCCTTTTAGCAGAAGCCCTGTTACTCCATGATCAAGGTCGCTCTGACCTTTCCAGCCAAAGCTCTGACTGGCTTCTACACACACCACCCACACACACCACCCACACACACACACTGTACTTTTCCCCTCTGAGCCTTTTCCACACTGGTTCCTCACCTAGTTCCTCTTTCTGGAATCTCTGTTGACTCAATCCTGTTCCCCCCAGAGGAAGCCTCCTGAATCACCCCACTCAGAACGCTGTCCTCCCATCTGTCCCCAGAGCTTCACAGCTGGTGCCTGGCCTCTCGCATTGTAATTAGGGGTGGAAAACTCGGTCTCCTCCAACACACGAATCGGGTCCCACCCAGCTTTTCCTCCAGTGCCTGTGATGGGAGAGGTACTGGTCCCTGAGATCTCCGAGGCTGTCTCCCCTGAACCCTCAGGTGTCTGACCCGGGATGTTTGCTGGCATCTCTGCTTGGAATGTGATCACTTTTTCAGCTGCCACATCTTTCAAGAGGTGACCACATGGTTGGGTGTGTGGGTGGGGGTGGGAAAGAAATACTCAGGGATGTTGGCACCCATGGAAGGTCGGGGAACTCCTATCTGAGAGCTGAAACTCTCCAAGTCTCTGAACCTTGGACCCTGGAACTCCTATCTGAGAGCTGAAACTCTCCAAGTCTCTGAACCTTGGACCCTGGAACCCAGGGAGGAAAAGATTGCCTAGGAGGAAGAAGAAGGAGCAGAAAAGGATGCAGAAGGGCTGGGCATCCTGTGGACAGACCACGCCCCTGTGGAATGTGGCGGCCCATCTTCTTTACTCCCAAGTTCAGGCAGTGACTGGCTCAGTGCATCCCTTGAACTCTAGTCACTGCAGCACTGCAGTTTGCTTTTTTTTTTTTTTTTTTTTTTGCGGTACACAGGCCTCTCACTGCTGTGGCCTCTCCTGCTGCGGAGCACAGACACCGGACGCGCTGGCCCAGCAGCCATGGCCCACGGGACTAGCCGCTCCGCGGCATGTGGGATCCTCCCGGACCGGGGCACGAACCCGTGTCCCCTGCATCGACAGGCGGACTCCCAACCACTGCGCCACCAGGGAAGCCCTGCAGTTTGCTTTTGAGAGGCATTTTCTATGGGTGGGCAGAGGGGGAGGGGGAGACTCCTTGATCTCAGAGAGCCCTGGGAAGGGGATTGTGCTCACACTGCCCTGTATTGACCTGTCACTGGGTGTGTGCTGCCCCAGGGAGGGGCAAGACTGCTGGGGAGAGGGCATATATCAGCTGGACGCCTCTGACACCCTTCAGCCACCAACACTCCCAGCAGCTAGGGGCTCTGGGGGACCCCCTGGGGCACCTACCATACCTTTACAGTTGAAACTCCAAATATATGAATCTTGTAGAACTGGTAAGGAAAGTAGAGATTTGCTAGTCCAAAAACCTCACGTTACAAGCCAGAAAAATGAGGTCCAAAGTCAGTTAAATGTCTATTCCAGCCAGGGGTGACACAGCTCCTCAGTGGCTGAGCCAGGATGAGGATGAAACTCTCCTGCTTCTTGGTTCATTTCCACATGTACAATAAACACCCACTGCCCCCCACCACAGAGTGGACACTTGTGTTGCTTCTGGTGGATGTAGGGTCTTCCCGTGTTGACAAACTGAGACAGGCTGGGACCTGGGACCTGGGGCCCTTTGCTGCAGTGCTTGCACCTGGACAAATGTCTCCTTGAGCAACAGATACAAAGAAACTATAAGGGACTAAAAATACCTGTGTGCATGCACAGTTGGGGCAAATTATGAACAACAAGATACGAAAAGACCAGAAACCCAACTGCCACTTCTGAGGTTGTGAACAAAAGCAGGGTCCTGCCCATGATCCCTGTAGACACACCACCAAGGGGGGGGGGGGAGGCTACCTAAGCCACCCCTCCAGCCCGACTCACTGATCCGCCCCTACCCCTACCCCATTTAAGGGACCAGCTTGCTCCCCCTTCAGGGAGTGAGCAAAGGAAATCTTACTTGTTTTCACTCCCTTGTGCTACAGCAGGAGTCCCAATAAAGCCTTGCCTGAATTTCTTATCTGGCCTCTTATCAATTTCTGTTGATTAAAAAGTCTGAGAACCTGGGTTGATAACAAAACCATGGGTGGCCAACTTGTAAGTTCATTGCTAAGTCTCTGCAGAGGAAATCACAGGAAGACTACAGAGCATCCCTCCATGGAAACATCAAGACAGCCTGGAAATGTCTGCAGGATAAGCAGAAGGCATTAGAATTTTGAACTGACCTCCAAATTTCTCTGACAGGGATGCCTAATGTGAACTCCTAGAGGACAAGACCGCTGAACCAGTCATGGTACACGTCCCCCTCCCCCCAGCACCTAGCACAGAGCTGGCACACCAAAGGCTTTCTGAGCTGATAAGCATTTCATAACTGATAACTTGCTCATCCAAGCGGCTAACACAGGCTTTCCTTCTTCAAAAGTTCCCTCAGACATTAGCATCACCTTCTCCATTCTTTTCTATATGTGAATTTAAAAAATGTTCTAAAATGAATGTTGTGATCTCATTCTATTCCAATTCATCAATCTGCTGTCTTCCCATTGGGAATGTTATAATTTAGCATCTGAGAAACTCCCCAGCCAGCAGGTCTGATGATGACATGCAGGGCAGGAGGCTCACTGGGGCGTGTTCTGGGGAATGGTTCCTATAAGGGAGGAGGGGGCAGACTGGGGCAGAGGGAGCTGTTGAGCTGAGATGAAATTGCAAGAGAGGTTTCAGCTGGGAGGGGCTCTGAAACTGGGGTGCCCTAAGAGTCCCTCCCAAGTCAAAGCTAAGGGTGAGCAGTGACCAGCCCTTAGAGGCCAGCTGACACAGGAAGGGAGCATCATCACAGTTGGGGCCGTTCCCTCCCCAACTAGGGCCGGTCCTGGAGAGTGTCTCAGCTGTGAGCCACAGCTTTGGTCTTGAAGAGGGATTAGGGGACACACACAGCATCCTCTGCATTCAGTGATTTGTTAATTTATCTAGATCTTTCAGACTGATCCACTGTGGTCCAGCAGCCATCAAACAAAAGACTGATATTCCTAGCATGTGTTGGGAGTCATGGTACAGCCTATTCTGTGTGTAACAGGGAAGAACAAAATCTGACTCCATGTTGGATCTGTTGCTTCTACTTTAACCTTTGTCTCTGTTGCTTTTTGTTACTATAATCACTAAAAGATGCTGTCTATAGCTGTACGCATACCTAATGGCCTCCCTCAGGGAAGACTGCCCTCTGTCTAAAAGTTAAACTAAAGTGCCTTTGTTCAGCTCCCAGGGAAATATTCTGACCCTGCCCACCTGTGAATGGCTGCAAGAAAGAAGAAATTAACACATCCCCTCCCCGATGCTGGCCAAACCAGGAGATGTTTTGCAAGACTTATGACCTTTTTACTTTACTTCCTCACCTCCTTCCCTTCTCTGTTCTATAGAAGAAACTAGCTTCCAGACCCCAATAAGGTGGTACTCTAGGCCACTAGTCCTCCATCTTCTCGGATGCCCAGCTTTCCGAATAAAGTCGCTATTTCTTGCCTCAACACCTCGTCTCCCAATTTATTGGCCTGTTGTGTGGTTGGCAGAGTGAGCTTGGACTCAGTAACATATGGACATTTACTGCTGTCTCTCCCAGCCCAGTTCACCTTCAATCTTTCCCCCATTTCTGAGTGCCAGGGGTTTGTATGTAAGATCAGGACTCCTGCACCTTAAAAAACATGCTTCCTTACTGCCCATCCCTCTGTATCCAATTTCTACCCACCCCTTCCCCATTAAAATTTCCATCAAAATGTGTTTCTTGGCCTCACCATAACATTGACCCTCCCCTTAATCATAAGAAAAGCTATAGAGAAAAAAGGACTGGTGGTGGTCGGTGCCTCATCCCCCCACAAACAGACAGCTCACAGTTGGAAACTTGCTAGAACAACAACAAGCTCCTCAAATCGTTTATGGATATTTTGAAACATGAATCAGGATCCAAGCTGATGTTATCTTTAAAAATGATGCATTTTTCATTTAGATGGGAAATAAAAGCCTACCATTCCCTTAATACTTGGACTCCTCCAAGTATTGTAGTCCCCCCATACATGGGTCTCAGCCCACGCCCTCTGGCTCTGCGTCTCCCCTTGTCTGAAGGCGGGCTTCCTGGTGGTCCTCAGGTGGCTGTGTCCCTCCAATTCCCTTCTCAGCCTACTTGCTGGCTTTCACCCTCTTCTTGCTCCTTCTTTTGGAAACTCTCTCCCTTGGCTATGGGGATGCTCAACTCTCCTGGTTCCCCTAGTATCTCATTTACTGTTCTTCTCTCTTCTGCTCTCTGATCTTTCTTTTCCAGTCACCCTGTGAAAGTAATCCCTCTTCTATTTCCACTTTATGTACTTCTCCTGGAAGATCCTGTCCCTTCGTAGGTCTTCAAATGCAGTCTATTTGCTGTTGAGGCTCAGACTCCATCTCCAGCCTGGACTTCTCTCTTTACTTTCAAACTCTGAGGCACAGTTGCTTCCTGGACCTAGAGGCATCTGGACACCTCAAACAAATATGGCCACAGACACAAACGTTCCCTTGCTAAAATTCCTCCTACTCCTCCTATTGATATATTATTTTATGGAGCCATCATTCTTTCAATAACCCTGTAGGGCATCCTAATTTTTCTCTCTTCTTCACCTCTCAAGTGCTCAATCACCCAATTCCTCCTATTTTGACTCTTAAATATTGTTGTAGAACTTCCATCACTTTGGCTAGTGTTTTAGTTTAAGGCAGTGATCTATACCTCTGATCCCACCTTCATCTTTCCTGTGTACATGTCTGTGTCCAATTTTCCCTTTTATATAAAGACACCAGTTCATATTGGAAGAGGGGCCACCCTACTCTAATATGACCTCATCTTAACTAGTTACATCTGCAAGACCCTATTTCCAAATAAGGGCACATGGTGAGGTACTGGAAGCTAGGACTTCAATATAGGAATACAATTCAATGCATACCAAGTAGTGAGGGGGGAAAGGGATTGTAAATACTGTCGCTATAATTTCAAATATTTTTCTCTACCTCCTGCTCAAGTAAATAAGTCTTAGAATCCCAGGTGGCTGTGGGTATAGGCAATGTCAGAGAGTAGAGATTTTTGGTGGTAGCCTGACAATCCCTGGGTCAAAACAGGGCTTCCTGCTTTTATAATGAAACATGTCTCTGGAAACTTCATTGAAGGGCAGAGCTCTCTGAAGCAGATGGAGATGTGCTATCATGTTCATCCACTGGTCTCTGGAAGTGTGTCTGCTTTTCAGATAAAGCGGATGGTGGTTTGGGGTCAGAAGATGTCTGAGTGCACCTGTAGCTGCAGCAGTTGGTATGTGGTGTCATTGTTCATTAATAGTTAATAACTGATAATAATAATAATGACTCTAAAATGTATTAGGGTTTCCTATGTGTCAGGCGCTGGGCTGAGTATTTCACAGGTGTTATTTCGTTGATGTTAGATGTAAAAACAGAGGCTCAGAGAGGTCAGGACCTGTACCCAAGGTGTGCAGCCAGTAAATATTTTGGGCATGTTTGAACAGCTGCATGAGGAGGTGTAAAGATGGAGCTCACCATGTGGGAGGAGGGGCCACCAACTAATAAGTCGGAATGGCCATCTGCCTCCAAGCAATGCACACCTTGCCTCACATGCCCTCTCAGGTGTCCTCAACCTGCTGCTGAGGTGATAGTATGCCCACCTCCTCTCTCTTCTGCCAATTCTACCCAAACCAGTGGTTATCAAAGTGGGGTGCTTGGCCCAGAGCATCAGCATCACCCGGGCTCTTCTTAGCAAATGCTGAACCAGACACTGTGGGATGGGGACCAGAAATCCCCCAGGTGATACTGATGCACTCAAGTCTGAGAAACACTGAGTCAAACTGCCAGGTTTACAAACCCTCTGCCAAGAGTTGGTTGAGAGAAGTCAGGTTTTCCATTGGACTGGAATTCACCTTGGGTGGAGAAGACCCTGCTTTGTCCAGTGGCCACAGACAGCTCCTATGGAGGGGCATCCCTGCCCCTGGGCCAGCTTCTTTCTGCCCTATGGCATCACTTCTCACCCGGCTCACGCTTCCATAATATTCTGAATGCCTGCCTATGTAACAAGCATTTCTACTTTACGTCAGCAACCCCATTTTAATTTTGGCTGAGAAATTAATTTTAATGAATGGAAACCCGTTAGGGCCTTGTGCTATGAGCTCCCAGAGAAGGGCCAAGGAGGAATGCTTACGGTGAGTTCGTTCACATTTTGCGGTTCATCCAGAAATCCCAGGTTCTGCACATTTGACTCCCAGGGATGCTGAACCATTCCTTCAGTCATTTATCTGGAGGGGAGGATGGTCTTTGATCTGGGCGTGACTGCAAGCAAATTAGATGTGCACCTTTTGTTTTGACATTGACGAGCAGCTCCCCAGCCTCACTCAGCTGCCTCACTAGCTGCAGGGGGTGGAAAACCCCCAGACCACCTGGCCAGGTACGGGTCAGGGTTCAGGACAAGAGGAGTGGACATGTCGGGGAGCGCAGCCCTGTTCTGCCTCCTAACAGAAGCTGTTCCTACTTCTCTGTCCACCCTGGAATTTATGAGTAGGCAGGGAGCAGACCTGGGGTCTCAACTTCCTGACTGGCTGTGATGTTGCCCTCCCATGATGCTGGGGAAAAGGGGCAAAGACAAGATCTGCTCAACATTAGGTGCTGTTGGTGTTATGTTCACTTTGAAACCCAGATGCTGTCAATTTAACAGAACTGTTTGAATTAAATGCTCTTCCCCTGGGGGGCTTTTGTTTGAGTGACACAGGGTGGGGTCTTGTAGTTTCCCCAAATCCCCAAGCTGAATGTTGAGAACTGTGTGGGGCAGGACTGGAGCTGTCAGACCACAGCAAAGTTACTGGCCAGAAGGATGGGAGTTTAAGACAGGCAGGGTAGCCATGTGGTCAAGGCCATTGATGCTGGGGTGCTGCTGGGTGTGCATCCCATCTCTGTGACCTTGAGCAAGTCCCTTGACCCCTCTAGGCTTAAATTTCCTCATCCAGAGACTAGAGATGACGATAATCATCCCTGACTCATAGAGGTACCCTGTGGAATTCATGACTTCATATTTATATAGTGCTCAGAACGTGCCTGGTAGAATAAGCGCTAAGTATAGTAATACAGAAGACTCAATCAATGATATTGACTTGTTTTCGTATGATTTCTTTTTCCTCCTAAAAACATAAGACAAAAATCATTCTAGTTAATGGAAGTAATTGATGGTTTTGGAGATGACATTTGTATTAGTTCAATAACAAAGCAAAATTGTGGTAAAAAGCTACCAGATTTGGTGGCTTAGACAATAGAAATTTATTTTCTCTCAGTTCTGAAGGTGGGAAGTCTGAGATCAAGGTGTGGGCAGGGTTGGTTCTTTTAAGACTGTGAGGGAAGGATCTGTCCCAGGCCTCTCTCCTTGGCTTGCAGATGCTCGTCTTCTCCCTGGGTCTTCACTATCTTCCTATGTGCCTATCTGTGTCCAAATTTCCCCTTCTTATAAGGACATCAGTCATATTGGATTTGAGTCACCTTGATGACCTCATTTTACCTTGATTACCTCTGTAAAGACTCTATCTCCAAATAAAGTTCATTCTGGGGTCCCAGGAGTTGGGGATCCAACATGTCTTCCTTGGGGAGCCCACAATTCCACCCATAATGGCACTTGGCCATTACTTTGGTTTCTGCAATCATCTCAGGCTGCTATGAATTAGACCCAGAAGAGCCTGTCTTTCCACTAGCTCTTCCTTCTCCAACATGGAAGATTTACATTTGCATCTGTGCTCTGACCTCCTGGCAATTTGGAGCCCTAAATGAAATCAGTCCTTCTTCCCAGATTTTTACAGGCAAGCTGTACTTCCAGCTTTCAGGTTGTCTCAGAGCAGTTTTGCTTTAATTGGTTTATTTTTTTCTTGTCTATCAGATTGCTACAAGTGCTTGGCTTTAGAGTCGAGGTTTTGGGATGCTCTGAGCTACGTAGCCAGCTGGAATCCAGCCCACATGAAGGATGTTACAGGGCTGGAGATCAAGCATGACTATTAATAACAATTATCCCAGGGTGACTGCTCAGAATTAATGTCATATTCAGCATCATTATTCCCCTCAGCATCTTCTTACTTGAAATACAAATATGAGATTTTTAAAGAACCATATATTCAAAATATGCCTTTCTTCTCCTCCAGTTCTGAGGACCTCAAATCACTTTAGTCCAGTGTGACTCTTTGCTTTCCATAAACACTTCAGGTTAATGTGGAGTTAAATGTAGTTATACTGGGGTTGCTGGAGTCCACATAGGCTAGGATGACCCATGGATAGATGCTCTGTGAAGAAGCAAGGAGATGGAAATAGGGACGCCAATATTTCTGACACTTGGCCCTGTGTTCCAACTTCTAGCCATACTCTATCTGGGTTGACCAAATTTGGAGACATCTTTCATTGCAATTTTAGTGTCTGTGCTCCGATGCATGTCTCCTGCAAAAGCTTCAAGGAGTTTTGCTTGATGTGCTGTTTTCATTATCCATTGCTGCCCTGAAGCACATATTGGGTTTTCAAAATCCTGACATTTTCAGGTGGTTCTTCTGTTGACCAAGCAAATGCCAGGGATGCCCTGTGGCCAGGACCCAGATGTGCAGTGGGTTCAGTGGGTCCAGATGTCCCTTCTCTTTCTAGATGAGACCCTCTGCAGCCTTGAGCTGAAGAAGACAAAATATGGGTCTGTTGGGAGGGGTTCTTAAGATCACATCTACCCTCCTTTATGAGCTTCGGCAAAGGAGAATGGAGATGTCAGTGAGGTTTTAAACCTCTGAAATATGGATTTTTTAATGAGCAAACTTCAACCAATGAACAAACAATAACCTAGACCCTATGCAACCTTGTATTAGTTTCCTAGGGCTGCTGTCACAAACTGGGTGGTTTAAACAACAGATATTTATTCGCTAACAGTTCTGGAGGCTAGAAGCCTGACATTAAGGTATTGGGAAGGTGATGTTCCCTCTGAGATTCTGGGTGAAACATTTCTTGCCTCTTCCCAGCTGCTGGTGGTGGTTGTTGATCTTTGGCATTCTTTTGTTTGTGGCTACATTTCTACAATCTCTGCCTCTGTCATTACACGGTATTCTTCCCATGTGTCTATCTGTCCAAATGTTACTTTCCTTAAAAGGATACCAGTCATTAAATTTAGGGTCTACTCTAATTCATTGGGACTGCATCTTAACTTGATGACATCTGCAAAGACCCTATTTCCAAGTAAGGTCGCATGTTCAGGTGTTCAGGGGTTGGGACTTCAACACATTCTTTTGGAGGACACAAGACAACCCAGGACACTCCATCATCCTTGCAGGTACTCACTTGTCTTCTTGGCTTTTAGAAGGTTTATTACCAGAAGGTAAAGTCCTCTAAGAAAAACTGAAAATTTTCTGAGCTTGGGACTTTGAGGTTGGGTTTGCAGTGGTCATGTGTCTTTGTTGATAAGAATAAAAAAAATAAAATTTAGAATGGGTTTTGGTTTGTAGGGATCAGGTTAGAGGCCTAAAAGACAGCTACCAAGCTGGTTGATCTCCAGAGAGTTGCCATCAGAAGTGGAAAGACCGGTTTCCTCCACTCCAGACCTGCTCAGACCCATAGCTGTGTTACATGGCAGGCTTGTAAAAGATTTCCCTGTGTTTCTGTGTGTGGTGAGGGAGTATGGGCAGCATCAACACTGAAATTAAACTGTAAAGCAGAAAAGCACTGATGTTTTGTTAACAATGTTCTTTAGCTCACACTGGGAGTTGGCAAGTTTCATAAAGAAAAAACTGAAAAGCTTGGGCAGTTGATTCACTTTTACAAAGTGACTGCCTATTGTCCAGAGACACAGCTCAAGAAGAGGAGGCCCTGTCTATGTGGCTTCTCCATGCACTTGATCTTGGAGGAATAAAGGTGATGAGCCGTCATGCTCCCCACCATGTTAGGAAGCCATCTGTGTGGGCTTTGGCAAGAAGACCAAGAGAATGTTCATTCCACCTTTGGATTCACTTGCTTCATGACCTTGAGCAAAGTAATTCGACTCCTTTTACTTTGCTTCTCTCACTGTGAAGCGGAGATTATGAGAAGGAAGCTCACACAAGAAAGGGTCCCCTTTGCTGTTGGCCAAAACGAAATAGCAGGATGCTTGGAGCAATTTATTGGGGTCTAATATGAATGGCACTCACAGGAGGCTTTGAACATGCTCATTAATGTTTTTAGGGTGCCAGGGCATTATTGAATAAATTGCAACTTTAGGCATAAAAAATAAAATATAAGTGAAAAATAATTCTAAAGATCCTAACAATTTTATGTGAACTTTTAAAAAATAGGTAATTGAGACTTTCTGAATACTTGGGCTATAATGATGCCCCCATTTAAGTAATTATCCCAGAATCAAATTAACTGAAATGATAGGTCCTGAAACCTGCTTCGTAGCAAGTAGTTGAGTTTAAAGAATAGTTCTTTATGTAAATATGGCTTTTGCCTATACATTTCAGGTGTCTTTGTTAAGTAAAAGTAGTGTTTGCCAAAACAACCATTGTGGGAGACTTTTCACTCAACTGAAATGGAGGTTGCAGTGAAGGAGAGAGAATGGTTTTCGCTGTCACCTTAGAACTTCTTAGGGCCACAGCAAGGGAAAAAAGAAAATAGCTTCATGAATAATATGCCTTGTGCCTCTACTCTCAAGCTAATAATTTGCTACATATTCATTCTTATTCCTTGATAAGAAACACCTGTAAAGGGATTGACTAAGCTCGAAACACAGGTTGATGTACAAGTTGAAAATTCTAACTTTTGGGAGTTTGAACATATAAATCTACTCAGAGATGCTGGTGGACTTGGCTTCTTGTGAAGTGTCAGCTCATTAGGACGATGAACAGGAACCTGAAGTTTGATTTTTTTCCAATCTCTGCCCTTCCCAACTCTGCTAGGAGATCTCCCTTCCTCCAGGGAGCAGCCCCCTGAGTCAGCTCCTGGCCAGAATCTGTTCTTTCTCAGTCCCTTTGATTCTTCAAACAGTCTCCCTCTGGTCCCCAAGATTCCATGTTGTTCCTTTGCAATTATCCCTGTCAACCTTGGTTCAAGTTTCTTCTCCCCACAGAGCAGGTCACACCTCCCCCTCCCACAGGGAACTGCTGGATTCTTGCCACGTCCAACGGCAGGGGTTTAAGTGGCCCCAGGTGCCCTGTCTTGAAGACCCCCTCATGGTCTTCAGGGAGGAGGAGTGCTGCCCGATGTGGGCTGGGGAGAGTGAGAGGAGGTGGTACGGAAGCTGTGTTCATGCAAGAGCCCATGGACTCCTCTCCTGACCCTGAAGAAAGCCAGCGGGGACTTGAGGGCAGAGTTGGTGTGGTGAAGCCCGGAGTCTTCTCAGGAGACAGAGGGAGGCTTTCAGGTGAACCTCCTGACTGGTTGCAGAGAGTCACCCTCATGTGAACCCCATATTTTTTACCTTCATCATCACTCTTGAATGGAAACACGCTCTATATAAATTTCCTTCCCACAGAAATTGCGTAGGACTGATAAGGATGATGCCTTCATTTTAAAGATGAGAAAACACATAGAGAGATTATTTCCCCATGTAATATTACTTACCCAAATAATAAAAGTTTAGAGAATTTGATAAAGTTAACAGGTAGATGATTTTAAAAGGGGAAAAAGAAATGCGTGTGTGTTTATGAGTCTAGTTAATATGTGGAGTTTGCCGCTAATGAAAGTTATAAAATCAGTGAGCTTGCTAAGGTTCAGTTAGATACTTGCTAGAATTAACATTAAAAAGACTGCTACATACAGAGTGAAGTAAGTCAGAAAGAAAAAGACAAATACCGTATGCTAACACATATATATGGAATTTAAGAAAAAAAATGTCATGAAGAACCTAGGGGTAAAGCAGGAATAAAGACGCAGACCTCCTAGAGAACGGACTTGAGGTTATGGGGAGGGGGAAGGGTGAGCTGTGACAGGGCGAGAGAGAGTCATGGGCATATACACACTAACAAACGTAGTAAGGTAGATAGCTAGTGGGAAGCAGCCGCATGGCACAGGGATATTGGCTCGGTGCTTTGTGACAGCCTGGAGGGGTGGGATAGGGAGGGTGGGAGGGAGGGAGACGCAAGAGGGAAGACATATGGGAACATATGTTTATGTATGACTGATTCACTTTGTTATAAAGCAGAAACTAACACACCAATGTAAAGCAATTATACCCCAATAAAGATGTTAAAAAAAAAAAAAGACTGCTAATTTTAAGGCTTCACAACATCAATTGATAATTAGATGACCTTAGACACAAATGTAGTTTTCCTGGAGTATTTTTCTGGGAAAGCAGCTCACTTTAGCCTAAGAGCTTAAACCATAGCCTCTTACACATCAGTTTTCACTAAGGGTCCACCATGTGTAAGACATTATTGCCAAATTTAGGGGAAATATGAACCATACAGGAGATGAAATCCTGGAACAAAAGTTCTTCTGCTAATAGTTGCGTGTCTCAGATACTGAAACTAATTTGAAAATATTAAGTCATGTTCATTTCATTTCAGTAATGTTGTTTGATGAATATTCCTTTTGAATAATTTGTTGTACCATTGTTTTGATTTTCGTTGCTTCCGCCACCCATATTAAACTAATAAAATATGAACATGTCTGTTAAAAAAAAATAATGCTGAGAAAACATTACACATACCCCATTCCTCTCTCGTCTAATTCTTTCCCTTCATACACCCTCTCTTTGCACCCTCCATCTTTTCTCCCTCTAAGACAGAGATAACCACCTCCTTAAGCCTCCCATGATTAGGCTGACTTTATTGTCCTTCTTTCTGGATACTCAGTTTGGCACTAAGTTTAATCTGTTTTGTCCTATGTGGTCTGTCAACAGTATTGGTTTTGTTTCTTGAACCAGATGGTAAAATATTTGAAGGTGAGAATCACATCAGCTAAGACTTATATTCTCCTTTTAATTGACTAGAAAATACTAGAACTTTAATAGGTATTTAAAAATACTTCTTGGTTGATTGAAAGGAGCAGCAGCCCAAACTAGTTTTAGAAGCTTAGATTATTCAGGCATTTCCTTGAATCCTTTTTTATCGGGCAAACTTTGATGTATTTGAAGAGATCCATGATTGATGGATACCTCCATTTCTTTCATTTCATTTTATGGACAAATGTATGAACTTTGGCAGATCCAACCAAGGGTAGGCTCCCTTCAGACACGCCAGTAGGGGAGAGTTGCCTGACCTACATATTCTGGGGCCCAGAATCTGCACATGGTAGCCAGGGTGTCCTGTTCTGCAACTCCCTTAGTCTTCTTGGAAACAATCTTTCAACAGTGTCTCATGGAGACATCCAAGGAAATGGCTGAGAAAGACCAAAACTACACTATGGAAAATGTGTACAGAGTTTAATAAGCAGGAAACGTTAGCTGTAACGTGCGCATAAAACTCAGAACCCCTATGTGATCATAACAGTCTGGTTCTGGTACTGAGCATGAATCAGCTCTCCTCTAAATGTTGGGAAAACCTGAGTGACTCCGTCTCTGTCCCATCCTTGCACGACTCTCTCCTTTCCCCTCATCTGGTTCTGTGGCGTCTCTGCTGCTCTTTCTGGCCCTTCACTGAACTACATCGGATGGACAACTACTTGTGTCTGGGCTGATTAAAAAAAAAAGGCAGCAAAGCCCTCATCCGTTCAGGAGTTATTGCTCAAGGTACTGACTTTAAAATACAGTGTTCATGAATTAGACTTCCACTCCCATCTGGGCTAAGGCAGAGGTCCCCAAAGTGACTAAGAGTGCGGTTTTCTCTCCCCCATCGCCACCAGTGCAAATTCCACATAACCGGCTGCAGTTCTTGTCTGCTTCTTCCCAGGAATTGCTCTTGTTTTCTCCTCATCATTTCAGTTGATGGATTCTATAATCCACTCTGGCTTTGGAGCAGACAAAAGCAAAAACTAGAGTCAGCCAGACATGGGTTCCAGTCTCTGCTGGGTAGCTAGCTTATTCGTGGGTATGACTTTGGTCAACTCATCTGATCTCACAATGTCTTCACAAGGCCACCCATCATTTGGTACCCATAGAGAGGGATGTGGGTGCTAAATCATTGAAGGTCCCCGGCCTGCAGCACCCAGAGTGGGGGAAGGGACAAGGTCGGCTGTTACTGTTTCATGGTTTAGTGCCCACTTACTTAAATCACTTATGGTCCCTTACATTTGTACAACAAACCCTAAAATTTTCTTGCTGCATCTCAAGATATGCACTTTTCAAAATATTGATGCTGATGATAAGAAAACCTGACATTGGTACATGCAATATTTTCACATGTACCATTAATTGGATTCTTTTTTATTATTACTAATTTATTCTGAGAGTATTTCATAAGGCTTCCATGAAGTCATCCTTGTTGACATCTGTGAACTTATACATACTCCTGACTTGAGTCTGCAGGAAGGAACAGGGAGGATGTAGCATCCCAGTGACCTCTCATGGTACCCAAGATAACATGAGCTCCACCTCTGTGATGGATCTGGTGTGGGAAGTGATGGTGGTACCTCGAATGTGGAGGACAAAGAGTTCTGAGTAGTTGGAAGAAGAAACAGAGGGCTTGCCAACCTTTGAGAAAGCTTAATCAATCCAAGACCCAAGGTAAAAAGGAAAAAAAAAGTAAACACATTAAAACATCCCTATTACACAGGAGATATTTGGACAAAACAAGTCTAAGTCTTCCACAAATTGCTCATGTGGGCCTCAACCCCAAAGCATCCTTCAGCTGAAAATATCAACTTGAATAGTTACTTGAACGTCATGAAACATTAGCAGTGAAACTTTCATTAAAAATAGCCGTCGCTTACTACCGTGAGAGAACTTTCTTTTTCATGGGAGAGTCTTGAAATTGTTTACAGCGTCAAATTTGTTTTCCTTCTAATAATAAACCTTTAAATCTTTCAGGAAAATAGCAACAACAAAAAAGACTTTATTGACTCCCAAGGATGTGTCTGTGAACCACCTCTCCTGCAGTGGGGAGCTGGTACCCCAGGCAGCCATGCAGCCTCCAAAGCGAGGAGGGGGCAGTGTTTCCAGAGCACATCAGCCCTGCTTCTGGGAAACCTTTGATCATCTATTCCTTCCTCAATAAAATTGGCCTGGATATCCTTTCTATCAACCCCAGGCTCTGTTAAATACACACTGCCTTTTCTTGTTCATTAAGCTGTTGATGTTCTTCAAGGCTGAAAAGACCCCCATAAGTTCATCACTAAACCCAAACCTAGCTGGCTAATGTCTATAATTCATATCCCGAAAAATCTACCTCATTAGATGACACCCTGCTGTCTTCAAAGAGCCCATAGGGCAGCTTATTTTAGGTCCTTTAACCCTTGCTTTTCCCTGAGAGCACAGTTGCCCATCTGCCAAAGGTCTCGGGTGGCTGATCAGACCTTGCACTGAGGGAAACACTGTGGTGGCCAGGACTCCAGGCCGTGGAAACACAACCCTTACTTCAGCCACTTAGAGTGTTGGAGAAGTTACTAGAGCTCTCTGTGCCTCCATTTCAGCGTCTGTAAAAGAAAGATTGCTGTTCTCGTAGGATTGTCAGGAGGATCATGAGATCGTGCCTAGGAAAGGCTTTCTAGGTGCCTGACACAATAAGGACTCAATCTGCCACAGCTGTTTTATTGTTATTTTTATCCCACAAACCTTTGCTGAGACCCTACTCCGCACCAGGCACTGAACGAGGCTGGCTGGGCTCCCAAGGTTAAAGGATGAGCCCCTCGGTCCTAGAAGCTCACAGCCTGGTGGGAGGAGCAGACAAATGGACAGATCACGAGAGGTCAGGGTGATCGTGGCCTTGAGGGAGGTTTCCCAGGGTATCTGGGAGCATCTTCCCAGCTGTAGGCTCAGCGGGTGACACCTGAAGGGAATTCTGAAGGCTGGGTAAGAGAAGAATGTAGCAAAGCGTTCCCGATGAAGGGATGAGCCTGAGCAAAAGCCCTGGGGCATGGAGGAGTGTGGAAAGCTCTGGAGTCACTGACACAAGGTGGGGTGGGGAGCTGAGCCCAGGCAGGGGGCCTCGAAGGCCACATCCAGGGGCACTGGGAAGACACCAAGGATGTAAGCAGAGGAGTTATTCGATACAGTTTCAGGAGGATGGGTTTTTCGGGAATGTGAAGGAAAGAGTGGAGGGAGATTGCTGTCCAAGGGGTCGGTTGGGAGCATCACCCTGTTGGGAGAACGGTCACCTCTTATTCATGCAGACGATGGCCTCCTGCAGGGATGGCTGGTGAGCAGGAAGGGACAGAAATGAGAGGAGGCTGAGGCTAGAGAAGACAGCGTTGGCAGCCGTGGAAGGTGTGAGCCAAGGTGCCCGGAGGAGAGAAGGCTGACGAGAAGCAAGTTGGAGCTTGGTGGGTGGTGTGGAGTGAAGCCCCCTCCCACCTGGGATGGGAATCAGGAACCAGAGCAGCCCCGGGAGGGAGATAGGGAGTTCCGGCTGCCTGAATTCTCACCTTCCGGGCTTAGCATCTCTGCCCTTGGGCAAGAGACTGTCTGCAAGCCTCAGTTTCCTTCCATGTAAAATGGGGGTACTAACACCGTCCTCGGGGGCCGGTGAGTGCCTCCAACGAGGGGATGTGTGCACAGGACAGGGCGCCAGGAGCCTGAGGCTTGCTGGGGGGCCCAGACCCAACACAAGGGAAGCCTCATCAGGATAGTTTGAGGCCACATAAGTAGGGAGCGTCCACCAATAATGACTGCACCGTGTTGTGAGGATTTGCCAATTGCAATTCTGGTCCCTATACAAATGGGTGCTTTGCTTCGCACACAGGAAAAGGATTTGCATGGACCCAAAGGGCATTCTTATCCTGTGCAAGCTACAGAGCTAGTTGCCACGGGAGTCACACAGATAAAGCATAGTCCTGCCCCTCAGGTGGCTGAGAGTTGGGTTAGGAGCCTGTGGGCAGAATCAGAGCCGCCGGGATTTGATTCTCAGCACAGCGGCCACCTTCTCTTACCCCACCTAAGGCGAGTTTCTCACCTCTCCTGAGTCGTGCTTCTTCACCTGAAAAATGGGGATGCCCATGCTTGCCTTCAGGGCCACTGGGAGGATTAGAGGTGACATAGGGCAACACCCGGCAACAGTGGCTTAACTATCATTATTAGGGGAGCTGAAAGGTAATGACAGTAGTTATCCAGCACAAAATGAACAGCACTGCTGGAGAAGGGTAGGGTGTTTGGGGAGTTCCGTGGAGAAAGGGAGCATTTTCAGCTGAGATGATCAGGAAAGCATTTCCCCTGGAGGGAATGAAACTTGCCCTGGGCCTGAAAGGAAGGGGGGACCCTGCAGTGGCTTCACCAGTGGACCTGGCCAAGCTGAAACTACATTTCCAGAGTTCCCCCCTTCCCCCGCCCTGCCCCGCATAGGGTCTGGGTAGGATGGGCCACAGGGCATTTGCAGGAGGTTTTGCAGGTGATGGAGAAGCAGTAGCCCCATCCTTCAGCCCTTGGGAGGTCAATGCACAGGGTCCAGGCTCCGTCGCTGCTGAGTTCATTGTTCTCATCTATGGTGGCTGGTCTGAGGGGCTCAGCTGGGTGGCTCCCCCACATGCAGACTCTGCCTTGCTGACTCCTGGGTGGGGCAGGCTTAGCTCCATTACAAAGAATGCCAGCTTCTCCTGCAAGACATCCCCGTGCCGGTCATTGAAGTAGGAGGCCCAGAGGTGCAAGAGATTGGTGTAAGGCCTAAATGATGTGTGCCCTCGCACCTGGGAAACACAGGCGGGCCTCTGATGGGCCAATTGCAAGTTCCCTTCCCCATGCTGTTCCTGCTGACAAAGTCCCCTGGCGAAACCACTGTCCCATCATGGGGACAGTCCCAGGGCCTGCTTAGGGCTGGTGGCAGGCTTCAGTTCTCTGCCAGCCTGCAGATTTATTCAAAGAGGCTGACCATATTCTCCTGTGGGAACTCCCCCCCACCACGATACTCCAAAGCCCCCTCCCGCAGCCCTGGATGTTCACTATGTCCCCAAGTGTAACCCCATGTGGCCCTGCATGGCGTGTGTGCCCCCCTCCCCCGGCGGCCGTGAGTGGATGTGACAAATAGGCTGCTGTCGTCCCACTGGACCAGTGTCGGGTGCTGGGAGCTGGGCCGTCCCCATAACCCTGAGGTAGGGATGCTTACCTCCACGACGAGGTGAGGCATCCATGTTCTCACAGTCCCGTGGACTCCTGCCCCGACTTGTGGACCCACCATCCTGGCTCTCCCCAGTCTGGTACACACACTTCCTTCCCCGCTGCCTCCTTGTGGACCTTAGGAGTCAGCCCCAGACACAAAGGCCATGCCCTGCAGGGACTGTTTAACCAGCTTCCGGAACTTCATGGGTCAATGTATGGGCCTTGGAACTTATTTCCTCCCTGGAGGCCCCTTTCTGCAAGGAGCAGAAATGTTGTCCTTCTAATTCAACATAAACACGAGGAATACTCAGCTTCCTTTCCTTTTCCCTTTCTCTTCTGAAGGGAGCACATGCCCTCTAGAGACTAGCATGGTGGTGATTTGACAGGGAGCGGGTATCGGGCATCTGCAGGCGGTGGCTTCCCCTGCAGGGTGCGTGTGCCAGTGGGGCCCGTGACTCTCCCTCAGGATGGCGACCCCTCTTCCCTCACTGCCGGCACTACGTCTGATCCCTCTGTGTTCCATCAGGGGTTGGGCTCTCTGTGAGCCTACCTTGTGCCTTTGGTCTCAGCATCCCATGCAGATGCCTGTTCCCACCCATCTTGGTACCCTGGTGCCTGGGTCTCCTCGACTCTTGGGTCCTCAAACGTATCAGAGATTTCCTTGCTTCCTCTTCTTGGGGCTTGTGCTGTGCTGGATTCTTGGCTTGTTCTCAGAGACCTTGCATGCAGTTAACTCTTTTTCTTTTCCTCTTTCTCTTCTGGTCTAAAGAGAGTATTTTTCCCTCTTAAGAGAAGCAATATTTTAAAAAACCTTATTATCTTTTCCTTGGGCTATAACTTTAAAAAGGAGAAAGAAAACCCTTGGATATTAAGAGCTTGACGTCTTTCTTATTTCTTTCCAACTGACCTGATGACTTTGGAGAAATGGCAACCTCTGGTTCCAACTGGAGATGGCCGTGGGGCTGGCGGGAGACAGAGGGTACACACATCACAAAACCCTTCAAAATCCCAGATGGTGGATGAGAGGGGAGCAGAGCCTAGTGTTATGGCCCGAAGGTCCCTGTCCCCCCAAATTCATATGTTGGAGCCCTTACTCCCAGTATGATGGTATTGAGAAATGGGGACTTTGGGAGGTGATTCAGTTTGGATAGGTCATGGGGGAGGAGCCCCCATGATGGGTTAGCACCACTGTTAGAGGGAAAGAAGGAGAAGAAAAAGGAGGAGGCGAGGAGGAAAAGGGAAAGGGGAAGGGGGAGAAGGAGAGAAGCCAGACTCCAGGCTGTGTGCACTCACCAGGAAAGCCCATGTGATGACACAGCAAGAAGGCTGCCATCCACAAGCCAGGAAGAGAGACCTCACCAAGAACTGCATCTATGGGCACCTTGATCTGGGACTCCCCAGCCCCCAGAACTGTGAGAACGATGGTTCAAGCCTCCCAGTGTGTGATATTTTGCTATGGCAGCCTGCACAGACCAAGACACTGGGGGAGCCAAGATGGGGAGTGGATTCAAAGGGAGAGTAGATGGATAACAGACACCCCCTCTACAGAGCGGTCAGGAAGGCTGGGCCTTAGGAAGGCCATCCCATTTGACCGTCAAGGACTGTTTGCTGACCTTCAAAAGATCATTTTTGGGAGGATGCCAGAAAGAATACAAGGTTGTATAGGGTTATGATGTAAGCAAGTATTGGAACTATGGAGTGTTGAGTGTCAGCCTCTTACTTCTGTGAGATCCTAGTAAATACAAGAGAAGACAGATGATGAAAGCTTTAGGGCCTGCAGGGGACAATAAGTTCCCAGCAGGGTGGTGGGGAAAATATTTTTAGGACAAGGAAGACTTGGGTATTTTCGTTGACCGAGGAGAAACAGCCAAAATAAAGAAAGAGATGGGATGTGTGGTGACAAATCTCCACACTTGGAAGTGGAAAAATTATTTTGGAATCTTGGCCACACTCCTTGCTAACTTGGTGATCTTGGACAAGATACCAAACCTCTCTGAGCTTCCCTTTCTTCATTTTGTATAACTTCTGGGGATGGCAACTCTACGTCACAGAATTGCTTTGAAACGTTTTACTATTAATTTAAAAAGGTTTTGCATAATATGCCACTACTTCTACAAACAGGGGTACAAATATGGTATTTATTACATGTCAGGCCCTGCTCACCACCTTTAATGTATATTAACTCACTGAATTGTGTTTACTAAGTGTTTTTCAACTTTTTTTTCAAAGCAACATTGTGAGGTATTTTTATTATCTCCATTTACAAATGAGGCACAGAGAGGTTAATAACTTGGTCAAGAACACAGAGCTAATGAGGCAGAATGGCCAATAATCTGTGCTCCTAACCATTGTGCAACACTGCTTCGTCTAAATGAGCTTTCGGGATAAAAATTGGTTACATGGTTGATTGATTGGCTGAACAGAGAAGGAGGAAGGATGGTTGTTGGGAAACAACAGCAAAGAAGACACAAAAGAGTGGGATCAATAGCCCAAGTGGAAAGGTTGACTTTGGAAGGATGAAGGACAAGAGAGGAAGCTGCAGGGTGACGGTAACACTGAGCACCTGGATCCAGCTGCTCCTGAGGCTGATCAGATCCATCCCCCGAATTTCGCTTGAACCAACGAAATCTCTTGCTTAAATCAGGACTGGTTTGGTGTTCACCCACTTGCATCTGAAGGATAATAACTGATACACTCATGGATTTTGGAAGAGAGGTGGAGTGGGCTGTCATTTCATGGTGGTAACCAGTCCCTGTCTAGCTGTCTACATTAGTGTCCTAGGACTGCCAGGACAAGTTATACTAACTGGGTGGCTTTAAACAACAGAACCTTATTCTCTCATAGTTCTGGAGGTCAGAAGTTTGAAAATAAGTTGTTAGCAGGGCCATGCTCCCTCTGAAGGCTCTAGGAGAGAAGCTGCTCTTTGTCTTTGCCTAGTTTCTGATGATGCTGGTAATCCTTGGTGTTCCTTGGCTTGTAGACGCGTCACCCCAATCTCTGTCTCCCACACCACATGGCTGTTTGTCCTGTGTGTATGTTGTCTTTTCTCTTGCAAGGATGCCAGTCAAATTGGAGCAGGGCCCACCCTAATCGAATATGACTTCATCTTAATTTGACTGCAGCTGCAAAAAGTCTATCGTGAAATAAGGTCACATTCCTAGGTACCAGGATTGGACTTCAACATATTTTTGGAGGGAACGTAATCTGCTCACTACATCCTCATAGTGCATTATTGGCCATTGTGGCAAATGGTCATCTTTATATTTTCCCTTGGTTTCCTCCTATCTTCTCAGGCAGCTTTCAGTCTCCCAGATCTCAAGGGAAGGAATGATAATGTCCAGAACAAAGGCCATATTCTTGGCTTTGAGTTCCAAAACTGGCTTTCAAAAGCCACTATAAAGATAAGTCTAAGAACCAAGGGGTTTTTGATTTACAAGAGCTGGGCTCTGGTGAGGGACAGAAGGATTTGTGAGTTTTGGTGAGAAAACTTAGTGGGCTGAGTACCAAGTATATAAAATAAGCCAGAGTTCTGGAGAAGACACAGAATATAATGCAAGGGCAGCTTTTCAACTGCTTACAAAGGGAAAGAAGGACTCAACAGGCAAGGTGCTCAGGAGGCAATGAGGTTAGAACAGACCTGTTGGTAGGTGTCTGGATTCTCCACCCCACATTCTGTTTCCTTTCGGAGCTAAAACTCTAAGGAGGCAAGAATCATGCAGAAGTTTGAGGAATCCCATAAGCATGGTCTGAGAACCTTGCATGCCTCTTAAGATGGGGTCAGAATACATGGCCCTGGAGTAGCTGATAACCTAAAGGTGATGGAGGTGTTTAGCCAGACAGGCCCCAAGGCAGGCTCCAGGTCCCACACAGGTGGACCACAGTGCCCAGAAGGTCAGAACAGTGGGACATAGCCACAGTGGCAGGAACCACAGACCTTAGCCGTGACTGTCAGCATAGACTACTCAAAGACCACGAGGGCCGTTTCATGCAGATGGAGACAGCAGGAAGAGCTGGAGGCCAGCCCTCACCCCAGGCAGCTGGTCCTGAACCAAGTGTATGCTTCTTAGAACACCACACCCTTTCCAAGAACTTCGATTGTCACCAAGACAGGGAGAAGAGAAGGGACAGGAAGGAATCCTCCATTTGGATAACTCCTCACCGCCAAGAGGCTGAGTTCTAAACTGGAAGCGATCCATTTCCTTGAATTGAGTTCTAAACTGGAAGCGATCCATTTCCTTGAATTGAGTTTTTATTTTTGGTCATCAGTTGAAATGGAGGCTGAGTTCAGTTATGGAAGAGAGAATGGCCACATCTTTACACATCTGAGGCTTCTTCATATGTGTATGAGTAACCTATCATCACATAACAAGTGACCCACACTTAGCTGCTGAGAATAATATGTGTTTATAACCTCACAGTTTCAGTGAGTCAGGGTTTTGGGTTTGATGTAGCTGGGGTTTCTGCTTTGGGTTCTCACCAGGCTGCAGGGAAGGTATTGACTGGGGCTGAGCTCTCATCTGAATACTCCATGGGAGAACAATCCACTTCCAAGTTTGTGCAGATTGCCGGCAGGACTCACTTCTCCTAGTTGTAAGGCGAGGGCTAACTGTTGCCTGGAGAGGCTCACAGCTCGTCGGGGCTCCCACAGGTTCCTGCCACATGGCCTTCTCCAGGCACAGTTCACAACACGGCGCGTCACTTCTCCAAGACCAGCAGCGAGTGTGTGAGGCTGCTAGCCAGCTGAAGTCTTATGTAACGTCATCATGGGAGTGACAAACCACCACATTTGTCACATTCCATTTGTGAAGAAAGTCACAGGTGTTGTCCACCCTCCAAGGAAAGGGGTTCCATAAAGGCGTGAATATGGGGGGGTATGAATCATTGGGGTTCCCTTAAGGGTCTGTCTGCTACAATATGTAAATTTTCAAACTTGCTGGACATGAGCAATTGGCTGCATGTTTTCATCCAAGGGAATGGGTTCAATTCCAGTGAAGTCTCTTGTCAATTTCATAAAGTTCTGTTAAAGATTATATTAGTGAAACTCTCTGTAGAATTTAGAAGCTGGGTAAATCCTGTCTAGCTGTTGAAGGATGGGAAAACTTGGATCAGCAGGACCCGGTAGAGACCATAGAAAGGAGGTCTTCCAAGACGGCATCCTTTATGTTATAGCTCCCTACACCTCCAGGTCCAAACGGACTGTCTCCTTTATTTACTCAGGTGGTAATATAATTTGGCTATTAAAAAAAAGATATGACATTTGTGAAACAAGAACTTGCTGTTATTACTTTTATTCAATCTAATAAATAAGAAATAAATGAGACAATGTAGCTACATGATATTAGTGACTATTTAAAATTTTTAAACATTCTTCTTTTAGACAATGGAGCTGTTTCAAAGTTTAAGCTATAAATGCTGACTTCTATACATTTTTTTCTATTTTTTCGACTTTGAAAATTAAAACAATTTTATTGAAGTATAGTTGATTTACAAAGTTGTGTTAGTTTCAGGTGTACAGCAAAGTGATTCAGTTATATATATATATATATATATACACACACACACATATATATATATATGTATGTATATATATATTCTTTTTCAGATTCTTTTCCCTTATAGGTTATTATAATATATTGAGTATAGTTCTCTGTGCTACAGAGTAGGTGTTTGTTGGTTAAACAGTTACACATTTTTGGTAGAAATTATTTAAGAAGTGGTTTTAATTAGTACCTCTGCTCTCTCCCCTTCCTCTCCCCCACCCCTCCTTCCACCTTCTTCTTTAATATATGTTAATATAATTAAGTTTATAAAGCAAACTGGTTCAATGAAGCAGAAAACATGATATGAAATTGAAAAGGAACTGCATGTTTAAACATTTAAACATGATTAAACACACTCACATACATGCTGTTGGGTTAGGAATTGATTCCAGTACCATGGACATGCATCCAATCAAAAGTTCCCTGGGAGTGTTGCCTTAGACCCATACACAAATATAACAGAATGACCCTTTTCAGCCCAACTGTTAAAACAGTGCTTGGGATGATTGAGTGGGATGTTTGTTGGAACATTCTCCATTGACACGTGTTGCTCAGCCCACATGGTCTTAAATAAGTGGGTTAAAAGGAAAAGCTAATCACAGCTGCTACAATTGATTGAGAACCTATCAAGTAGCAGGCACTGTTCTAAACCTTTCAGAGGCATTAAATCATTGCACACTCACAACCTCCCTGGAAGGAGTTACTATCATTTCCCATGCTTTACAGATAAGGAAGTCCAGACATGGGAAGTAACTTGTGCAAGGTCACAAGCTTATCCATGGAGCAGCCTAGATATGAACACAGTAATCTGGTCTCCAGGTTTCACACTCTTAACCGCTTTGTTTTAAGTTTCCTGAAGGATGAGTGCACCTGGGTAAGACACTGCAAAAAATTTTTGGAATGATTGAAAAAAGTAAGTCAGTCCTTTCGGAGCTGTTCCATTACGTCCCAAGATTACCTGCTTGATGAAAAGACCTGGGTGTGGTGTCTGTTCATGGCGGCAGAGTGGTCTCCATCTGTATAATGAGGCAGGTTTTAATGAAGCACAGTCTCCAATAGTTATTATTTTTGGTCCAAAGACTAGCTTTGTATGAAATGCCATCTTTTCCTGACCCTCTTTTGAAGTGCTGTGCTCAGCACAAGTCAACGATCCCTGGCCCCGGGTGTTAGAAACAGTGGGCTCTTCTTAGCAGGGAGCTGGGAGGATGAATCAGCCCCAAAGTGGGGGGTCACAAAGGAGCCTTAAAAGGAAGCCAGGCTCAAATTTCGGGAAATGGTGTCAACGGTTCCATGTGTCTTGTACGACCTATAAATATCTTGTCTTCTATCTTTGAAAGCCCTTGCTGCTGGTCCACATGTTAATCCTCATTAGGTTAGAAACCTGGAAAGGATTTTTGCCATCAAAGATAGTGCTAAATACGGATGCTTCCTAGCTGAGCCCAACCCTGCTGAAGAAACTGAATGACTCTCCTCTTCTTGGCTTCAAAGCGTGGACCGATTTACCTCTTTCCCCAGCCTGTCAATCCAGATGAAAATATCCTTCGCCGGGTGCCTGTTCCGGCAGCATCCTGCCAGTTCCTCATCTGGGAGAGGGCCTGAAAGGGAGGGCTCAACCTGGAACAAGGCTACACTAACTGTGTGCTGGGTGCAATGTCGGTGGGCTCTCATGCGGGTTCCCATTTGCCTCCCCTTTGGCTAATAAGCAGCTGCAAAGCTGACTCACGTCGGCTGACTCATGTCCCCTTGAGAGTGCAGAAGAGCATTTTGCATTTCAAGAGGACTTAATCTTACAGTTTCTCATTTACTTTTGGCCAATATTTACTTGCACCATCCATGGAGAAATTCAGATCGCTTTCAATAAGCATCTCTCCAGAGACATCTTAATACAATTTATAAGGAGAATAATAATATTCCTTAATAAGGAGAATAAGAAAGAAGGAATTAACATTTGCAATATCTACTCTTACTGTCAAGTATGTATTGAACATCTAATACATACCAGGTGCTAGAATATGGATAGGGGTAGAATGAAGAATAAGACCTTCTATTAGATGAGATGTGAATTTATATGCAGATGACTTATTAAAATGCTCTCAGAAGAAAGCAGAAAGGGAGTGGGAGAGGAAATGTTGCAGGAGGGAAGAAGCAAGGATGTGATGTCTGGCAAAGTCCCAGCTCGAGACCAATCCCACGTGGAGTCTTGGAGCATAAATGGCAGCTCAGATCTTACTTCATATGAAGGTGACAGAGCTCCTGCCCTTGTCAGCCATTGGCTCAGCTCCCTTCAGGGAGATGCTAACTCCCAGGCATTTGGGCTCTCTGTGCTTGTAGGAAATGCAATCCCAGTAGCTCAAGAGCAGCCCATTGAAGAAAGTTATAGGTGCTGCCCTTAGAAGAAAGGCGCACAGAGGCTGGAGGATGGGCATGTGAAAGAGTCAAATTTGCAGGGCTGGGTGGACCATCACCAGGGCCCACTATGGTCCAGCCCTCTCCCTGCTTTTATCTACTCACATTGAGGTCACTCCAACCTGTCCTGGCTTTTTCAAGATTGTGGTTGATTTCAATTTCTGTGGAAAACCCTCTAAAAGGAGAGTGAGAGGGACAAACTATAGCTCGTTCTGCACCAGCTGGTCCCCAGGCCGTGTCCGATGTTCAGCATCTCTTTTCTCCGCCACCCCGTTTCTAGATTCCCTTCACTGAAGAGATGGAGCCCTTGTTTACTATCCCGTTTAAGGCTCATGCACTGTTAGGAATGGGCACGGGGCAGCAAGAGATGCCCCAGGGGATCATCTGGGCGCCTAACATGCTCCCTTCTGCACCTGTTATGTTGAAACTCGGGATGATGAAGATCAGTGACTCCTGCCAGCATGGTGATGCCTTCAAGCTGCTGATCTTCTGTCAGAAAGAATCTAGAATGGCTGGGCAGCAGCGCTTGCTTGATGTTTAATGTGACTTTTACTGTGTCTCCTGGAGGAAATATCTCCTGTCTGGTCCCCTGGGGTCTCTAGATCCACACAACCTAAAGTTGTAAGAATGAAATCACATGTTTCCTTGTGAGTCAGTGGGGGTGGAGGGTCAGTGAGGTCACTCCTGCTTCCACACTTGGATTTCCGGATCCACGTATTTTACCGTTGGGGACTTAGCACCGTATAATGGCTGTTGGTTTGAGATACATGCTGTGTCCTGAAGCACAGGACCCCAGCCTCACAGGGGGTCACCTCCAACCCAGCATTTTAGCTGCATCTTTAAGATGCAATTTTCATGCTCTCCGGTAACTTCTGGATGTAGCAAGAGTAGTAGATCCCATCAACATGTGCCCAATGTCACACTTCCTTTGCCATAAGTGGGTCCCTTGGTTCTAGACAGTATTTTGTTATGTGGGACCCCACGTTGGTACATGTGTCACTCCATGAGCTCTAAGATGTTGCCTGAGCCATGGCACTGGGGCAGAAAAGGCAGAATGATGTATGTTAATCCTGATCACAAGTGCTACCCTTTTCCAGGCAAAGTTCATGGCTTAGACTTGCCTCTCACGGAGACTGGACAATAAGGTCCAGCCCAGCAGAGTGGTTCCCCTGCTCTTTGGCAAGGGGGCTTGGATTCCATTCTCCTGCACCAGTCAGGGGCTGGCTAAGGTCTCTTCGCCCACAGGACATAAACTCCCAGGCACTTCCTGCTCCCTTCACTTGTGGACAAAGTAGTTCTGGGAATTCTTCCCCCAAAGAGTTACACGTCTGGACACTTGAAGCCAGGAGATGGGGGCAGGGGACTGAGCAAAAGGGATAGAGGAGATCTGGGTGAAGTGTAAATAGTGTTTGTATTACAGACCTGGTCCCTGTGTTCACGCAGCTCACAGCCTCGGGGGAGAGGCAGATCCTAAGCAAATCTTTATAATTCAGAGTGGTAGGTGCCATGACAGAGGCAAAGGTGGGCAATTCCAGGGTCATGGAGCCTAAGTCTCTTTCCCAGGCTTAAGGGTGTGAGAAAGGAGAAGGGACAATTACCCCATTGGAGGTGACCTCTGAGTTGTGCTTAGAAAGATGGGCAAGGATTATTCAGATAAGGGAGTTGGGCGTTTAATGGTCCAGCTAGAGGAACAGGCATGTGCAAGGTCACGAGGGCAAAATAGTCAATGCAAGTATTGAAGGCTGGCAGAAACACTAAGAGAGAGAGAGAGAGTATGTGTGTGTCACAGAGAAGGAGAGAGAGGAGAGAGAGAGAAAGAGAGAGAGAGAGAGAGAGAGAGAGAGAGAGAGAGAGAGAGAAAGAGAGAGAGAGGTGATTAAGTGGTGTTGATAAAGATGACAGAGTAGTCTAGTCTATCTAGACAGGAACCAGATCATGTATGATCTTACATGGCTAATTGAAGAGTGTACATTTTGTAAATGGAAAATCATCTAAAGATATTAAGCAATAAGTAATTCAATGAAAAATTTATGGTAGGAAAACTCATATGGCCCTGGTGTACAGAGTAAGATTGGAGAGTGTGCACTCCTGGAGATCCCAAGACCTAGTTCGGGGAGTCACTGCAGCAACTCATGTGAAGGAGGCCCTGAACCAGAGCAAGGACAGACTGGGAAGCACAGGGCAAAGTGTGAGCCAATAAGAGACAGGATTAGTGAACATGGGGAGAGGAGTGTAGTGGGTTGGCTAGTGGAGCCAAGCATCGGGGTAGGGGTTCAAGAGGAAGGGGAGCCAGGAACAGTGGGGCCACATGAGGTCATCAGTATCCTGTAGGTGGATCTTGAGGTTCTCATGGGACATCTGAACGGAGATGTCCAGGAGGCTGTTGGACGTGGACTGGATGCTCAGGGCAGAAGTTCAGCTGGAGACACATACTTAGGAATCAGCAGACCACAGATGGGAACTCATGCTGAGATGGCAGGTGAGATACTAAAACTGCCCAGGATGACAAACAAATGCACAACAGAGGGTGGGAACTCTGGGAACAGACACATTTGAAAGGAGCTTTGGAGAATGAGGACCTTGACAATGACATTGAGAAGAATTAGCCCAAAGAGCCAAAGACCCAGAAACCAGGAAGAAGACAATTTTTCCAAAGGCTTCAGAAGAGGTTGACTGGATGAAAGCTGCCAAGGGACCACGGGATCCGGCCACAAGGAAGTCATCTGTGGCGTCCAGGAGAGCAGCTTTAGGGGAAAGAGCAGATGGGAGAAAAAGGTGGTGAAGCAGTGTGAGCACAGGGCACACGTCTTCAAGATGCTGCACTGGGAGGGGAGGGGGGCAGGGGGCAGTGTCTACAGTGAGTGGAAGCAGAAGAAGAGGTTTCTTTTTTCTCCGTGGCAAAGATTTGAGTATATTTCCATGTGAATATGAGTGGGTGGGGGGGGGGTGAGGGTCTTGTAAAGGTGGAGAGGTTGGGATCCAGAGTACAGATGGGGGAGTGAGCTGTGGGTGGGAGGTGGGCAAGAGTAAGGAAAGGTGTGGGTTTGGAAGAGTTTGGGGTGCATGCAGGAAAAGGAAGACATGCCTCCTCGATGGGCTCCGTTTCTTTGTTTGTCTGCCTGCTGAGAGCAGGACAGGAGTGGGTTGGGGTTTGGAGGGGGTCCTGAAGTGTTAGCCTGCTTCATGCAGAGCTGGGTTAGCATCAGAGGTGCTGGCCTCGTAGGAGCCTCAGCTGTTCCACCCCCGCTCACATCTGCATGAGTGCCGGGTCGACGTACTTGTCGGCCCAGGTGTTATGGAGGACCAGTGGCCCAGGGGACGGAGTGCCATGCCCACCAAGGACAGGTCACCAGCCTTTTCCCCCACACAGCAAGAACAACAAAAATCACTTTTCTGCTGACTCTCACAAGGGTTACTAACACAAACCTAGAAATCTGCTGAATGTGATGTTTCAGAAGAGCCTACCTCAAGAGAAGTTTTTATTTAGAAGGGCCTGAGGGAAGGTCAGTCTTTTCAACGCCAGTATTTGAGATTTTAAGCAGCATGTAGTGACGTCTCCATGACCTGAAACCTTCAAATAACTGAGTTGTTTCTTTACCTTCCCCCCCACCCAAGATAAAGAGCAAACACACAATTAGCCGAATTGAAGAGTTTATTAAAAAGGTTAAATCAGTCTTGTACCCCGGGATCATGGACACTTAGAGCATCTTTTTTTGTGTTCGATGACACATCTGCACACCTACATTCACTTCCTAAGCATCATTTAAAAACATTGACCATTTTTCACTGATGCCTAATAAAGGGTACAAAAAAATGCATGAGATGCAGCCCTGACCCCTCACACACACTTCCGAGGAGCTCAGATATTTACCCAATAAGATTGACACCGAGAAGGATCATCTCCTTGTTGAAACTTAAGGTTTTAGGGATCTTCTGGTCCAATCAGGTCTACCAGATGGCCAAGCACACGATCTCCTGGTGAGTTCCCAGAAGGGTCAGTGTCAGAGCCAAGTCTGTCAGTGCAGTGTTCTTGCTGTTACACCACATGCCTTGCTGACACCAAATCCTCCTAAGATTCGACATAATTAAACAAACACAATTTTCCATAGTGGGCAGAACAGGCAAAAGAGGCAGGCCAGCAGACAAGCACATCTTGAGAACAGTCTTTGAAATGGATGGACTCTGGAGGGTTTTCCAGTTGGATCAGAGCCATAAGAATGTCCCCTTCTGGGGGCTCTGGGAGCCCTTTTTGGAAGCATCTTCATTACGCTTGGCTTGATGCAAAAGACTCCTACTCCTCCTAAAGGAAAGAAAGGCACCTTGATGGTGAGGGTTAACTCCCTCATAAGTGGGCTGAATGTCATTCACTAAGATCCACTAAACTGAAGATCATGAAAGAGTTGAAAAGGGAAGGTAAGTAGTTTCAGTGGGACAGGAATGTTCTCTTGTCAGGTGGCTAAGCCATCAGAGGAATAGGTACAGCATTGGGCTAACAGTTCCTTGAAATTCAATCGGTTCAAATGTATGCATCTTTACTTGGCTTGTCCTTGGCTTTGTCCCAGCAGAGTGCATCTCTTGAGACTGTCATCAGGTCACCTTCCTGGGCAATGGCAGAGCAACCTCTCACGTTGGATGGGGAGACAGATGCTGGAGGTTGTTGGCATGGCGTATGGGTGTGTCTGATGTGTGTGGTGCCAAGTGTGGGCACAGGGGTTGCACAGAGAATTGTACTCTTGTTCAGGGCAAGGATCCTCATTTTCCACCTACCTGGGGGCTGGATGCAGGGTCAGCACCCAGCACCATCACTTCCCCAGCTCAGAAGTCACCACCTTATAAGACACTTATAATTGCATATCTAGAAACAGGAAGCGTCTTTTAAAGAGACTGCTAACGTATTTCTCCATAACGTGGCAAGAGGAGGTCCCCTCTATTTAGGGAGGCACTGAGCCCTTAGGGAAACCTCAGAAGGTGAGAGATTGAGGCAAAAGCTGAATTAACTCTTTGAGAGCAGAACACAGCACAGTTGGAAATGCCATCTTCCCTCTGATCATGATGCCTGGGTAGACCCGGTACTCACCCAGGTGCTGGTCCGACCCCAGGCCCTGCTATCCTCGAGGACCCTTCTCAGTATCTTCCCCAGACATAAACATGAATGTATATCCCAGTTGTTTTTTTCTCCGAGGAAGGGCTATCTCTTTGAGGCAGAGCACAGCCTCTCTGGGGAGGCATGATGCCAGAAAGGATAAACATTGCCTTTTCTCCCTATAGCTGGTTTGAAGTTTCTGGGACACAAAGAGCTTTCTGGCTTTGCCAAGCTTGTCTTGGGAGATGAAACATGTACCCCTTGCCAGGTGCTCAAAGTGACTTTTCCCAAGTTTTTTCTCGTTCTTTCTGAAAAGTGAGAGATTGAGAAGAGGAAAGAAAAAAAATTCCTATCAAACTGTAAAAATGTGTAAGTGGATCACACCCAGAAGTCTAAGCTGTAACTAGTCCTGCCAGAGAGTGGAGGAGGGGCTGGGGCTGCCAGGTCTAACTACTGTCAAGAGCAGTAGAGGGGCTCAGATTTTTACCATACTCGAAGGGTAATGGGTTGGCCTCCAGCGTTCCATGGATGCTAGCAGAGACTCAGCATGATGTTACTCATGGCCCAGCAGTCGGCATGAGTGCCACGTTCCCATCGGCCCCCCTGCGCCCCCAGGCCCATGGGTGATGCAGAGCAGCTAGGTGGCCCTTGCGCACTTAGGGGGTTTGTGTCACAGCTGAGGAACGCTGAGGTTAGGAAACCCCACACATTTGTTTCCAACTGAACGAATATTTATAAGATGCCTACTATGGGCCAGCTTCTTCTGTTCTAAGAACTGGGGATGCACTGGACAGGACAAAGAGTTCTGCCCTCATGGAGCCGACATTCCAGTGAGAGAAGACAGATAATGAACAGTAGCCATGATAAATAAGCAAATTATGCAGGCAGTTAGAAGATGTTAAGGGTATGGATAGAGAGCACAGAAGGTATAGGGGCGCAGGAACGCCAGGAGAGGGACAGAATGTGGTGTTACATAGGGTATTCAGGGAGGGCTTCAATGAGAAGATGAACCGTCTGCCTCTGTTTGACAGGTCATTTTGGGCCAATGGGTGGAAAAGAAACGGGGAGCTCAAGACCCTTGGATATTAAATTGTTGACACAATCTTCCCAGGTGACCTTCCAAGAGCTGATGATATTCTCTGAGTCACATCCTTTCGACAAAGATGCCATTTGAATGTGGACATACCGTGAGCTCTCTTTAAACCTCTGCAGAATAGGTGACTATAATGAACCAGTCCTCGGATTCCTGGTCCCAGTCCAGTGCCTGGAGGCTGCACACACTGTCTACCGTTGCTGGAAATAGATGTACAGAGTTCACCGCTTCTCTGGAAGGCCTCAGCCATTTCCTTAAAAGTCACATGAAGATTTTGGCATATGAGGAATCAACGTCCCAGGTCAGAGGGATCTTTCCTGGGTGGTGATCTACCACTTATTTTAAAAGCAGATTAAGCAACAGTGTGTTTTCTTTGTCTTAAGATATTATCGAGATTCTCTGAGCGATCAGATTTAAGACCATCTCGCTCTTCCATCTCTCCCCACCTCCCTTCTCCAGCCTCTTCTCTTTGTGGGTAGCACAGCAGAGGTGGGTACCAGGCAGTGACCCAGGTGGAAGCACTAGGGTTCCCGTGGGTGTGCACGTGCTCAGTGCTGTACCCTGGCTGTGCAGCAACAGAAGACCTTGCTCACTTTAGGAAGGAGAACGTCTTTCAGGCTGCCAGCCAGGTGGATGCCTCAGAGGAAACCCAGTCCGTTGACCCAATAACGATTGTCCATTGACCCTAGAGTTTTTTGGCTGGAGGATAAAGAATTTATCTGAGCTTCGCCACTCCAAGCTACATCAATCTGGCTGCAGACTTAGGCTAGTAAGGTGACCTCTGGAAGGCATTATAAATCATATTAGAGATGAGCAGAAGTCCAGAGGAAAATGATCACTCCTCTCAATAATGGACTTTTTAATCCACAGAGACCCCTTTCATCTGGGTCTCTTTGTAGATATTAACACCAGGCCCCTACCTGAGGGGTAGGGTGAACTTTTTGATACAGTGCTTATGTGTTGAACTCATTTTAATGAGCATTTCCAAGGCAGTATTATTGAAAGCAATCCATTCCAGAGGCAGACATGATGTGGAATTTTTTATTTTTGCACATCTTGAGATAAAAAATTTTTTAAAATGTAAACTTCTAAGTTTAGGGGATATAGTAAGTTTTAGGTTGATGAACAATAGACCTTTAATTTTATTTTTTCCCAGAAAGTAGCATTTCATTTCTTTGAATTAAAAAAAAAAAAAGCAGTCTGTGAGAGTCTGTGAAGATGCCAACAACAAACTGTCAACATGGGTTAAAGTTTGAAACCATGGCAAGAAACAAGCATTTCGCATCCAGGAAGTCACCTAATGTCAGGGCCAGCAGGCGGTCCTGATGTGGTCCTGGATCTGCTCTGCAGACGCTCGGTATCACTGAATCTAAGTAGGCAAATGGGCTTGCCTGGAAAGTAAATGGAAGGAAGGAATGATGGAAAAGATGGAGGGAAGAAGGGAAGGAGAGAAGGAAGGAAAGAGGGAGGGACAGAAGGACAGAAGGAGGCAGAACAGGAAAGAAATTTCTGAACATGTTCTCAGATGGCAATGGCTGACACCAGCCTAGGCTGGTGGCTTAAAGGGGAGCCTGTAGAGAGTATTAAGGGAGTGGAAGTATTTGTACAGTCTGCTACCTTGGCAACTGAGCAGCTCCGGGCATTCGACCAAGTTTTCTGGTCAATGCTAAACCTCTGACATGAGACCTAAGAGAGGCTGGAATGGGGAGTTGGGGGGGCTTTCTAAGGTGTACTATGTAAGGGTCATGGGAAGGAGAACACAATTCATATTATTTAAGAATAAGTGCTCTGTGAGGATAAGCCACATGGAAAATAATATAAACTGAGAGGAAGAAAAAGAAAGATTTCAGAGGAACATCACTTACTCTTGACTCGTTTTCTCTGGGTGCAGAGGAGTGAGTCAGAGGAAGAGACACTAAGATGGTCTACTGCACATTTAGATATTGGTTATGGTGGTGGCAGGACAGGTCCCTGAGGACAGGATGCACAGACTTCTCCTGGTCCAACCTTCCTGCCTCCAGTGAGCTGGGGCTGACGGTGGAACTCTAGAGTAGGGGTCTGCAAACTTTTTCTTGAAAAAACCAGATGGTGAATAGTTCCAGCTTTGCTGGCCCTACCATCTCTGTTGTAACTACTCAACTCTGCCACCATGGCATGAAACAGCCATGGACTAAATGCACATGGTGTGCATGGCTGTGTTCCAATAAAACTTTATAGATAAATACAGCAGTGGGCTGGATTTGTCCCGTGGGTCATAGTTTTCTGACCCCTAGTCCAGCTAGAGGGCCAGGTGTCGTTGGGAGGCAAAGAGCAGAGCATATGAAGGGGCTTAGAATACCTGGCCAGCCCCTCATTAAAACTCAGACCTGCTGCATCTTCTGTGTCTCTCCCCTCTATCCTGGGGAAGTCAGACTCTCAGAATCCTGGCTGGTTTATTAACTTGGGGCCTTGATTCAGCCCTGGTGTTTGCAAACACAAGCACCCCTAGGAAGGAGGACCCAGCAATCAATAGGAGACAAGAGAAGTAGACATCGAAATAAAGGCAGACCACCTTTTCTTTTTTATTTCACTTAGACAAAATGCAAAGAGTGTCTCATTAACTTAAAAAATAAACAAAAAAGAAAACCAAATTGATTCCCCCCACCCCTTCACTGACGGCACTCATCCTAAGTAACCACAGAAGGAGGTCAAATCAAGGACCCAATTTCTAATGGGAAAGAAAGGTGTGCAAACATGACTAACGCTTCCCCCGGTCCCCAAATCAAGGTTCCTTTTAAATTCACAAAGAAGGTAATTTTTTTTTTCCTGTTTTCTTTCTTGAATCTTGTGTGATAGAACTTCCAGTCAGAAGGTTGAATGTGTCCCCCATGCACATTGTAGAAAATCAGTAAAAATGCAATAGCCCGTGAAGATCATAAAACTGGACTTCTTTCCCAAAAAGTCAGATGCCCAGGCAGATGGAGCTCACACTCAGACAGAAAAAAAGCAGGAGAGTCTTTGCACTGTCTGTGGTTTTTTTCAGTATTTTCTCTCTCTCTCTCTTTTTTTTTTTAATATATTTTGGCAATTTTCTTTCATTATAAATATTGGAATTCTGTAAAAAAAAGGTAGCTTTGATTGAATTTTTTAAACCGTATTTACAACCGCTGTCCAGTCATGCCGTTGGTTATACCAGGGTGTAGGACTTGGTGTAGGGATTGCTGCCTTTCAAATGGCCCCGAGAGTCCAGCAGGGATTCCTGGGAGCTGCTCATCTTGGCTGCCTGTCCCAGCTCCACCCCCTCCCGCTGAGGTAATGTGGCCACGGCCCCCTGCTGCCACTGCTGTCCGTCCCTCGTGGAGGCCGTGGAGGAGGCAGCCTCCATGGGGATGGGCTCGAGGACCGGGGGGCGTTTCAGGGTCCGACTTTTCTGGGGCTCCAAGCATGCCTGCCCTAAACTCGGGTCCCTGCTGGCGCCTGGACCACTTCGATTCAACAAGAAGTCCATTCGAAGGTATGGAGGCAAGTGGATGAGGTCACCTGGAAGGAAACACAGAGGGTTAGGTGGGCTCTTCACTTGGTCAGCAGGTGCTGGCTGGCCCTGTGCCCATGCGATGGGCCACTCGGGGTATTATAGGTGGGAATGTCTCCACACCAGGGCACGCTTCCCGAGACCCCTGGTCAGAGCCCCTGCAAAGGCATCATCCTCAGGCCTCCTCCACCAGGCACAGGGAGAGCTGGCTTTCCTATGGCTTGTTCACTTAAGCTCTTAAATGTCATACTTTCACCAGAGAAATAGAGGTAACAAGATCCTTGGAAACCCCACCACGGGAAACACCAGAGGCAACCGCACATGCGGGGTATAAACGGTGATGGGCTGAACCCTGGATGCAGTGGACAGTGGTCGGGAGAGTGCAGGGTTTGAGGAGGGAGACAGGGATGCAGAGCAAAGAATGATGGAGTCTCAGCACTTCCACGGAACTGTGTGACCTTGGCCGTCACTTAGTTACCGGTTTCTGTGATTGCTTTTGGTGGAGTCCTTACCAGGCTTTGCCTGCCTGCTAAACTGCTTGTGTCTCTTTCGGTCAGTGCCGTGTAGACAAAGAGGAACAGCTTAGACCGAGTATCAGGGTTTCTACTTCCTTCTCAGGATCACTCATTTGGCTTCTATGATGCCAGGGAAATGCACCCTCTTCAAGAGAACCCACTGTGGGGAGAGAGGTTAGTGGACAGAATCCATTTCCCCCCCCCGCCCCGCCCCAACGCGGAGGCCACCTGTCCTCTGGGCTGCTCCCAGCACTCCCTGACACGACAGGTTTCCCTGATGACAAACCCCACCTGATGTGGGATTTCTCAATGAGGGGTTTGCTCAGGGCTTCCCCATCGCCCGGCTGCAGAGTCCTCAGCAGTGCACTACAGCAGAGGGTCTTCCTGCCCACCCCTTCCTTCCCTTCCTCCTGTCACAGGATTCACACCTGTGTCTTGGTCTGTGGGCCCTCCTTGCCTGCTTCTGCTGTAATGGAGCAGGACCCTGTCTCTGGAACAGACACCAGCCATGTCCTCCACCTGCTTCTTGTTTGCAGAAAAACTTTAGCCTCCTAGGCCCTCCCCACGTTCTAAAGAATAAATTTAATCAGAGAAATAAGAAGATGCAGAAACAAAGGACAATAGTCAAGGAAGACAAAATAACAATAGTTTAGTCATTAAACAAAGTCAAGGATCTTTAGTTCCTCCTCAAGGTCTATAGAGAACATTCTGAGCCACATCCTTTGAGCTGTTCTGTAGATACTGAAACCCCACCAGTTGGAAGGAGTTAACTGCATGCTGCCCACCAGCAGGAAATCCCAGACCGGTTGAAACCAGAAGGTTGATGATGTTGACTCCCAATTACCTCAACACCAACCAATCAGAAGAATGTCTGTGAATTGATCATGACCCCCACAACCCTCTCCTCAGCACGTAGCCCCTTTTTCTTTTCCCTATAAAATTTCTGAGCAAAGCCTGAGAATGGGGAGTTGGTTCTTTGGGACATGAGTCCACCTTTTCCACAGGACTGCCAGCTTCCTCAATAAAGCTGTCTCTCCTTTTACCCAACATCTGTTTCTCAGTGTTGGATTATTGAGCAATGAGTGGCTGAACCTGAATTCAGTAATACTGCTCCCTCTTTTTATCTTTATTCTTTACAAGAATCCCCCCACCCCTCATCCCCACCACCAAATCCCTTGCATGTCTAATCTGTTTTGGCATCTGCTTCTTGGAAAACCTGAACTGGCACAGCTGCCATCACCATCAACTACAGCAATTGTTCTTTTGAAGTTCAACTGTGACCTCTATTTGCCACATTCCATGGTTTCTTCTTGGTCCTCACCCTACTTGTACCACCTACAACATTTTGTGCTGTTGATCTTTTTGTTTTTGAAACTCTCAGCTTCCACAGCACTTTGCTCTCCCAGAGCTCTTCCTACATCTCTGACTGTGACTTGTTACTCTCCTTTCCTGGACCCTGTCCTCCATCCACCCTCTAAGACAGGGTTTTCCCAGTGCCCTGTGCTCAGCCCTCTCTTGGAGGCTCAGCACTCACCTCATCTTGTTATAGCTCACATCCATCTTTTCCATTTTGCTCTCTTTCCTGAGTTCTAGACTTGAATTTCACATGCTTTGCTAGATATTTCCACATGAATGTCCATCATGAATTTTATTTTATATTTTGTATTTATTTATTTTTTAAACATCTTTATTGGAGTATAATTGCTTTACCATGTTGTATTAATTTATGCTGTATAACAAAGTGAATCAGCTATGTGTATACATATATCCCAAAATCCCCTCCCTCTTGCGTCTCCCACCCACCCTCCCTACCCCACCCCTCTAGGTGGTCACAAAGTGCCGAGCTGATTTCCCTGTGCTATGCAGCTGCTTCCCACTAGCTATCTATTTTACATTTGGTAGTGTATATATGTCAATGCCACTCTCTCACTTGATCCCAGCTTACCCTTCCCCCTCCTTGTGTCCTCAAGTTCATTCTCGATGTCTTCATCTTTATTCCTGTCCTGCCCCTAGGTTTGTTAGAACCTTTAAAATTTTTTTTTATTTTTTAGATTCCATATATATGTGTTAGCATACAGTATTTGTTTTTCACTTTCTGACTTACTTCACTCTGTGAAGTACAGACTCTAGATCTATCCACCTCACTACAAATAACTCAGTTTCATTTCTTTTTATGGCTGAGTAATATTCCATTGTATATATGTACCACATCTTCTTTATCCATTCATCTGATGATGGGCACTTAGGTTGTTTCCATCTCCGGGCTATTGTAAATAGAGCTGCAATGAACATTGTGGTACATGACTCTTTTTGAATTATGGTTTTCTCAGGGTATATGCCCAGCAGTGGGATTGCTGGGTCATATGGTAGTTCTATTTTTAGTTTTTTAAGGAACCTCCATATTGTTCTCCATAGTGGCTGTATCAATTTAAATTCCCACAAAGAGTGCAAGAGGGTTCCCTTTTCTCCACACCTTCTCCAGTATTTATTGTTTGTAGATTTTTTGATGATGGCCATTCTGACTGGTGTGAGGTGATACCTCATTCAGACTACAAAGCTACAGTAACCAAGACAGTATGGTACTGGCACAAAAAAAGAAATATAGATCAATGGAACAGGATAGAAAGCCCAGAGATAAACCGACGCATATATGGTTACCTTATCTTTGATAAAGGAGGCAAGAATATACAATGGAGAAAAGACATCCTCTTCAATAAGTGGTGCTGGGAAAACTGGACAGCTACATGTAAAAGAATGAAATTAGAACACTCACCGACACCATATACAAAAATAAACTCAAAATGGATTAAAGACCTAAATGTAAGGCCAGACACTATAAAACTCTTAGAGGAAAACATAGGCAGAACACTCTATGACATAAATCACAGCAAGATCCTTTTTGACCCACCTCCTAGAGAAGTGGAAATAAAAACAAAAATAAACAAATGGGACCTAATGAAACTTAAAAGCCTTTGCACAGCAAAGAAAACCATAAACAAGATGAAAAGACAACCCTCAGAATGGGAGAAAATATTTGCAAATGACGTAACTGACAAAGGACTAATCTCCAAAATATACAAGCAGCTCATGCAGCTCAATATCAAAAAACAAACAACCCAATCCAAAAATGGGCAGAAGACCTAAATAGACATTTCTCCAGTGAAGATATACAGATGGCCAACAAACACATGAAAGGATGCTCAGCACCACTAATCATTAGAGAAATGCACATCACGAATTTTAAAAGCCACAGTCTACAAACCCAGTTCATGAAGGCCAGCCCCTAGTCCCAAACTCATCCCCAAATGCCACTTTCTCTTTCGTGCCCAAACTTTTTGTATGTCATCCTCATCTTCCCAGAAATTGATACTTGAAATCTCAGAGCCCTCATTGACACCTCCTTCTCCAGGTTAATTCTACTTGCAAAATATCTCTTGACTCCCTTTTGCTCCCATCATTATGACCCTGGTTCAAGTCTTCAATACATCTTGTGGGTCCCCTAAATGCATGAACACAATTAGAGCCCAGTCACTAGACACACTTTGTAAACTACATCGCCCGGGTTTGAGCTGGACTGAAGCCCAGACCTGACCTTCCAGCAGTTTTGGAATAGACATTGTTCACTGTGTAGCCTAGTGCTTCCAACTCTTCTCACTTCGAGACGCATGCAGACAAGGGGTATTTGTGCAACACACTGGGATGAATGCAGTGGGCTCTTCCTGGCCACGTTGGGGTCTGAGAGGCTGGCCATCTTGGCTCACATGTAAGTCCCTCATGGCAGACCTGGTGAGCAGCTCTGATTAGAAAATGGGCTGGGGGTGTGCAGTCCTGGAGCCGAGAGACCAGGTAAGAGGATGTGCAGGTGAGGGAGCCATGATGATGGCCTGAGCATCAATGGGAAGTGAAAGGGAATGAAACTGTGAGTTGTGGAACAAGCCCAAGGAGATGGCTCCAGAACTGATGGCAGGTGGGACAGTGGGAAGGAGGGGTCAGCGATGACTCCCTTCCAGGTTTCAAGCTCAGGAAACTGGGTGGACAGTAGGACTATTCATTCATTGCACAGAACTGCCTAGGAGAAAAATCATAATTTGGTGGGAAAAGATCATGGGTTTGGTTTCAGACATGCTGAGTTTGATGTGGTTGGGGACAACCCAGAGGAGATCGTTAGTGAGCATTTTATTCTTAATAACGTATCTAAGGCATAACTCATTCCTTAACTTTCTGAATCTAAAATAACTGGCAATTCTTGTTTCTTTTGCTTCAAAATATTCCCTGCTTTCCTTATTGTTGATCATGTCTTCCTCAGCCAGCCCCTTGGTGGGATCTTGGAACCTCCTGTGCCAGGCAGGGCTGCCATTAGCTGGTGGTCGTGCTAACAAAGCAGTGAAGCTGTGTGCAATTAGACAGTGACTTAGACCCCAGAACCTTCGAAATTCAAGTTTACTCACTGAAAGAGAATAACCATTTAAAGAGAAGGGAGAGACTACTCAGTGGTATAGGAGAACTAGAAACAAAAGCAAGACGGGCTGGAAAATGCATTTTGCACAGTTTAAATGAGCATAAGAATTTTCAAAACGCTTTGAGTTTTCTTAAGAGTCCCCCCAACCCCCCAATAAGAGAAATGATGACCTTATTTTTGGGAGATTTACCATGTTGATTTCTGAGACCTTGCATTACATTGTCATGTTACTTCGTATTTATGATGCAAGAATCCACTTAGCATTTTCCCACTGGCTTTCTCAGGATTTCTTTATCCCAAGAAGTGATGGTGACTAATTATACGTTTTCATTAATATTTTTCAGCCTGTGTTCCACTAAAACAATACCTTGGTTTTGGCTCACTGAAATCAAAGGCACTTGGATTCAACATTGGCTTCATACAGTGAACTGGATCAAAGGAAAGCCCAATAATAAATTCCTTGATGATAAATTGGCCACGACACTCTTACAGAAAGAAATGATGTAATTTCGCATTCTTGTGAAATGAGTTTTGTAACTTCATGTATCTGGACTTTAGCTTAGAAAAAATGGTGGCATGAAGTTTACCATTATAGATTCTAATGTTGAAGGTAGATATTGCTATGTGTATTAGCTTTAGTCCCGAAAAATAAAAGTATTTAATTTAAAAAAATGAAACCTTATGTCCCTAATGCCTTTTATGATGGTATTGAAAATTCTTCGTCTTCCTTTCTGGTAGTGGATGTATTCTTTAACCTTCTCTATTGGGGGTTAAATTATTTGCAAACAAATATGATGAAAGCATTAACAGAGCTGTCATCAAAAACTGGAACAATTCTTTTGTAGCACAAAGAATAATTTTTTGCATGTGAATCAACACACCCTAATGGATCAGTTTTGAAATCTGTGGATTTTTATATATCCAATTTCCTAAAAGTGATTCTCTGTCTTTATTCCAGGAGTCCAGATTAATTGGATTACTTGGCTCTTTTATTTATTTACATAACTAATATTATCTTAAAAATCATTTTGTTCAAGTACTTGAGAAAATGTGGAAGGCATTTACCTCCAGGTTCTTTTAAAATGTAGGTCAAGAGTGCCTTATGCTGTTTCTGACACCCAACTAAATCTTGAGCCCTTGGCATATTTGTAATGCTTTGTCACAGATTCACAAATGACTCTCCATCCCAGCAACTCCCCTTTGAACAAACAGGGCTTATTAAACCCCTAAGAAGCAACAGCATCTTGGTCCCAGCTGGACTGCGGGATGCTCAGGTGCCAGATTGGATGGAACGAATGTGTCTGCAATCAAAAGACAAACCCATGATACCTTCAGGGTTGCCACTTTAGATGTAGTGATCAAGGTAGCTGGAAAAGATTGGTGAGAACTGGAAATCCTTAATAATGAAAACAGTTCAGCACCACATCCCTATACACAAGGGCTTCTGTGTTTGCTTATTGCAGGCCTGCTAAGCATCTCTGAATAGTCAGTATCTCCGAGAGATCCAGTTTTTCAGGCAAAGCTTGATTAAGTTGTGTGATGCTCTAATTAGCTCCTTTTGACAGTGTGTGTTTTCTGATTAGCACCCCAAGTAGCCCTTTCAACTGTGTGAATGACGTAAGTGAGCTCTCTTAATAGTTCATGCGCTGGCGCAGAAGAAAGCACCAGAGTGATCGGTGGGGAGCGCTGTTTATTAAAGGCACTTTATGGCCATTAAAACCCACCTCTTTTGCTAGTCCCAGTACCAGTTAGGAAACTGGATTCTCTAAGCGTCCGTCCACTTTTATGTTCTGCAGACATCTCTACATGCTGAGACAACCATGTGCTTATGACTCCAGACAGAGAGAAATAAAATGGGAAACTATCATTACAATCTAGACACCCACGCACTGCTTTTCTTAACCTCCCGGCCCTCCATCTTGCCGGCCGTTTCACATGGGATAAACTAAATAACGCTTCTAACGGTGGTGATTAAGAGTGGAAGTCTGGACGACATTGCCTGCATTTTAATCTGACAGGTATAAGTCTGGGCTCAGTTTCCTCACTCATAAAATGGGAACAGAGCAGAATCGACCACAGAGGGTTATAATGAGGGTTCAATTAGATAATGCAGGTGAAAGGTTTCCTGTCAGACATCTCCCTTTCCAGAGGGTCTGAAGTTATGGGGCTGGAGAGCTGACGGGGGAACGGTTCGGGCACTCTTCTTTTACCTTAGTGTCTGTCTTTTGTGGGTTGAGTAGTGTCCCCCCAAAAGATAGGTCCATATCCCTTGGGGTCTGTGAATGTGACCTGATTTGGAGAAGGGTTTTTGTTGATGTCATTAAGTAAAGGATCTTGAGATGAGATCACCTGAATTTAAGGTGAGCCCTAAATCCTATGACATGTGTCCTCATTAAAAAAAAAAAAAAAAAAAAAGCAGAGGGAGATTTGAGACATAAAGAAGGGAGACGGCCATGTGAAGATGAGGCAGAGGTTGGAGTGATGGGGTCACGACCCAAGAAACACTTGGAGCCACCAGAAGCTGGAAGAGAGAAGGAAGGGACTCTTCTCTAGAATTCCTGGAGGGAGCACAACCTCACGGACACGTTGATCTCGGACTTCTGTCCGCCCAGAAGAGAGAATATGTTTCTGTTGTTTTAAGCCACCTAGTTTGCGGTAATTTGGTACAGAGGCCACAGGACCCTAATACAGAGGTCGTTTCTTCCTGTCTGGGATGGGCTGGGGGTGTCACAGGAAACCTCTTTGAACATTCCTCCTGTGTGGAACAGTCTCTGCTCCCATCCACCAAGGAGAGGAGGGGTTTTCTCTTTAATGACCAGTAACAGCGGCCGACACGCTTGTGGTTTACGCTGTCCCCGCACTGTGCCCTGAGCTCACAGCAGCCCCTCTGTGGGCTCTCCTATGAGCCATCCTTCCTTCTCTGCCAAGGCCAAGCCGGAATCACTTCTCCCAGGTCCCCTGCTTCCTGGGGAAGTGGACAGCTGTCCAGCTGGCACCAAAAGATCCCCTCAGGGCTGGATTGGAGGTGGCTTTTCCGGATTCCCCCCAGGAGGGAGCCGAAGCCTCCTGAGTGCATCTGTCTCCACGGGCCTTCTCGGTTCCCCGCTGCCCAGCCCTCCCCACCCCACCCTCCCAGAACACTGGACCCCCAACAGGCTCCGTGGAGCAACCCCCCCCCGAAGTGAATCCACCCCAGCCCTCTGGAGTTTCCATTTGAAAGCGACAGTGACCCAGGAGAAGTCGAGGGGTCTCCTTTGCTTTGAACTCCAGAGTCACCTGTGTCAGGTGCGCATGCCCTTGGCCTCCTGGTGTGTAAACCCGCCACTGCCCCCAACCCGGGTGGAGCCTGGCCCGGCCTGGGTGCAGATTCCAGGAAACCAGGTCCTCCAGACGGACATTGGAACTGACATCCTCAGTGATAACTTCCCCTCTTGCTTTCCTCCGGCTACCTCTCCACTTTGTCTCTCCCTCTTTCTAGTTTGGTTTCCTTTGTGCTGAAACTTTCACCCATGAAGTCGAAGGCATGGGGAGGGGGTAAAGCACAGACAGTGCAGGTGCGAGAGGGTCAGGGGACGGCCAAGTGCGGTGCAGGGGCCAGGGCACCAGTGTCGAGTGTGTGTGCATGTGTGCGTGTCTCTGTGTGTGTGCATGTGCACGTGTGATGGAAAGACAGAGATGGGAAGGAAAATCGGAGGGGAAGGCCACACACAGAAAAGGCAAGCGGAGGCACATAGGAGGAAAGGACAGAGTCAGGCAGGCGGCCCCGGGGCTCACCCTCTGAAAGCTGGGAGGGAAAGGACCTGGGGACCCCAGCACTCCCTTCCTCACCTTCCATCTGCCCTGCTCACCTGCCTGCCTGTACTTCCAGCCCTTCTAGCACCTTCCCAGACACCTAAACCCTGTGAGCTACCTCCCCAAACCCAGAGGAACCCACGGGGGCTGAGTCCCGCCTGCGCCTTGCAGGCTGTCTCCACCCACCGGCTTTTGTGGGTTTTAATTGCGTGTTTGTGCATCGTCAACAGTCACCCCACTGTGCTCTGCTCCTGAGGCCAAAGCCTATGATGGCCCTTGTGTCAGAGACGTGGAGGGACAGCGAGGGGTGAAGGAGGCTGGTGGGGCAAGAAAGTTCCGAGCAACTGGGCTGAGGGACTGAGCTGCTGGGCCAGCCTGGGGTCAGGTGGTGCTGAGATGGAGGGGGTGGGGCAGGGGTGAGGTGAGAGGGAGGAGGGCTGGTGGGGAGACAGAGAGACAGAGACAGAGAGAGACAAACAGAGAGATGGGGGGAGAGACAGAGACAGAGAGGGAGACAGAGAGATAGAGATAGAGAGATGGGAGAGAGAGAAAACAGAGAGGACAGAGAGAGACAGAGGGGTTCAGAGAAGCACACACCCAGAGGGAAGCAGAGGGAAATCATGAAGACACAGGACCAAGAGAGATGAAAGTGAGAGACACAGCGCCACACAGAGAGAAAAACCAAGGTCACCGAGTCACAGGATGACGGCTAAGAGGACCGGGAAGCGAGCCCTGTGGGAAGGGATGTAGGTTGTAGACCCTGAGCTGGCCCTCTCTCCTCGCCTGGCCTCGACAGCCCACCCGCCCCGGGCCTCGCGCTCCCCGGGCATCCCCCGGCCCGTGTCTCATCAGCCCACCGCCCACAAACTGCACCCTTCACCCCTGGCTGCCAGAGGAGCCCAGGCGCTGCCCTGACTCACTCCTGGAAGGACGAGAGGTGATTTAGCCTTTATTTCCATGTTATGTCTTATTATTTGACATCATGGGCCATTTCTCATCCTCCTGTCACTGCCCTCTGGGGACCTTTGGTGCCACTAATATCCCTGAAAGTTCACAGCAAATAAGTCAGCATTCATTTCTCTGTCGGTCCCTAACCACTTCGCTTCCTGGCGCCATGACAACTCCAGCCCTCCGGCCTTGAACTAGCATGGATTCCCCTGGAGATCCCACATCCATCAGAAAATACGAGCTCAAAGCTTGCTATCCTGCACCCAGGGGGCCTCCAAGCCCTGCTCTGCCCGACTGTGGGAAAACTGCTGTGTTAAACCTGCCTCTTTTTCGCTGAAAGCCAGAAGACACCCCCCTGCCTTCCTATCAGGAAAGCAAAACTTCCTGAAGCTTCTCAATCTATTCAGACTCACATGCAACATTTGAATGCATTTTAGCTTTGGAAGGAGAATGGCAAAATCAATCCCGACTCCGAACAAGAACGGATCAATTCAGAAACCCTGTAATGGACCTGCAGTCTGTGAATCTGGCTCAGACAACGGTTCCCGCCTCTGGCCACGTGCACCCTGGGGAAAGAAAGCCTATAGTCGAGAACAGCGGTTCTCAGCTGAGGGTGATTTTGCCCTCCAGGGGGCACGTGGCAACGTCCTATGATGCCCAGGGCAGCCTCCACCACAGAGCATCACCCAACCCCAGATATTATGTGCTGCTGTTGCAAAATCCTAGCTTACACGGTCCAAGTTCCTAATTCCACGCGGATCCTGATTTCACTTTACTTTTACTTGAAAACCATCAGATTCAGTCAGCATAGGGAATGGTACTCCTCTGCCTCTCCTAATCCACAAGGAATGACCTCCTCAGTTCTTTGTGGAGGAAGGTAAGGGGTGCATCCGATGGAACAGCAGTTAGATGGCCTGTGTCCGACCTGACCTGACTAGGGTGGTGGGCTCAGAGCAACGGGCAGGGTGTGAGTGAGAGAGAGCTGAGTCTTACCTTGAAATCCTGCCTCTGCCTCAAGTAGTTCTGTGAGCCCTTTGAGCTTTAGCTCTTTCCTTTAGCCAAGGGAAACGGGCCTGATAATTTCTAATGAAAACCTGTAATCCTGAAAGTGTCTTTCTTATGCTCTGAACCATCTCACCTGGGAAAACTGGTCCAGCACCTGTGAACTTGGAGGTGCTTGGAATTTGGGGATGAATAAGGGACAAATGAATGCATTTTGGGGAGCCTGAAATTCCAAGGCGCATTGCAATATCCTTCTTCTTCCGGCTGGGCGATTCTTTATAGTCAGCAAATGTGAGAACACTTGCACGCTTTCACAAAAAATTTATGCAGAATGAAAGTGAAGCAGGGTCCCTGTGGGCTTCAGTCTCCTCTGGGGACACAAGAAAAGGAACTTTCATCAACTTCTAACAAGGTTTTATATCTGTGCTTGGATGGAGCTGGATATTGATGTAAAGGTAAGAAGCCAAGGATGCTTACCTCGACTTCCAGCAATTTCAATAAAAACGACACAGACTTGAAACGACACTATGGCATCAAAGAGCTAGTTACAAAGGGGAGCGTGTAGTCCGCGCACACCCGAGGCCGACCAGATCTAACACTTTTCCAGTTTAATATTAATGTCAGAGCAGTAATGAAAACTTGTAAATGAACCCTTCTTGGTAAATGAATCTTCACTCCCAAACGGCAACCAGGAAAAACTCTAAATAAGTAATGTGAGATGGTTATCGGAAGTCCGCGTCAGTGGATTCTATTACCATTCTTGGCTCGTACTTGGGAGGCTTCATGCATTTTTAAGGGCTCGTTGTTATTGTGATCCTACTTGCTGGTGGACTTTAAAAACTACACTGAGGTATAAAGTGGGGCTTTGAGTTTGTTGTGCTCATGATTCTTCTGAAAGAGAGTAATTCTGGATAAAAAGCAGGATTGGAAAATCTGCTCAGAAGGTAGGCGAGCTGGGAACATGTTGGGGCATTTGGAGCCCCCAGTGGGGAAGGGTCCGTGAGGGTCATGTGACACCGTCAGGGACTCACACACCGAGGACCCCCAAGGAGGAGCCCTGGCTGGGGGCTTCAGCCTGTTCAACTGCAAGGCTAGCAGCCCCGGGTCAATAACCCCGCTCATCTTGACTCATCCCAAGAAGGACTAGTTCACCTGGAACGAGATGATGCCAGGCAAAGGAAATCTATGTTGGTGGAATTTAGGAGGCCAGAGAGTTGGGGCCTGGAGATCAGGGGGGTCATGACTGGTGGGGAAGGGGGGGCTGGCCTCTCAGAGCCTTGGGGGTCTTTACCCTGAAAGCAGTGGGAAGGCAAAGAAGGGATTTTTAACATGAGGGTGTTGACTGAATGACTTGAATTCTGGCTTGTTGTTTCCTAGTCTGGGAATAGGATGCTTGAGACCTTGGTCTCAAGGGTCCACACGGGACCACACTGAGAGATGCTGGTCCTTGCTGTATATTTTTTACCCTTTGTATATTTCCAGGACCTTCAGGTCACTTCTGGCTTGTGGTGACACCTCACTGGGCTGTGTGTGTGTGTGTGTGTGTGTGTGTGTGTGTGTGTGTTTGTGTGTGTGGGAGGGGGTGTCTGTCTTCCATAAGCTGGGTTTTGCCTTGTTTCTTGGACCTCCTCAATGACCCGTCTTTGGGACACTTTGTCTGCTGTCTGTGACACTATGTGCTATTCTGATAAACAAGGAGACTGTGGGAAGTGTTGGTTTAACATATTAACACTTTGATGTCTTCAGGTAATACCTGGCACGGTATTTTTACAGGGAAGATGCTCAGTAGAGATGGGTTGAACAAACAAGTGTATGACATTTGTGTTTTGACAGGGCCCTTCTGGAGATGCAGTGGACTTTCCTTCATGGTGGTGAGCCTCTCTGCGTGTCATCCACGCACTGGAATCCAGAGCCATCTTCTGGTCACTCAGCAGGACACAGGTGGCCGTCCTGCCCCTCTGTCACAGGCCCAGGTCTCCCCCTCACTTCCACCCCCTGTAGGCTCCCCAACAATGAGAGCAGAACGGCAATATGTCCACCTAGGAAAGCAGCGAGCCGCCAATGGACTCAGAAGTCAGAGAGAATGTAGTGAGGACGAAAGAGAAAATCTCCACATAGCTGCGGCCACAGTGAAACAGCCAGAGCACGTGGCAAGGTCGCAGGAAAGCTCGGCACCTGTACCCCGTGCAGGGGGGAGGAGATGGCTAGGAAAGGCAAACGCGCTCAGGGTTCCAAGCTCGGGACCCTCAGAACAAGTCCCGCCATCGCTTTCTGTGTCTGAGGGACAGCGACAAAGAACAGACTGAATTTACAGGCCGGTCCTTAAGAAGACAGAATTGCAAATGCACATCAGAAAGGTTTGGTTTTCTAGGAGGGAGTCAGAATGAGCCCATTCGAATGTTAAGGTCTACCTAGAGCTGCGTGAATACGCGGAGATGTTGCTTCATGGCCCCGGGGGGTCTTTCTGAGTTTAAATTCTGGGGGAGTGTTTGAAAGTCTGCACCTTTCAAACACAGCTTGGATGGAAGGAAACTCTTTCTGTGCTGTGGATGCCAAGCTCATTGCTGTCTGCCGGCCTTTATCTCTGCTCTTCCCTCCGCGTGGACCCATTTCTCAGGGTCTCTGCCCGGGTCTCCCTGCCCGTCCACCACTGAGGTCTCAGCTCATGTCTCACTGCTTCTGAGAGGACTCCCCTGACCATCTTCTCCTAAGTACCTCCTGCCAGACTTTATCCCCTTCCTGGTTTACTTCCCTTCCCAGCGCTGACCATGATCTGAAACAATACTATTTGTTTACTTGATAAGTGTCTGTCTCCCCCCAGGAACATAAGCTCCTTCCAAGCGGGGTCTTCGTGGATCCTGTCAGCCGTTGTATCCCCAGCTCCGAAAACAGGGCTAGGTGTGGAGTGGAAGCCAGAAAATACACACTGGAGGAAAGGCGGGGAGGCAGGGGGGGTGGGCGGGAAGGAGCAGGGCCATCTCTAGAAGGGTAAAGGCCAGGGGAACTCAAGCCTTGTGCGTGTGTGTCCGTGTGTGTGCACGTGTGCGTGCGTACATGACATGTGCACACGACAGCTGAGAACAAGGCCAGCCTTTGCAGGGGACGTGACCTGAGCAGAGGCTGGCTGGTCCTTCAGGTGGGAGCCCTGTCTCTCACTCCACTCCCTTCTCTCCCTTTAAACACCCCCAGGGGAGCGTGAGGTATGTGATGAGTTGATCTTAAAATTAAAATCCTCAAACTGCTTCGTATAACTGGTTGTTCAGAGAACCAATAAGTTGGTGGCAAGCAACGGCCATTTCCAACCGGAAAACCTCCCCTGCATTCATCACGGTGGAGGAGCAGGGGGTCAGTGAGGTGCAGACGTTTAAGGCTGGGGTCCCAGCATCTCAGGGAGGAGATCAGAAGGGGTGGACACTTCCCGTGCTGCTGGCGGGGCCAGGCTGCATGAGGTTGCAGATTTGAAGCCTTAAATTGATTTAAGTAGCTTCCTGCCGTGGCATCTCTTGATCGCACAGGATAAGCATCATGAATAGAGAAGCAGTAGTAATCCAAGAACATCAGAAACTGGCTCCATATGCTACCTGAAACCAAAAGTAGCTCTCGTAACCGAAGTACGAGAAGCCACCTTGGCCGAGAGGAAAAGAAGCTGTTAAATTTTCCAGCTATTTCTCAGAGGAATAGAGAGTTAGTTTGTTTGCTTTGTCTTTTGTTTTTAAAGATGGAAATAGTTTCTATTTAATAATTTCTAACCATTGTCCTATTTGAACCAATCGGCCAATCTTGTCATCTTCACAATCATGATATATTCATTCATTCAATAACATTTATTAAACACCTGCTCTACATCAGACACAGTGTTAGGTATATACATTCAATATCATTAAGCTGGTTAAAAATATTTCTTGACCACTCGCTATGCTGCCAGATATCTGCTAGACACCAGGAGAGAAATACACAGATAACGAAGACATATTTCCTATTTTCCTGCAGCCACCATCTGGCCAAATTCATTTCGCTTAGTCCTGATTTGTAGAGAATTTAAAAGCTTGGGGTTGTAAATGGAAAAAAAAAAAAACCTCATCAGAAAAGAACTGATGGTAAGGAGAAAGATATCCAGAGATCTGGATGACTGATAGCATCTAGAAACACAAGGGAACACAGGTAAAGACTGGTTTGGAAGCCCTGTTCAAGGAACTGCTAATTGTGACACAGTCTCCAGTCAGCAGGATAATAAACTGTAACTTTAGGTCTTGTGCCCAGTGTTGAATCTGGTTCCATTATAAAGGAGCAACAGAAAGGCTTCCAGAAGGATGAAATATTTTTCTAAAAGCATATGAAATGTCCAGTAATAATAATACATCATTTAGAGTGGACGAAACAATGTTTGTGGGCATTAGAATCCATAAGGATTTAAAAAGTTATTCATACCTACAGTTATAAAATCCTTTTAGTCTAAATAGCATATTATGACAATAGTACCTTACTTGCGATCTCTCAGTTGTTCTGATGGGTCCAGGCAACAGTATCATGAAAACAGTTCAAACATTTTTTTTCAATAGGAAAATCCAACATGATGAACAACAAGCCACCAAAAAGATACGAACCTTTAATGATTTCAAGACCGGCACACAGAGGACATTTAACCTAGGAGCTGGTTCTACACAAGGGGAAGCATGGCACATATCTCAGATGGGAGCGTGATGCCTATACTTAACTGGGTGATACTGATACACAAATGAGGCGGATGCTCTCAGGGAATCAATGGCCGTGGAAGGAAAATAAACCAAAGAAGGAAGAGGGGGGAGAGCAGTACATCTGCAGACCATCATTGGAGTCACCGTGGGAGCCCCGACAACAAGTCAACAAGGCGACAACAGAAGCTACAACTAATGCTGCTGACGCCTGCATCAGGCGACATACAGCTTACACAAACCCCAGATGGTGGGTGTCGATGCCATGCCCATTTTACATTTGAGCCCATTTTACAGATGAGCCAACTGCAGCCCAGCGAGACTAAACAACCTGTCCACTGGCTCATTTTCTCCTCTCTCGTCTTCCTTACTCTCGAGGTTTACAGCCACAAAATGCTATGGCATTTCTCCTACATTTGCTGCATCTGCCTTGTCAATAAATGCCAACCACAAAAAGCCCTTGAGTAAAAACACCGACAAATAAAGTCTTCTCCCTGAGGAGGTAGAGAGCACGGAAATAAATGAAGCTATCGTTCTTGACACGAGGTTGGTGCGGATCTTGACTCAGTTTGGAAGATGAGTTGCTGGATAGACAATTCTTATTTTATATATCTTTATGTATTTATAAAGCTCATTTCAGCTTGGCCTTATGCCATAAAGCCCAAAGGAATCGTGGGGATTTAAAATGAAGATATATTTTTGAAATAGAACCTGTAGCAGTGTTCAGAAAATGGGAAGACGAGAAATAAAACTGGATTCCACAAGAATGGATAGGCCAGTGCACAAAGTGAAGTCTACAGACGGGTACTTCAGGGTGAAAAAGAAAAGGTGATTCTTCAGAAGAGAACTACAACCGGCTGCCGTGGTTCAGATCCAAACTAAAGACGTGTTTCATTTGCCCCGTACAATGGTTTGCACGTATCTGAGCAAACACTTGAAAAGTGTGAGTCGCCGTATAACACCAAAATTTCTGAAACTCGCTCACGTGGGCCCCAGTTTCCACTCGGGATCACTGGGCAGGAGGCTGCTAGAGTCCTTTTCCCCTAGACAGTCACTCAGCTCTTGAGTTCTCCATGTCACCATCCACCCCTTTACCCTGACCCCCACCTTCTTCACTTACATGATCTGCCAGGCCCTGCAGGTCTTAGGGTTTGCAGCTCCCATCCACACACCCAGAATACTGCTCAAGGCAGACACCAAACTACTGGCCGACCTGACACTAGCCATTTACTGTCACTTTGGGTAACTCAGGGAAGCCAAGTGCCAAAGGCTGGCTCCCTGGTAAGACCGCTCTCCTTCTGAAACCCACAGCATGGCAGTGTTAAAACAGCACCCCCATATCTTCGATACTCCTCATGTGGTGGCGATCTCCTTTTCTAGAATCTGGGCTCCCAGAGCTCTGGGGTTGCTTGAACAACAGAATATGGCAGAAGTGATGGGTCAGTTTTCAGGCCCAACCTTAAGGAACTGGCTATTTCCACTGTCTCTCTTGGGACACTGGCTCTTAGAACTGAGTCACCGTGACATAAGGATGCACAAGCCACCTCGTGGAGAAACCTATGTAGGGAGGCTGCGGCCAGCATCAACCCTCCAGGTGAGTGAGCCGTTTGGAACGTGGCTCCTCTATCCATGACTGAGCTCCCCCATCGACACGGCCGGAACCGAGAGGCGTGTCCCCACGAAGCCTTGACTCAATTTCGGACTCAAGAACGAAACAAATGATCAAGCTTTGGGGTGGTGCGTTATGCAGCGGTCACTAAACAGAAGACCCAGTGTACATACCAACAAGGGCTTTCACAACAGACCCGTGTGACTTGGGAAGACGAGCTTCCCCGACCGCTGGTCCACACGTGTCTCGCCTCACCTGGCCGATGCGCCTTCGGAACCGCCATGTTCATCACGCGTCCTCCATCCTGAGGTTTGGGGGGAGATGCGGTGAACCTGCAGATCCCCGATTCTGAAGGGGTGCTGGAGGTCAGACTGTCTGTGTACTCATTTGTCCCTGCCGTCAACTGCTCGGACGATGTGTCTGAGATGAAGCACTCCGTGATGGTGAACTTGGCGTGCCTCAGCTGCTCTTCCATCTTGGCGTGTTCGTAGGCCCTGGCCAGTTCTTCGTAAGTGGAAGAGGCACTTTCTGTGGAGACCATGCTGCTTCGCGCTCGATCTGTGCCATGCAAAAGAGAAAACAAGACGGGTGATGTGTCACCGTGAGTCTGCACTGACTGGGTGGCGCTCTGGGCTTGTGTCTATTTCTTCCAGTCACTGGGTAGCCTGGCAGGGGTGCCTGGTCTCTGTCTGAGGACTGCCTTTGTCACTGTAAGGCCACCTTCATGATCCTCAGCCATGTGGCTCGGGGTGTCAACAGAATCTCTGGAGTCAGATGTCCCCAGCCTGGGACACTGCCATAGATCAGTAATACATCCCCTTGAAAAAATTCTGCTTTTAGTTAAGACAGCTGGGAATGTGGTGCAAATGAACTGCAGTGGCCCCTTCCCTGCCCCTGGACCACAGAGAGTCTTTCACTGGCAGGAATGATCTGAACTCTGCACTCAGCTCCTCTGGCCTCTGTGTGGCAGGAAGACAGGATGATGGTTAGAGATGAAGATGTGACTGCACGGAACTGCTCACTAGGCCAAATGACTTCTGACCCTGGGACTCATTCTTTGTGTGTGGCACCCTTTACGGGTGAACCATAAAAGGAGCATCTTGGGTAGAGGACTCTGCATTTTAAACCCACTCAAAAGTTCTGAAGTCACCTCTGTGGAACTCTGAGGTTCTTGTAAGAGGAGTAACTGCCATGAAAATAAAATGCCATGAAACTGCCATGAAAATAAACGTACATGGTGACACGCCGCCTTTGAGACTATTTTTGAAGCATATCATCCAGCACAAAAGAAAATGAGGATTAAAATTTCCTACAGCTATTAAGTTTAGGTATCATTTCTTTTCAAACTTTTAGATTGGTGGGGTGGGCAACCCAGTGCTATTCTTAGGCTCTGTCTTCTCTGCAGAGTGAGATCTCGGTGGTGGATGGTACGGTAGGAATGGCTTACCTTATAATCAACCCCTGTTTAATTGTCAAACGGGTCTGCCGTGTTCCCTATAGGGGGTGCTATGACCTTGTCATGTAACTTCAAGTGCAATGTCTTAATCCTGGAGATAGTAGTGGGTGAGATGCCCTCAGAGTATAATCAGAATGATTGTAATCTTGAGGGAGAACAATTTAGAAATGTCTATGTCTCTCTCGGCAGGGCAGGAAGGAAAAGGAGAGGGAACAGTGTGAGTCTGAGATCTGGGATGCCTGCAAACTAGACTCCTTTGGCTCTGCTTTGCGGAATTCACTGGACCCTGGACACGGTCAGTGCAGTACAGCTGTATCGGTACCTGTTAGGTAAATGGTCTAGCAATTTGAAATTGACCTTGAAAGGGAACAGGTAGGGCCCTGAAACCCAGGGTGTGGGCCCTACTTGTCCCGGGATAGAGAAGGAGGCACGCAGGCCTTACCTGTGTCTTGGGAGGGGCTGACGCTGTAACTGTCACTCTCCTTGTCCATGGACCCCGCAGCCCTGGGTGTTGGCAGCCTCCAGTCAGTGGTGAGGGTGTGTGTTGAAACGGTGGGGTGGGGTCTGTTGAGTGTCCACTGGCTGGCGTACCGGTTTCTCGCCGTGGGCCCAGCCTTCGCGTTCCTCCTGGTGGTGGGATCTGAGAAGAACCAGAACAAGGTTTGTGTCTAGGAGGGTGGTCAGCCGTGATCATGGTGTTGAGTGGGGTTCTTCCGACCCAGCCCTATGATCCACTCAGCAGGGCTCACGCCTCCGGGAAGCTCTCCCTGACTACCCCTGTCCAGAGTACTGGCTTCCTCTCCTCTATGGTCTGAAACATTCAGGTGATACTTCAGCACTTAAACAAGCCCTGTTGGGGAAGAATATCAGATTTGGACTCAGGACTTCAAGGATTTGGGTCTTGCTTTTGGATCTTAATAGTTTCATGGCCCCGCCTTGTATTACGTAAACTTCCTGAGAATCACCACCTTCTGTAAAAGGAGAGAGTGCAGCCAACTATGCTCTAATGTGGCTTCCTTCCTCAGTGTTACCTCGAGGTGCTGTTACAGGTTGAATTGTGTCCCCTGCAGAAAAGATACGTCCACATCCTAACCGCAGAACCTCAGATCGATCTTATTCGGAAATAGGGTCACTGCAGGTGTAATTAGTCCAGATGAGGTCAGACTGGAGTAGGGTGGGCCCTGGATCCAACATGACTGGTATCGTAGCAAGATGAGGAGACAGACAAGGAGGGGAGAGCCCCGTGGGGCTATGGAAGCAGAGACTGGAGGGCTGCAGCTGGGCCAAGGAGCCCTGAGGCCACCACCAGAAACTAGGAAGAGGCGAGGAAGGGTCCTCCCCTACGGGCTTCACAGGGGGCGTGGCCCTGAGGACAGCTTGAGTTTGGACTTCTAACTAGCAGAACGGTGAGAAAATCAATTTCAGTTCTTTTAAGCCACCCAGTTTGTGGCACATTGTTATAGCAGCCCCAGGAAAGCAGGCAGCTGTCTCCTGTATAGATTGTTGTCTTGTATTCACTCACTGCCTCGAGTATGACTTTTGTTCATCAACTAAATTGCAAGTCCTCAGAGCAGAGGGAAGAGGGAAGGTCCCCTTATGTCTGAACACTTTCTTATCCCTTTGCACATGGTAGCATCTCTTCAATGGAACTGTCTGAACTGTGACCAAGACCTGGGTTATTCAATGTGGAGAACAAAGGGTCATCGCATATCTGGATGTCACAGGTCTCCCATCTTCAGAAACATAGAGGTTTATGGACACACTGGATGGAGCCAGATGGGTTTCATTGACTCTAAATTTGGAAACAGAGGCAAGAGGTCAAGGGGGTGGACTGAGTTCTTAGCTCAACTCTTAGCTAACAAAAAACATGTTCCAACAGTACAGAACATTGGACACTGGAGTTGGCAATGTTCCCTTTTCTAGAATTCTGTGGAAAAGGGGAGAGGCTCAGTTACCTGGAATGATTTTTCTGGGGCTCCAGCCTGAAGGCCACATAAGGTCCTTTTCCATTTTTGAATTCTCTGCTTTTCAAAGAGGAACTTTATGTAGTAATATTTCGAAAATGATCTGGCCACTTCTAAACACAGCAGTCGGTGCTGACTGCTTATCACTAATGGAGCAGTTTCGCAGGAACAGAACTGAGAGAGACAACCTGTGGCCTGATGACACCGACTCACTTATGTGCTCTCCTGAACCTGCAAGTCTCTGCAGGACAGGGGCAAGGGCGTTCATCCTCCAATCATCCCACAGAGCCCGCTGTGATCCCCGGCACACAGACTTCCCTGGATGAACACACATAGCTCAGGGCGGCTTTATGGCTGACACAATGGGAGCTCAGGGAGGAGAAGCGACACAGCTATTAAATGGCAGAAACGGAGCCCAAGACCCCACCTGTCAGTCCAAGATTGCCCATTACTCGGCCATGCGTGTCCTCACCCTTGACACCTAGGAGTCCTGGTGCTGTATCTGCATGATACTAGCTCATTTATGATTCTAGGCAGGGTCATAGGACCCTGGTGAAATGACTTTCTTTTTAAATTGGAGGATTTTCCTTTCTGCCAGTTTCTAGTTATCGGACTTTGAACCTAATCCATCACTCCACAATGCTGGAGAGAAAAGCCTAATGATGGCAGCTCAGTCGATACCTATTAAGATTTCCTGGGCCATCAAAATGCTCTGTCTTGGTGCATAATTCTCGGGGGCATTGATTTCCAGCCTCATTTCATCCGTTACTTGCAAAATTCCACGGAAGACTTTACTGGAAGGTTTTTCACGGCCTTGATTAGAATGTAAATGAGTTATGCTGGAGAGCCAAGCTCTCTGGACAGCAAGGTATAAATGATAATTGGGTTTCTCTGCTGAAATGCCAGGAAAGAGATCCTCAAAGAGATAGAAAAGCATTCTCCTGGGTAGGAGGCTAAATGTCTTCCAGGCACTGTGGATGTGATAAGTGGAGCTTAAAGAGTGGAGCTTGTTATTTAAATACTAATGAATCTTTTCCAGAAAATTACCCAGTCCCTTACGTAAGTTTTGAGGGTTCTTATTTTTATTCTCCCTTAAGTTTCCTGTAAGTCCAGCTGTGGATCAGTTTTACTACAGGCCTGGATGCTTGTGGAAGAGGGGGTCAGTTTGATAGTATCACTTCCGGGACACAACTTCCTCAACTCCCCAAACCCTCACCTGTGTTTCCTCCTGTCCAGCTCACCCACCAACGGTGGGGCAGAGACCTTGCCCCCCTCCATAGCCCCTTTTCCCACTGAGATGACCCTATCTGGAGAGTTCCATGGTCAAGTGGCACTATTCAAGCCAGAAGTCTTTTCAAGTTAACTTTGTTCATTATTCCCCGCCCCCTCTTTTTTTTTTTCCTAGATGAGGACAGCTTTACCAGTGGCCTGATAATATTGGGAATATAGGTCATGATATTACTTTCCTTGAAATGCACTTCGTTCTGTTCTAAGCAAGCATTCTACAGGCAAAATTGTCCTTGTAGGTAGAATACTCAGGAGTTGACACATTTTTGAATAATCAGGTTTTTGGAGCTGTTTGGTACCTGAGTTGAACTTTTCTGTAGCATAGTTTCTGAGATAGCAGCTAAAATAAAAATTTTACTTGGATTCCACTCAGTGGCCTCCTTCGTAGACCTTCCTAGTTAATCTATTAACCAAATAAATGTTGGGGTTTACGGTCCCTGCACGGAAAGTATTTTATTTGGGTCCCCAGCACCCTAATATAAATAAAATCTAGTGATGAGGCGTTATGCTTGCTGAACAACAAAGGAATTAGGGGTAAGTGATATAAATAATTCTTGGCCTTTCAGCATTGGGTCTGAACCTGAATTAAGCTTCTGCTTATTGAATCAAATTATTTTAATTATCCTGAACTTGGGATGAGAGGATTTGGTGGATAATAAGGTCATAAAACATGCCATGTATATAATCGCCTTTCATTCCCTGCTACTGGTTTTCATATCTTACAGATACTGAGGCCTTGGCTTTGCACGATGAATTTACCAGTTGTCTCATAGACAGGGTGAAACGGGGAGCCTGAACATTCCTATCATTCAATGAATAAATATTTATCAAGGGCTTATCACACACCGGACTCTCTTCACTGCCATCAGGTATTTTCCAGCCGTGTGTTGAGTACCATCCCGGGTAATAGAGTGTGCGTGTTTTTCAAAGTCTCAACAAGAAAGATTCAATCCGTCTTGTAAGCTCTTCTTATTTAATATATATGTGAAGTCTATTTTGTCCCCAGCAGTCCTTACAGAAGCATCATCTCTTCTTAGAGGAGTGTGGAGGGGTTGAGAGTGGGGCTTCGGGGTAAGTGTCTCTTACTTTGGTCCAGCTTTACTACTCGCGGGCTGTGACCTCACTGGTGTGCCCGTTGCTTTCCTCTCTGGGACTGGTGGGTGACGACCTTGCCCACCATCAGTGCTGTTGTGAGACGTGTGTGACATTAACGAGCTACAGAACCACAGGCACGTGGGAGGCATCAATCAACCTGGGGCTTAGCCCATGACTCCTGAGTGACAAACACTTGACATGGGATGCAGTGTGTCCTGTTTAATGAAGATGGTGACGGGAGATTTGATGGGTTGACCAGGAAGGCTAGAAACTCACTTTCGAGAGTTTGACAGGAAAAAAGCCATGAAAAATCATAAAACTAGATGCTGGAGAATGCCAGTGATGCAGAAAGGTGCCCACTGGTAGTAACCGGTAAGGATGGGAACCGTGTCCTATTTGTTTTCCAGTCCAGCCCTGCGTGGTGAATACTTTTTGCAGGAATGAATAAATGATGATGGATGGATGACGTCCAGGTAAACATGACAAAACAAACCCGGGTCAAATCTAACACTGATCACTTCACATGTCTTTGTACCCTTGCACATTTTGTAAGTAAAAAGGTTGGGTTAAGTTCTCCAAGGTGATGACCTCATTGGTAAGTTTCTGCAACGTGTCCCGGGGCTGACTGTGTACATGTGGAAAGAAACACTTCTAACTGGGTGAGGCGATACAGACACACAGCTGATCAGATGTCTCAGGAAAGGGAGAACAAAGAGAGGAAAGAAACTGGTTGCCCGACTCCTGCTGAAAACACTAAACATCATTTCTTTTCCACCCCCATTACTCTGATTTCAAAACTTCTGACATAAGTATACATACGGTCGCTCAGTATCTAAATGTATTTACTGAAGGTCTACTGTGTGTTGGACCCTCTGGCAGCAGCTGGGGAGACCCGCGTGAACAGAGACCCAGCTTCCAAGTGTGTCCTAACCCACGGGAGAGACGGGGACGTGAACAGAGACGTGGACACAGCCACGGTATGTGTTTTCACATCTTGAAAGAGAGATACAGCAAATCATTGCGATTTCTCCCGTCCTTGTAATAAGAATTTGTTGCAACTCTTTGGCAAACTAAAGCAATGCTTAGAAACATAACTTCTACAGAACAGTCGTGCTCATGTACAAGCAACGTATTTTAGATGTTCTTCTTAAAAATAAAAGTTTCCTACAGTAACAACAAAATTAGAATAGAACAAGAATGTCTTTGGTAGTTGAGGAAATAGGCTATAAACCAATCTCTACAAATACGCCAGACTGCAGTGAGAGGAACCTGCCCCAGGGAACTGAGGGGATGCAGGTGTAACACCTGGGCCCAGGTGACAAGCTCTGGGTACAAGAAGCAAGCAGAGGACTGGGCTGCAGAAAGCTCAAGGCTTTGGACTCCTGTGCTGATCTGCTGGGGGGTGAGACACCCACCGTTTCTACTTCCAAATAAAAAAATACAATGCCTTTAATCCCTCGTAATGTGGTTTTGGAGTAATATTTAATACAACAAAATGATCACAATGGAATATTACTCAGCCATAAAAAGGAACAAAATTCTGTCATTTGTACAGATGCGGATGGACCTAGAGTCTGTCATACAGAGTGAAGTGAGTCAGAAAGAGAAAGACAAATATTGTATATGAAGGCATATATGTGGAATCTAGAAAAATGGTACAGGTGAACCTATTTGCAGGGCAGTAATCGGGATGTAGACGTAGAGAACAGACATGCAGACACAGTAGGGGAAGGGAAGGGTGGCATGAACTGGGAGATTAGGTTTGACATATATACACTACCATGTATAAAACAGCTAGCTAGTGGGAACCTGCTGTATAGCACAGGGAGCTCAGCTCGGTGCTCTGTGATGCCCTAGGTGGGTGGGATGGGGGTACGGAGGGAGGTCCTAGAGGGAGGGGATGTATGTATACCTATAGCTGATTCACTTCATTGTACAGCAGAAACCAACACAACATTGTAAAGCAACTATACTCCAATTAAAAAAGAAAATGATCCCGAAATCGTTACTAATGGGGAACGTTCTGCAGATGCTAAATGAATAATTCTATTTTTTTGGAACTAGAGACTGAAGAATGAATTTGTGTAGATTTTCTAAGTGTTTGTAAACACTATTTAATGAAGTTCATCACCAATGAAAGAAGCGTCTTTCCAGAAACTGTAGCGGTTTGGTTTCTGTGGGATCTGACCACCAGGCAACCCCTGGGCGAGCATCCCAACACCCTCAGAACGGGCTGCAGACGTGTGACACTAGCCTGGGAGGCCTGCAAAACCAGTCTGGCTGTGTCTCTGGCTCATCCTATCCGCCTTCCCTGTCCCCATTCAGGTCCCACTTCTGTCCCCAATATGATTTAGAGGCTTTCCCGTACCATTCCTTCTGTCTGGCAGGCCGACTGACTCCTGCCTGGGACTCAGTGGAGGTCTTCCCCAAGCCTCACACGGAAGCAGCCCCTACCCTGGTCCCCACGCCCCTGGCCGACTCACCATCTCATCATTCTGTTCTATTTGTCCCTCATACTCACTGATAAACAACGCTTTCGCTCCTTGTTTCACGTTTGACTTCCTCCACTCAGGTGAAGTGAATGTCTTTTTGCACCTTTCGAGGTACCCCAACCCTGGGCACTGGCCATACGTGAAGTAACACCTTCATGAATACCTCTGAGTCTGAATGAAGGAATTCTTAAAGCTCCCCAACAGTGCCTACACCGTCAGAGCCATGAGGCCGACACATCCCTTCCGCCAGCCTCCTGCCTGAGGTGAGTGAGAGACACTCACCTCTCACTCGTTAGAGCTTCTGCTTGTGACGCAGATGCATGTCTCTGTGGATATTCTGAAAGCCATCAGATCAGCCTTCCCTTGTTCTGGGGCTGACCCGGCAGCTAGAAGCTTCCCCGTGCTTTAGTTTCACTGCCTCCTGTCCAGCCTTGACTGTTTACAACTAGCCTGTGTGCATCTCTCTGCCAGTTGAGCATTGGCAGGGAGCTGGAAATGCAGATTCTTTTCACCTGCTGTGCGGTGAGCCCGGCAGGTTTGAGAGCTCCTGCAAGGCTGCGATACTGTGGACACCTCCTCCCGGGCTCTACGTGACACACGCCTAACACTTGGGGGAGTGTTTCTCAATGAGGGGTCCAGGCAACCAGCAACAGAATCACCCTAGATGGCTGTTATAATGCAGATTCCCAGGTCCCACAATACACCAAGTGGATCTGAATCCCTGGGGGTGGAAGCCTGGAATGAGTATTTTAAACAGGCACCCTGGGTAATTCTGATGCACACAGAAGACGGGGAGCCACTCCCTGGGGCGTCTGTCCTGTTTCCTCTGCCTCTTTCCTATCCTGCTGCTAAGGTCTCCATTAACTTCCACTCTGATGGGGACAAAGGCCTGCTGAGGTCAAGGATCCACTGACAGAAGTCTCCTGGGTCTGTAATCTTTCCCGGTTTAATAGCCATAAGTAGCTCAGAAAGCCATCAGTGCGGTGTCCTGAAGTAGCCAGGAGCAGGCCCAGGCAGATCATGATGGAGAAGCCCATAGCTGGAGAGAATGTCAAGGACCTGGGAGCACCTTCTAAGAGCAAAGGTCTTAGTCCTCTGCACTACTTCGCAAAGCTAATCCTCACTCGTGTCCCGTTCGTGTCTTCAGAATGTGCTAATGTCATCAGAGAAGGAAGGACGTGAGGTTACACAGAGGGGAGGAATAAAAGATTCCTTCAGAATGTTCTTGCAAACGACTTTTCAGATGAATTTCAGTAACCGCTAGCACCGTTTTCCTGCCTAGTACGATGCTACTTAGGAATCATCCAGTTTGCTTCAGGAAGCTTCAGTGCATTTCACAAATGCCTTCCAAGGCAGACATTCTAAAGAACAATTATAAGCATAATATTTATTTTTCTAATTATAGCACTCTACTCAAGAATGTAAAAAATTTTTTCAAAGAGAGTGCCTAATGATTTAAAAACTAGCATCAAAACTTCCAAAAAGATAATAATCGGGACATCAATTTCTCAGTCTTTAAAGAGATTTAGGAAAATTTAAATTATGAAGGAATAAGAATATCTAATTAATAAGCTCTAGATACATATTAGGTATTTAATTTCATCACAGTAATTAATTTCCATATAATACGGATCCAAATCTTAATAACTAAACCAAACAGAATCCCCAGATTAAGCAGAACTATATTCTTCTCAAATAGTGAGGTTCAGGAGAAAAGCATAAGCTCGGAGGACAGACGGACCCACAGCTGAATCTTGGTTTCACTACATAGTATGCGTACAACTTTGGGCTGTTTCCCTAACTTCTCTGAGATTGTTTCCTCATCAGTAAAATGGGAGCTCTAATATCTACTGTATTAGTAGGTACATGGCAGGGCTGTTGCAAAGATAACAGACTGATATCACCTTTCTATCCCAATCCTGGCACAGAGGAGATACTCACTAAGGTTAACTAACTTCTTTTCCTGTGTTGTCGAAATAAAAAAAATAAATACCTGGACCTGAAATTTCTAACACTTTCTTAGTAAACCAATACCAAGAGTTATGGGCTTCCACCGATACGATTTTAATAACAGCTCAGATCAAACAATACAAAGTCAACGTCCCAATCAAAGATGTCATCATCCCTACTTGCTTCTTAGGCACAGAGCTGAGAAGCCCCACATCTTATTGCACAGCCACGGAGCACGAATGCATTCTCAGCACTGGTAACACCCACAGAGTTTAAGTGATGTGTGACCACTCACTCGTTCCCGGCCGAGCATCGGAAACATCCACCAGGGGCCCGGTGGCCTGCGACACTGACTGGTAATGGACCGTGTGTGTCACCGTCAGGGACTTTTGTTTCGCTGCCTCTCCGAAGTCAGCATCCGTCAACAGGACCGTGGAGCGATCGTCTGCAGAATAGCAGGATACAGGAAGCCAGGGACAGTTATACCCCCTGCTCAGTGACTCCCTGGCCGCCTCTCTCCTCGGTACTGCATTATTGCTAATGGCAACAGTAACAACCTCATCTCATCCAGCAAAAAAAAAAAAAAAAAAAAAAAAAAAAACCCAAAATATTCAACCACTGTATTAGAATTACTCCAGAATGAAAAAACTAGATTATCCTTAGGGGTTGACTCAGGAGCATGACTTAAAGAGAACGACCGCGGAGAAGGGTCTCCCCTGTCTCCTGGGGCTTGGTTTCTTCTCATTAAGCACACTTTGATCTGGGGAGGACGGCTGGGTGGCTGTCCATTTAAAAGAGTTTGGGGTTTATGTGTTTGTTAAAAGCTCACCCGAGACACCACCAGCCACGTCAGCATCGCCCAGGGTTGAGGCTGCCATTTCAAATAAGCTCTGTTCGAGGAACAAGAAAAACTGCCCTGCGGTCATCTATCCCAGGGTCGCCTCTCATATGGAAGATGGCAAATGTTCAAGATGGGGCATGGGGGGAGGAGAAGAGAAGGGCCAGTCTTCAGAGTAGACTTGATGGATTCCTTGATTTTAACTGTTCTGAGGTATATGCCTTTTCTTCCCAACTCTCCTGAGCTTCAGTGACTCTAGGGCATTCTGTAAATTGACTTCTCAAAATGACTCACTTGTCAGACTTCCCAGGACCTACTGGCATAGGGCACTTGAAGGTTAGGGAAGCCTGGGTGCAGATGAATGCAGAGCATTTTAAGCCTTTGAGGAAGGAGCGGTCGGTCGGGCTGTGTGTCATTATTTGGCTGTCTCAGATTTTCATTACTTTCTTGTGATACTTTTCACACTTTCCTAAGAGCTTTTTGACTCCAAGGGAAACTTTCGTTAGGGTATATGGAGTTTTTCATACATTTTCAAGCACTGCAGGCTGGGGTGATGTTCGTATGAGTTTATCAGTCGGCTGGGACCACACTGCAGCGGGCTTGACACTGAACGGTAATGCGAAAGTCATAAACAACACAGCTAGACTGCTGTGCCCAAAAAAGGCTCTGAACAGAACGAACCTTACAAAATCCAATTACTCAGGCTCTGGCAGGAAAGGAAAACCTCTTGAAGTCAGAATAAAATTTCTGGGCAGAGAAAAAGAGGAAGGACTGCCAGGAGGTCTGCTGACACCCGTACAGCCCAGATCGGTGCCACGGTGGGAGCCTGGGCTCGGCTTGGGGGTCCCGCCCTACATCTGTCCCTCCATCCTCGAATAAGCCGGCCTTTCCACGGAGGTGGGTTCTTATAATTGGACCTGGTATCAGAGGCCCGACATACATTCGCTTTCATCCATTGTGGTTTCTATCATGTAGCCCCGCTGAGAACACGCCAGAGTATCTGTGGGGCTGCGTTTCCAGTTTTAACGGGACATTTCGGGTGCCTGTCAGTTTGTGAGGTTGACATCCATTCTGGCTAGAAATTAATGGCTCTCCCGTATTGGGTTATTGTAGGCAGAGCCCAGAGCGTTTTAAAGCCTCATGTCTCTACTTCCCCAACAATTAGAAGATGCCATCGACCAACTGTCAGCCTCCACCGGGAGGTAAACGACTCTTGGTGATGAATGATCCTGCAGCGAATGTGCTATATCTCTGGCTAAGGGTCGTTATTATGTACGGAAACGACGGGCAGACCTTCCTCTGGTGTTTGGTCAGCAGTGACTAGCTACTGGGAGGTAATACACCCCTCCCAGGATCCGCCTAGAGACCTGTTTTAACAGCTGTAGGCAGAGTTATTGACAAGTCTGGTGAGAACATTTAGCAAATGTGTAACTGTATTATAAAGTCATAGGAATTACAATTTGATTTTGGAACTGATGTTTCAAAGGAAGTTTTAGTGCCCAATTCACTGGGTTCAATAAAAGAGATTCCAGATACACTACAGAAAAGGTAATGGGAAACAAAACATGGTGCCTTGCCCTGAGGTGAGACAGCTAATTAAACCTTGTGTATTTCAGGATGAGTAGTGAGTCCTCATACAACATGGAAGTATTTAACTGAAGTTGGTTGATCGAAGGTCACATTGGACATGACCAAGCTGTGCTAAGTGCTGTTATGCCTGAACCAAACTTGAATCCTGCAGGGGCAGCCCAGGTCTTAGAATTTTGGAGCCATTAGGTCAGACATCCCCACTGTTCTATTAAAAGACCATAAAAGCAAGTCAGGGACAAGCGGCAATGGAGGTGTCCTGCCAATCTGGCCACTCATCACTGCCTAATTGGCAGGAGGTATGGAGGGTACATGCCAGGAGTTGGGTGGTTTTAGCCAAACCACAGGGAAGGGTTGTCCTGGGACCAAATGCCAGCAAACATCTTCCGGAACAGACACAGAGTGAAGTTCAAACAGTGGCTGCCTAGGAAACCTGCCTCAGAGTCTGTTTCCATGAGTACTGGGGGGTCCAGCCATACTTCTAAGGTGAAGAGTTCTGGGAAGTAGCCTGTTGATACGGAAGAAGGTGATGCCCAGTCACCAAAGGTGAAATCGGTGGCCAGGTGGGGACCTGCCCTGGTTTTGCTCCTGTCTGTGTGACCCGCAAGCTACAGAACCTCTCGACGTCCCAGTTCCCACGTAGAATCTTTTTCCTATGTTGTTTGGGAGGCGTAAGTTAAATAATCCTCATACAATGCTTATAAAAGTATGTGACCTTTAGAGCTCTCTTAATAAATGTTAGCTATTCTTCTGATCATTACTGCAGTGGAAATACAAAGTCTCTGATTCTGGAATAAATAGAACCATCTAGACAGGCAGTGTGGACAGCGGACTTCTAGTGGAAAGAGGCTGGAAGGAGTCAGGACACCTGGGTTCTGGATGGACAGGCCACTGAAGCTCTCCGGGTGTCTTTTGCGATCGTGAAACAGGGGAGCTGGGACTTTTCCAGAGCCCTGTGAAGGATTTTTATGGGGTGCCAGGGGGTGGAGAAAGATGTCCTTTGCAAAGACACTTGTAGAATTTAAAATTTTTCTTTAATAAAGGCCTTATTGGAGTTGAGGAGGAGCTCATAAAGTGGATTTCCAAGACGGGGTCTTAGTGTACAGCCCTTCTCGGTTTGCTTGATTATAAATGTTGGTTCTTTAGGGTGGTACCAAGAGACTCTCCAGGAGAGACCCGACTTGGGACAGAGTTGGGGTTCTCTCAGGTGAACTCTGTGGTTTACATAAGTTCATTTCCCCCATATTTGCTGGTACTTATTATTCTCCTCAATAACAGTTGTCTACCTTCTAACTTCTTTGCTCATGTAGCATTCAAGATGTCCCCATGTCTAATATTTCCCATGGCTCAGGGTTTGGGCTGAGAGGGCATGGCTGTAGCAGCCACATTGTGTAAGGCGGCAAACAGGACACCTTACCAATGGTCTCCATTGTGTCTCTCTCTTCAATCAAAAGCTGAGCCCTGGGTATGTCAATGTGCATCCTCAGGGTTTGCTGTTGCTTGCTCAACGTGTCTGAAGTCCGGGTATTCTTACTGGGAATAAAAAAGAGGGATGCATTAACAAATTCAGTTCAGTGTTACCCTAGGCCAACACCAACTTATTATCTAATTATGTGAGGAGGGGAGGGGAAGACACACCAGATAGATTTTTTTTCCTTCATTCAAATGATATTTATTAATATTAAATTTCAGCAGTCAGTTGTGAGGTTCAGAAAATACCAACTGTCAATAAAGATTGGTTCTGCATCTATCAATAGAAACTTTGGACATTCCTATTTCTTGTATAAAAGCCGAATGAAACACACACACAAAAAAACATTCTTAAATCAACAACATTTTCACTTGTCAGACATGAGATATTCCAACGATGGTAAGGGAGAAAACATGTGTACTGGTCATTCACTGGATGGGGTTTTACTAACAGATTTGTATTATACCTGGAGTCATTTTATTTTTGTTCTAGTAACAAATCATAAACCTTGTTAGCTTCCCTGACATTAGTTTAGTTTTCCGAACCCAATTACATTTTAGAATAGAAAAAAAGCAATTACTATAAGAATTTATCTCAAAATTTGTGTACCAGAAAATTACTCTTAGAGTGAGCTGTCTCCTAAAAGTAAATGGAAATAGGTAGTAAAACTGCATGGTATAATCAAATTCAGTTTCAGCTCACAGCAAAAAAAAAAAAAAAAAAAAAAAAAAAAAAAAAAAAAAAATTGTATGAAAAAAAAAAAAAAAAAAAAAAAAAAAAATTTTAAATAAAAACGCGCGTTAAAAAAAAGGGTGGTAAAAATTTACAAAATAATAAGAATTGGA